>NC_057414.1:6347922-6702215 GCF_019320065.1 Cervus canadensis | reverse complement strand
CATGCAGCTGCAGACCACTCAGGACTGCCAGCAACCACCAGAAGCTAGCAGAGAGGTGGAACAGATTCTCCCCAGGAGGAACCAATCCCACCAACAGCCTGACTCTGAACTTCTGGCCTCCAAAACTGTTAGAAAATAACTGCGGCTACTTAAAACCTCCCAGTTTGTTGTACTTTGTTACAACAGCCCTAAAAAACTAACAGAGATGGTCCTCCATGGAGGTGGCATTGAGAGTAAAGCCTCAAGGAGCCAGTCAGTGGAAGAATTCTGGAAAGAAGTAACAGAAAATACAAAGGCTCAGAGGCCTGGCATGTTGTAAAAACAGAAAGGAGACCAGAGTCTCTCTGACATGGTGAACAAGGGGAAGCACTGTGGAGTGGGATGAGGCTCAGGGCTGGGTAGGCCACAGGAGGGAGTTTAACATGAAGAGCGATGAGAAAGTCTTAAAGAGTTATAAGACTTATTCTCATTTGTATTTTAAAGAGATTGTTCTGGCTATACTGCAGAGACTGGCCTGTAGAATGAGATGACAAAAAGGGGGGGAGAAGAGTAAACAGAAGGCTACTGAAGTTCCAGGTGGGAGACTATGGCAAGGCTAATAAGCCAGGTTTCTCTAGTCACTACATCTATAACACATAGAACATAATACACCACTTTCTAAAATCATACAACACCCAGGAAAGATCACATTTTAGAAAAGGACCCAGTGTATGACATCAGCAGTATTTGCAAAACAGCAATAAACAATAGGAAGTCTTCTGAACAGCTGTAACCACCACTATCATCCTTTAATAACTGATTCTGCACTGACTCTGTCCATTATAAATATAAGAACGCCAGTAAATGGTGAAAGAGTTCCAAGGCCATCAGGCTCCCAGTAGCACTTAATGGAAATTAACAAGGCAGATTTTACTTCTACCCTTTTTATTCAAAACCTATTTCAAGAAATTATACAAAGTGAGAATCTAATTGTTTTCAAACTTGACAGTCTCTGTTTCTCTCTGGTGGGACAAAAGACATCAGGGACCACAATCTCTACCTAGTTACCTGTGTCAAAACAATAAACTACTGTTTTTTAAGTAATACATACAAAGGAGATACTACTACACAATGCTTAAATACAACTCCTCCTGCCCCACAAAGGATCTTCTGTGAATAACACTGTGAGAACTGCTAAAACAGACAACTTACAGCATTCTCTCTTTAGAGATTGCTTAAAATAAGTTTTTCTTACATTGACTAATACATGACTTTAAAGGTTTTTAGCATTCCAAATTAAACTTTATAATATGTCCACATGAAGATCCTCCACAAAAGAAAGCAACTGAAGAAAGTAGCAGCAGTTTTCCTCCGGGGAACTCCAACACCCAATTTTCAGTCCTGGTGTCACTATAAAATGGGCTCTAGAGACTCTTAATCATCACCTTAAAAATATACTCTATAGACTACTCATTGTTTTCAGCATTCATCCGGTCTGAATGATAAGGGCACTGTAAGAAAGATAAAGAAAAGGAAAAGGATATCCTCAGCTGAAACCAAAAAGCTCAGAACAATGACAGTAAGTTCAAACACGACCAAGTTGCTCCTTTGATTACTTTCAGGTGCTTTTGTCACTGTGCCACCATCCTGTATAGCAACTGCCCTGGAGCTAATAGGATATACAGATAAATGACAGTCAGTGGTTAAAGACATCAATTCATTTAATAAGTATTTCTCTAGTGCCTACCAGTGGTTAGTGCTAGAGATAAAACAGTGAACAAGCTAGATATGATTACTGCCTTCACACAGCTTATAATCTAATGAAAGAGGCAAATAATAAAGAAGCAAATATACAAATAAAAAAATACTTAAGATACTGTAGCCTTGCACGTTTGACTGACAGAGAATATAACAGAGAGCTTAATTTTAATAGGGTGGTCAGAAAAGAGGTCTCAGACCAGGCAATAGTTAATGAAGCCTTTACCCTCCACAGTCAGGTATGTCAACTGTGTAAAAAGGGGATTCTATTCAATGCCACTTCCTACAGGAAGCATTCCTTTGCCTTCCTGCTTTGTGCGTCCACGGTACTTTTAGCTCTATTATAGTGCTTTTCAAGTGTAGCTTTTGCTCTGTAGTTACTTATTTACACATGTTGTATACCTGCTATACTATTAAAAACTCTAAAGTAATCCAATAAGATGCTAGAATCTATTGATTAAAACCATGTGTGTTATTCCCACCTGCCCTATGAATAGGGTAAGGACTGCACTAAGGGCTAAATGTACATTCTTTCATTTGCTCATCACAGGAAGTGAAGAGGCTGCATTTTTCCCACCATGCCATACTGCCTCCCCTTCCTTGTTCATGCCTGAACCCCACAGCAAAAAGTACAGTGGGCACAGGACTTGCTTCATCAATGACTGTTGAGTTGAATTGAGGAGAAAAAGGGAGAAGTATGATGTGACATCAGAAGACCAAGTAACCCAGGCTGGGTGTGGGTGACACCAGTTAACACTGCTCGGGGCCTCTGGGGCCACCAGTGAGGCTCTGTTAGCTTTCTACCAGGTGTGTTAGCCTCAGGAGGATCTACCCTGATGGCTCAGATGGTAAAGAATCTGCCTGCAATGCAGGAGACCCAGGTTCAATCCCTGGGTCGGGAAAATCCCCTGGAGTGGGAAATGGCAACCCACTCCAGTATGCATGCCTGGAGAATTTCATGGACAGAAGAGTCTGGCAGGCTATAGTCCATGGGGTCAAAGAGTTGGACACAACTGAGCAACTAACACACATAACACGTAACCTCAGGAACTGTGAACAGATCCTAAAATTATCAAGTTAAAATCCTGCTCAACCTTGAAAGGGTAGAAGAGCAGGAAGTACATGGCTACACCGGATAGAGAATAAAAGGTACAATCTTTGCTCTCAAAGAGGCCACGGTCTAGTCTGCCACAAAGTATATAACCAAGAAAAGCTTCACTTCAAAGTCTCATTTCATTTAAAAAAGGAAGAAAGAAAGAACTAAAAGGGAGGGCTTCCCTAGTGCTTCAATGGTAAAGAATACGCCTGCCAATATAGGAGACACGGGTTTGATCCCCGACTCTGGAATATCCCATATGCCGAGGAATAACTATGACCGTGTGTCCCAGCTACTGAGCCTGTGCTCTAGAGCATGGGAGCCACCACTACTGAGCCTGAGTTGCAACTACTAAAGCTGGCAGCAATGAACACCCAGCAAAGCCAAAAATAAATTAATTTATTTTTAAAAAAAAAGGAAAAAAATCAATGGAAAATAAACATCTTCTGAGGGAAATTACTCAGGAGTAGGAATTCAAGTGTGTCAATATTACTTACTATACAACATTCCCTCCCTTTAAAACTATAGTTCAAGAAGCTTACAGTGAAAAGGTAATTAACACTCTTTGCAAGTGATGGTGTTTTCATCTCAGAGCCTAGTACCTCTTAAGAGTTTCCCATTTTAAAAAGTTTTTTTTTTGGTTCATCCACAAAATGGATGAGTATAAAACAAGAAATAAATCTTCTCCCTTATGGTATTCTGCTTTCGCTTGTTAGTATTTAGAAATACAATTCATATCAGGAAACTTAAATTACAAGCCCTGTTATTACACAAGCACATAAATGTTGAGGAGGAAAATAAGACAATGAGTAAGTAAAGAGTAAATGAATATGTATTATTCTCGAATGACCTTGTGAGAAGAAAAAAAAAAAAACAACAACCCTGAAAGGGGCTATTTAACTACCAAAGGAAAAATCTATAAGGGGTACCAAAGTCCCTTCTTCCCCAAAGAGACTCATCTTCCTACAGTAGGAAGCAGCTTTTACCCTGAAGTTCTCTCTCCTCTGAACTCCCCCACTACCTACCATTCCTGCAATACTTTACACTCACCCTATAGTAAAGATTTTTGCTTCCAGGACTTAACCTCTCCATTACAGGAGAAAGATTCATCTTTGTAAGGCCCATATAGTTTAATATTTTATAAAATGGGGGTTGTGATCCAGTAGTGGATTATAAATTCAATTTAGTGGGTCACAGTCAGCATTTCTCCTTAACAAAATTGCACATTATTCAGAAAGCCAGCTACAGAATTTATGTCTATTAAGAAATCTTTAAAAATCTATAGCCTGAATCATTATCCTCCTGTGGGTGTATTAATTCTCGGACTTTCTACTTGAGGGAGAATTACCTATTAAATCATATTCCAAGATGTAATTGTAATTCAGGCAACAAGAGCCATTTCACAACATAGAGCATAGCTAACAGCCAAATGAATGCTACAGACATTAAGTACCAGGGAAGCCCAGAGAAGGATAGCTCATGCTAAGCTGAGTCAATTAGGGAAGGTTTTCCTGAGGAAGTGAGGCTTACAGAGCTCCCAGTAAGACCTGGATTAGAAAAGAGGAGAAGAGGGGGAAAAAAAAATGCCAGCTAGCCTGGATTGAAGCAGAAAGAACAGAAAAACTCAAGAGGCTAATACAGTAGTTTACTTTGGGCCCATATAAGGTAAGAACCCTGGGGGTGTAAAGGAAGGGGCAAAAACTAGAAAGGAATCGTGGACAGTCTTGGCGATTGACTGGATTTGGGGCATGAAGGCAAAAGTGAGGCAATCAAATAACTCAGAAGTTTTCTATCCTGTGTGACCAGGAAGAGAGTAGTGCTATTAACAGTAACGTGAAAAAAAAAAAAAAAAGTCAAAGGAATTTTAGAAGGGAGTCTTATGCAATCTGTAATAAAACATTAGTTATAAACGTTTATCTTGTTCTGAATGCTTATACCCAAGTGGTACCTCTGTAGCCATGAGGGATACTAAGCAATATAAGCAGCATCCTATTCTTAGGCTCTCACTATCTGGAAGAACCAAGGCTTGACACTCAGCCAGTTCTTAAGATACTGAAACACCATACCTGTTGGCAAAATAATTACCTTAGCACCTCGAGTGATGCCGTCCCTCTCTCTATGCCTACCGTCCCAGCTGCCCCAGTTTCTTCTCCACATCTGCAGACCTAAAGAATTAACCTTCAGCACAGCAAGAGGCCCCAGCTCTATGATTCATTTCTGCTTTGACTGGGAAGTATCTATGCCATGTTGGTAGCACTAGGAAAAATATAAGACAAATATCAGTCCTGAATATTCATTGGAAGGACTGATGCTGAAGCTGAAGTTCCAATACTTTGGCCACCTGACACGAAGAATTGACTCATTGGAAAAGACCCTGATGCTGGGAAAGATAGAAAGCAGGAGGAGAAAGGGACGACAGAGGATGAGATGGTTGGATGGCATCACTGACTCAATGGACATGAGTTGGAACAAGCTCCAGGATTTGGTGATGGACAGGGAAGCCTGGCATGCTGCAGTCAATGGGGTCGCAAAGAGTTGGACATGACTGAGTGACTGAACTGAACTGATATGTTTTTAAAGGTTGATCCTAAAATTCATTTCCATTTTCTAAGCCTACACTAGCTAAGCAAGGGATGAGGCAGTCAAGATATCCTGAGAGGCATAGGGTCAGTCAGTTTATTATTTTAAAATGAAGTAACATGGAATCCACACATCAACTAGAGTTGCCTGCTGTTATTAGATATGTGTAATCAAAGATAAGAGTAGGACAGTAAATGAACTGGAGTATGCATTAGGAGCAAAATAACAACAGAAGACATCATGACTTTTCCACTAGTTTCCTGAAAGGGGAACATTTTTTTAACAGAAGGGAACAAGTGAGTGTTAAACAGACCAGATACATTCAAAATTGAAGAAATATTTCATGAATAAAGCTTTGCAAGAAGACCAAGAGGAAGGAGTAAGTATGTCTGGGATGTGCAGTGGAGAAAGGTCACATGAACAACAGAGACTACAGATAAATGACTAACAATGCAAATTACTAAAAGAGTTTGGCAATGTTACAGAATTTGACTGCAAAAAGCCTTTCTGGAAATCTTTAAAGAGCATGATCCATATTTTTTGGAAAGTAATTCCCCTGGAATCTCAGCCAATATCTATTTCACCACAGTAAGACTCACATTCTTCAGAGATAGACCAAAGCACTGGGGGGTATATAAGTAACAGCATTAGACCATTCCACACCTTGCCTAAGGTCAGATATTTGCATTTAATGTTTGCAATAAAACAGGACGTAACATGCAATTCATTCCATCAGCTCAGTCCTACATGTACAGAGCTTGGTGCTGTAGCCTCCCAGATCCACAGATTAGCGAAATTCAAGGTTGTTGCCTTTGAGGAGATCAGGGAGAGATGCTCAGTAAACATGAATTCCCTTCTCTTTTAAAATGTGCTCATTTTCTGGATATTTATATAGTCTAGACTATATAAGAAGGGGAAAAAAGCCTGCTTTGGTCTTCACTGGCTGTGCCAGTCATTGTTGAGAGAAAGGAAGCGTCCGAAGCCAAGGAGAAGGGAGTCATCACCACTGCTTCCCAAAGTTGTTGCATGAGCGGCGCCCTCAAAGGAAGAGGCCATCAGTGCTCAGGAAGTGACAGAGATTTCCGACAGTTTTAAAGCACGGTGTCTGCAGCATGACCCTTGGTTCAAACTGCATAAAAATTAAAATTAACTGACAAATGATAACAAGTACTTCCTCACTTTCCTATCTGCTGAATCACAGCCATTGTTTGGGTTGCAGCTCCTTGTTTAAATTAGGTTATTATATCACAATGATGCTGACCAAACATGCTAGTAATATAACAACAGGAAAACTTATCAAAAATGCCAAAGTGTGTCAAGGCCTAAACATGCACACACAAGTGCTTTTGCACTAATAAAATCTAGCCAGTACCAAGGACATCTTTCAAAAATCTGGGTTTTTTTTTTTTTTTTTCGTCCTAAAAACCACAAATGTTCTGTGATGAAGTGGAAAGGGAAGGGAATTTGAAGACAGATTTTAGTTGAGCGCCAATTCTGCCATCTATTAGAGCTATCTGAACTTCAACAAGGTACTTCATATCTTTGGGCTTATTTTCTTACATGTAAAATTAAAAATAATAATGACTATCATGGACTTTCTTTTTTTTAATTTTTAAATTAGAGCATAATTGCTTTATAATATTGTGTTAGTTCCTGCTATACAACAACATGAATTAGCTGTAAGTATACATATATCCCCTCCCTCTCAATCCTTTTTTTAAAATGATTTATTTTAATTGGAGGCTAATTACTTTACAATACTGTGGTGGTTTTTGCCATACATTGATCTGAATCAGCCACGGGTGTACATGAGTCCCCCATCCTGAATCCCCCTCCCACTTCCTCCCCGCGCCATCCCTCTGGGTTGTCCCAGTGCACCATCTTTGTGGGTCCTGTTTCTTGCATTGAACCCAGATTGGTCATCTATTTCACATATGGTAATATACATGTTTCAAGGCTATTCTCTCAAATCATCCCATCCTTGCCTTATCCCACAGAGTCCAAAAGTCTGTTCTTTATATGTCTCTTTTGCTGTCTCACATATAGGGTCATTGTTACCATCTTCCTAAATTCCATATATATGCATTAATATACTGAAGTGGTGTTTTTCTTTCTGACTTACTTTACTCTGTATGATAGGCTCCAGTTTCATCCACCTCATTAGAGCTGATTCAAATGCATTCTTTTTAATAGCTGAGTAATATTCCTTTGTGTATATGTACCATAGCTTTCTTATCCATCTGTCTCCCAATGGACATCTAGGTTGCTTCCATGTCCTAGCTATTGTAAACAGTGCTGTGATGAACATTGGGGTACACATGTCTCTCTCAATTCTGTTTTCCTCAGTGTGTATGTCCAGCAGAGGAATTGCTGGGTCGTACGGCAGTTTATTTCCAGTTTTCTAAGGAATCTCCACACTGTTCTCCATAGTAGCTATACTAGTTTGCATTCCCACCAACAGTGTAACAGGGTTCCCTTTTCTCTGCACCGTCTCCAACATTTATTGTTTGTAGACTTTTTGATGGCAGCCATTCTGACATGCATGAGATAGTACCTCATTATGGTTTTGATTTGCATTTCTCTGATAATGAGTGATGTTGAGCATCTTTTCACGTGTTTGCTAGTCATCTGTATGTCTTCTTTGGAGAAATGTCTGTTTAGTTCTTTGACCCATTTTTTGATTGGGTTGTTTATTTTTCTGATATCGAGCTGCATGAGCTATTTGTATATTTTTGAGATTAATTATTTATCAGTAGCTTCGTTTGCTATTATTTTTTCCCACTCTGAAGGCTGCCTTTTCACCTTGCTTATAGTTTTCTTTTTTGTGCAAAAGCTTTTAAGTTTAATTAGGTCCCATTTGTTTATTTTTGCTTTTATTTCCATTACTCTGTGAGGTGGGTCATAGAGGATCTTGCTGTGATTTATGTCAGAGAGTGTTTTCCCTATGTTTTCCTCTAGGAGTTTTATAGTTTCTGGTCTTACATTTAGATCTTTAATCCATTTTGAGTTTATTTTTGTGTGTGGTGGTAGAAAGTGTTCTAGTTTCATTCTTTTATAGGTGGTTGACCAGTTTTCCCAGCACCACTTGTTAAAGAGATTGTCTTTTCTCCATTGTATATTTTTGCCTCCTTGGTCAAAGATATGCTGTTCATAGGTGCGTGGATTTATCTCTGGGCTTTCTATTTTGTTCCATTGATTTATATTTCTGTCTTTGTGCCAGTACCATACTGTCTTGATGACTGTAGCTTTGTAGTATAGTCTGAAGTCAGGTAGGCTAATTCCTCCAATTCCATTCTTCTTTCTCAAGATTGCTTTGGCTATTCAAGGTTTTTTTGTATTTCCATACAAATTGTGAAATTATTTGTTCTAGTTCTGTGAAAAATACCATTGGTAGCTTGATAGGGGTTGTATTGAATCTACAGATTGCTTTGGGTAGTGTACTCATTTTCACTTTATTGATTCTTCAGATCCATGAACATGGTATATTTCTCCATCTATTTTTGTCATCTTTGATTTCATTCATCAGTGTTTTATAGTTTTCTATATATATATAGGTCTTTTGTTTCTTTTGATAGATTTATTTGTAAGTATTTTATTCTTTTTGCTATAATGGTGAACAGAATTGTTTCCTTAATTTCTCTGTTATCTCTGTTAGTAGGAATGTAAGGGATTTCTGTGTGTTAATTTTATATCCTGCAACTTTACTATATTCATTGATTAGCTCTACTAATTTTCTGGTGGTGCCTTTAGGGTTTTCTATGTAGAGGATCATGTCATCTGCAAACAGTGAGAGTTTTACTTCTTCTTGTCCAACTGGATTCCTTTTATTTCTTTTTTCTCTGATTGCTGTGGCTAAAACTTCCAAAACTATGTTGAGTAGTAGTGGTGAAAGTGGGCACCCCTGTCTTGTTCCTGATCCAGATGTGTCTTGTGATGATTAATTTGGATAATAAATTCACGCAAGTGCCCACCAAGGGCCTACAGGAAGTGAGAACTTGGTATATTAATATATTTTGTAGTAGATTATTAGCATTCACCTTCCAAGTCTGAAACCACTTTCAAACACACACATAAACATACACAACAATTTGTGTCATGTGTTTAATATTGCCACTTAGGAGGAAGAAATTAGTAATATGAAACCTTAGCAATTTATTCTTAGTGTTCATTTAAAAAACCATGACTTTGGACTGCTCTGGTGGCACAGTGGATGAGAACTCACCTGCTACTTCAGGGGACACAAGTTTTGATCCCTGATCTGGGAAGATCCCACATGCCATGGGGCAACAAAGCCTGTCCACCACAACTACTGAGCCCGTGTTTAACTACTTAAGTCCAAGCGCCCAAGCACCCAGAGCTCTACAACAAGCAAAGCCACTGCAATGAGAAGCCCACACATCACAATGAAGAGTAGTCCAAGCTTTCAGCAACTAGAGAAAGCCCACATGCAAAGCAACAAAGACCCCAGCACAGCCAAAACTAATTTTAAAAAAATTTTTTTTTAATGACCTAACAAAGTAAAATTAAAAAAAAAAAACTTTTCAGCTCTCTTGGGTAGTGACTTGGTAACATTAAGAGCCTCTTAAACACCAAATATGTTGTGGTACAATATGGGATATGCTTTTGCTTTTGACTTTCTGTCCAGTCACCAGTAACCAGTGCATTCAAAGTGAAAGTCTCCCAGTCATGTCCAAGTCTTTGAGACCCCATGGACTATCCAGTCCACAGAATTCTCCGTGCCAGAATACTGGAGTGGGTAGCCATTCCTTTCTCCAGGGGACTTCCCAACCTAGGGGTCGAAAACAGGAGTACACGTTCATTGATGTACAAATCATGTAGCTCTGAGGAAAGGTACATACTGCAGCAATAAAACATGGCAATTTTAGATTTTTGAACTGATTTATAAAGAAATTTAAAATAATCTGTGATATCCCCTTCATCACTTCATATGCTAAAGATTATAAATCCATATCTCAAGGAACTACTTATTTCCTCCCAGGTAGGAAAACAATGGCTCAAACAGCTGGACTTCTCATAAAAGTGATTAAAGAGATTAGCTTAAATTTTCAGTCTAATATCCTTTAAAACAATAACACTTTATTAAATAAATGGGATAATAGTACTATTATTCTAAACACTATGTTTAAAGATGAGACCAATATCCAGACTTTTAAAGAAAACAAAATACATAGGTAGAATTAACTGGACTTGACTTCCTAATCCATGGACTGGGAGACTTTCAAAAGCAGAGTGCCACAGTGACCTGTGTCCTTTGGAGTTATTGGGTAGGAGAGGGGACATTCAAGGACCTCTGCAAGTGGAGTGGAAAAGATATGCCAACAACTAGTCCATGTAGCATAGATTAGGGACCTTTATAGGAACTCTAATTAACTTATTCCAAGCCAAATTTTGTACTTGGACTGCTTAAAAAGCTTAAAATGGAGGATCTGCTAATGGATTTGTGGTAAACTACATTAAGTGCCAAGTTTAAGGGGACAAAATTGTACAGTAGTGACTTCATTCCTTTATTCCCATGGAGAGAGAGAGAGGTTGCTCAGTCATGTCCAACTCTTTGCAACCCCATGAACTCTAGCCTGCCAGGCTCCTCCTTCCATGGGATTTTCCAGGCAAGAATACTGGAGTGGGTTGCCATTTCCTTCTCCATGGGATCTTCCCAATCCAGGTATCGAACCCAGTCTCCTGCACTGCAGGCAGACTCTCTACTATCTGAGACACCAGGGATGTCCTCTTATTCCCATAGAGTGCCTTTTAGTGATCATCAATGGAGGTCTCTTAACATATTTTGCTCTAGAATGTATACGGTCACCCAAACATATCTCCTAGTATGTTTTACCCTAGGTGGCATAGTTCCCTTCTGCTACTAAAATAGTTCCCATTCATTTTTTACAAGATGGCGGAGGAATAGGACGGGGAGACCACTTTCTCCCCCACAAATTCATCAAAAGATCATTTGAACGCTGAGCAAACTCCATAAAATAGTTCCCATTCATTTCTTAAATTAATTTTTATTGGAGTATAGTTGATTTACAATGTTGTGTTAGTTTCAGATGTACAGCAGAGTGAATCAGTTATACATATACATATATTCACTCTTTTTTACAGTTATTTTCCCACGTAGGTCATTATAGAATATTGAGAATTCCCTGTGTTATACATAAGGTCCTTATTAGTTATCCACTTTATATATAGTAGAGTGTATATGTCAATCCCTTATCTCCCAATTTATCCCTACCTAGCTTTCCCCCCTGGTAACCATAAGTTTGTTTTCTACATCTGTGACTATTTCTGTTTTGTAAATAGGTTCATTTGCAACATTTTTTTAGATTCTACATATAAATGATATCATATGGCATTTGTTTTTCTCTGACTTAACATCACTCAGTATGACAATCTCTAGGTCTATTTATGTTGCTGCAAATGACATTATTTCATAGTTTTTTATGGCTGAGTGATATTCCACTGTGTGTGTGTATATATATGTGTGTGTGTGTGTGTGTGTATATATGCACACCATGTCTTTATCTGTTCTTCTGTTGATGGACATTTAGGTGACTTGGAGTACATGTATATTTTTGAACTATGGTTTTCTTCAGGTATATGCCAAGGCATGGGACTGTAGGATAATATGGTAATTCCATTTAAAATATAACTAGCATATGATCCTGCAAACTCATTCATTTAAATTCTTCTTTCCATACACAAAACCAAGGCCAGAAAAAAGTTCTGTATTGTTTTTTTTACTATCTGATTTTTTTTACTCTCCAAAATTACCCAACTTGCTATTTAAAAAGATAATTGAAACTCCTTATTCCTCAACTTTATTAATGTCTAATCTGGATTTCCTTACAAATGTGACTTCTACAACTATCTCTAAATCATAAATTACAAAATCTTCTATCTATTCCATAAATACAGCTAGTAAAGAGGCAAAGTGGAATACAGGCTTTGATGACACCAAAGCTCAGTTTAAATCCTGATGCTATCATTTATCAGCTATGTGATCATGGATAAATTACTTCATCTCTGAGCCCTTTATTCCTCTGTAAAATAGATGCAGTAGCTCTGTGCAGGGTTAAAGATAAGCATATGAAGAGCAGTACCTGTCACAAGGTGAATGTGTCATATCCTGGTGAACAGAGCAGTGCTATGTCTCACAGCAACTCAACACCAAGTCATGTTCTTAAAGTCAATGAAAACTTCAAAGAAGGAATATCCACACCAAGAGTGTGTAAGTGGAAATAGTAACACTGACTTCACAGTATTGATCACCTACCTCTTGCCTCATCACCTCTGCCCTGTCTCAATCTTACTGACCTCCTTTCAATTCCTCCTACTCATTTCTAAATTACTATCTTGTACACAATATATCCTCTACTCGAACAGAAATCTCAATCACCTCCCTTCTCCTGGCCAATAATTCCTCCTCAGCTTCCTGCCTCTGCTTTAGCACCATTGCTGACTGGAGGACTCCCTGATACCCAAGACTTAGGACCCTACTGTGGCTGCCACAACATATTATTTCCTTAAAACACACATCATAGTTGTAATTACTTATCACTATCTTCTTTCCCATTAAAATGTACGTTTCATGAGGTATGTCTTTGCCTTCCCCTTATCCCTAGCTACTGACAGTATATGGCACATAGGAAGAGTTCAATAAATATGTGTCAAGTAAATATATAACTGTATTGCTTTACTCTATAAATGTTAGATATCATAACTTCTATAATAGTTATACTTTCATACATATAAATTCTATCACACAACCAAACTGCAGGGCTGCTGTGGGAAAGTTCCTAAAGAAATCTGACTTTAATAAAACTGTCTTTTCCTAACGCCATGTGGACAGTTCTCACAATATAAATAGCAAGAAAGAGAACATCATGAGCCTGACAGAGACACAGCAGCCGTTTCTCTCCATTCACAGCACCACAGGCAACTTGGAACTAACTGACTCATACACAATAGATAGCAAGGATTTACAAATACACATGGTTAATTAGCTTCTGTTTGCAAATGAAAAGAAAAAAAAAACATAAAAATACTGTCTTTACTTTAGCTCTCTAATAAACAAAGGCACTTCACAATCACTACAGAAGTAGCTTTTAAGGAGATATTGTTCCTGAAATGTTCGTTCTTCACCCTTCCCTCAGCCCACATCCATACACATACAGGGACTGCTGCACTCCATCCCATGACCCTTCTCTGTAGATATGCTGAGAGAAAGGTCAGTACAGTTTGCCTCCAGATCATCAAAATAAGAGGATGAAAACAAGTAGGGCTGTTCTTATTTGCCTGGCTTCCTACCTTGTTCCCTCAAAGCATCTTAGACAGTTGGGAATCAAGTTTCCATACTCTTCCCTTCCCTATGCATACACACCCCTTCCTTACCTCAATGTGCGGGGAAGCAGGAAAAGGGAAGGGGAGAGATATTGATTCAAAAAACATTTGTGCAGACGATATTCTAAGTAAAACAATGTGCAAAGGGCTGTGAAGGGGTACGGATACTTACAAGACAGGCTTCCTGCTTTGAAAGGTGAACAAAAGGTTTTAACACCAGGCTTGAGTTAAGACAAATGCCATGAGAGAAGTACAAAGAAAGATCTGACCAATCACACACTTTCTGGCCCCTGGAGGAGGAGTGTCTGAGATGGGGCTTTAAAAATGGAAGGGGTTGATTAAGGAGGAAAGAGGCATGGGAGAGGCATTTCAAGCAAAGGGAACAATGTGAGTTAAAACACAGAAACAGGAAAGAAATGGGCATGTGTGGAGAACAGATTAGCAAACTGGAAAGGTGGGCTGGAGTCAAAGGGTGGAAGGCCTCAAACACTACAGGATTTTTTTCTTGAGAAAGCAAACAATCAGGAAACATTGCAGGTCCTGAGAAGAAGAGTGGTTTGACTGAAGGGGAGGTGATTAATTTGGCCCATGGGGACTGCAGTGGAGGAGGAACTACAGGTTGCAAGGAGGACCAGATAAGACTCTTCCAGGGACTTCCTTGGTGGTCTAGTGGATAAGAATTCACCTTGCGGGACAGAGGACATGGGTTTGATCCCTGGTTGGGGAACTAGGATCCCACATACCACAGAACAATTAAACCTGCATGTCACAACTAAGACCTGATACAAATATTAAAAAAAAAAAAAAAACTCAGGGAAACCTTCCTGAGATAAACCTTTCCATTCCACTGTACACCCATATGTACACATACACACCACCTTATTTATTTAACCTATATGCTTATTTAACCTATATGCAGAGTACATCATGCGAAATACCAGGCTGGACAAAGCACAAGCTGGGATCAAGATTGCCGGAAGAAATATCAATAACCTCAAATATGCAGATGACACCACTCTTATGGCAGAAAGTGAAGAGGAACTGAAGAGCCTCTTGATGAAAGTGAAGGAAGAGACTGAAAAAGTCGGCTTAAAACTCAACATTCAAACAATGAAGCTCATGGCATCCTGTCCCATCACTTCATGGCAAATAGATGGGGAAACAATGGAAACAGTGAGAGACTATTTTTTTGGGTTCCAAAATCACTGCAGATGGTGACTGCAGCCATGAAATTAAAAGCTCCTTGGAAGAAAAGCTATGCCCAACCTAGACAGCATATTAAAAAACAAGAGACATTATTTGCCAACAAAAGTCCACCTAGTCAAAGCTATGGTTTTTCCAGTAGTCATGTATGGATGTGAGAGCTGGACCATAAAAAAGGCTGAGTGCCAAAGCTTTGCTTTTGAACTGTGGTGTTGAAGACTCTTGAGAGTCCCATGGACTGCAAGGAGATCAAACCTGTCCACCCTAAAGGAAATCAATCCTGAATATTCAGGATTATTATCCTGGAGAAGGAAATGGCAACCTACTCCAGTACTCCTGCCTGGAAAATTCCATGGATGGAGGTGCCTGGTGGGCTACAGTCTATGGGGCCACAAAGAGTTGGACACGACTGAGCGACTTCACTTTCTTTTTCTTTTCCTGAATATTTATTGCAAGGACTGATGCTGAAGCTGAAGCTCCAACACTTTGGCCACCTGATGGGAAGAGCTGACTCATCGGAAAAGGCTCTGATGCTGGGAAAGACTGAAGGCGGGAGGAGAAAGGGACAACAGAGGATAAGATGGTTGGATGGCATCACTGACTTGATAGACAGGAGTTTGAACAAGCTCCAGGAGTTGGTGATGGGCAGGGAAGCCTGGCGTGCTGCAGTCCATGGTGTCGCAAAGAGTCGGGACACAACTAAGCGACTGAACTGATCACCTTGCTTCTCAGGTGTCACAGTGGTAAAGAATCCTCCTGCCAATCAGGAACCACAGGAGACAGAGAATCGATCTCTGGGTCAGGAAGATGCTCTGGAGTAAGAAATGGCAACCCACTCAAGTATTCTTGCCTAGAAAATTCCATGAACAAATGAGCCTTGCGGACTATAGTCCATGGGGTCACAAAGAGTCGGACAAAACTGAGCACACATCACCTTGCTTATTTCCTTCAAGGCAATCATTACAGTCTATAATTATCTTATTTATTTAATGTTTATTTGCTTATTATCTACTTCATAACCAGAAAATAAGTTGCACATGAGCAGTCCAACTATTGTCTCAAGAACCGTGCCTGCCATATATATAGACTCTCAGTAATTTTTTTAAAAATGATAACAGTGCCACAAGGAGAAAGTTGTCATTTAACCAGATGAGTCTGGTTCTGAGTCAGAACTATAGATCCAGGAGAAAAGGGAATTCTCCTACACTGCTGGTGGGAATGTAAATTGATACAGCCACTGTGGAAGATGGTATGGAGATTCCCTAATAAGCTAGGAATAAAACCATCATGTGACCCAGCAATCCTACTCCTAGGCATGAGTGCCAAAACTGAAAAAGACACATGTACCCCAATGTTTACTGCAGCACTATTTATAATAGCTAGGACATTGAAACAACCTAGATGTCCATCAACAGATGAATGGATAAAGAAGCTGTGGTACATATATGCAATGGAATACTTCTCAGCCATAAAAAGGAATGCATTTGAGTCAGTTCTAATGAGATGGATGAACCTAGAGCCTATTATACAGAGTGAAGTAAGTCAGAAAAAGGAATATAAATATCATATACAGATGCATATAGATGGAATCTAGAAAGATGATTCTGATGAATTAATTTTCAGGGCAGCAATAGAGAAACAGACATAGAGAACGGACCTATGGACATGGAGGGAGGGAAGGAGAGAGAGGGTGAGATGTATGGAGATGGTAACATGGAAACTTACAATACCATATGTAAGCTAGATAGCCAATAGGAATTTGTTATATGACTCAAAGAACTCAAACAGGGGCTCTGTGACAATTTAGAAGGGTGAGATGGGGAAGGAAATGGGAAGGAGGTTCGGGAGGGAGGGAACATGGGTGTACTTGTGGCTGATTCTTATTGATGTATGACAGAAAACCACAAAATTCTGTAAAGCAATTATCCTTCAATTAAAAAAATTAAGTAACAAAAAATATCCTAAAAAAAAAAAGAACTACAGATTCAAGTAGAAATACTAGGAGGCAGAGTGAGGTAGTGATTAGAATACACTTGGAACCTCAGTTTCTCCTTCTATAAATTGGGAATAGCAGTACTAAAACCAAATGAAGTCAATGGGAGAATTAATGAGCTAATATGTGTGAAGTGTTTACATAAACATAAATACAATGCTCTATGTTATAAATATTGTATCAGTGGGAGAGCTAATTTTTAAAACATTTAAAAAACATTTTACATGATCTGAGTCTGTATCTTACTCAAAGTTGAGATGGAAAAATTGTTTAGGTCTCATCTGTCCATAGGGTCACACAGAGTCAGATACGACAGAAGCGACTTAGCATGCATGCATGCATTGGAGAAGGAAATGGCAACCCACTCTAGTATTCTTGTCTGGAGAATCCCAGGGACAGAGGAGCCTGGTGGGCTGCCGCCTATGGGGTCACACAGAGTCAGACACGACTGAAGCAACTTAGCAGCAGCAGCAACAGCATTTACCAAAGGCAATTAATGGTAGAGAAAAAATAGAACTTGTGCCCACATCTCCACCTGATATATTAATAGATATCCACTCTTGATATAATTCCCTACAGATAGGAGGCACTCATGAACAGAATTACAGATGCATCAGAGATTAGCAGATCTAATCTTCTCATCTTACATATTAGTACACTGAGATCTAGAGTGAAGCAACTTGCCCAACATAGTATTACAAGTTAGTAGCAGGGCTGATACTAGCAACCAAATTTTGAAACTGTGTTTTATGTACCTAAAGCATAAAATCCCTGTAATTTGCAGATGGATATAAACATGCATGCTTAGTCTCTCAGTTGTGTCCGACACTTTGTGACCCCATGGACTGTAGCCCACCAGGCTCTTTTCTCCACAGAATTTCCCAGGCAAGAATACTTGAGTGGGTTGCCATTTCCTACTCCAAGTGATCTTCCTGACCAAGGGATCAAACCTGAGTCTCTTGTGTCTCCTGCATTGCAGGGAGATTCTTCACCATTGTACCACCTGACAGTATAAAATTAACTTTTGCTGAAACTACATTTTAGCATTAATTGGTAAAATATTTAAAACTCAGCTATTAGAAAGACAGTGTTAGATTTAGTATTATTATCAAGGAGGTATTTGAAAAAATCTGAAAGGATACAACTATTATCATACATTTTTCTCTCCACAATTTACCAAAACTCAAAATAGTATAGGAAAAAAGTGGAACTAGCTTCATATGCCTTTTTTTATGTATCAGTCTTATGTGAAAGAAAATAATTTCAAGTGAGGAAAAAAGTTAATTTCTATGCCTTATTTACAAGTGTACTATACTACAGCCCACTGGAAAAAAAGAAACATTTGTAATAGTTAAGTAACAGAAAAGAATTCACAAAGACTTTCATATTTACCAGAATAACTATTTTAGATATGATACGGAATGACTTAAATATTTTATTCTGAGTGGTGAGGAGGTACGTGCTCAGTTGCTCAGTCATGTCCGACTCTTTGTGACCCCCGGAACTGTAACCCACCAGGCTCCTCTGTCCACGGGATGACCCCGGCAAGAATACTAGAGTGGGTTGTTATTTCCTCCTCCAGAGGATCTTCCCCACTGAGGGATCGAACCCACATCTTCTGCAGCTCCTGCACTGGCAGGCCGATTCTTTACCACTGAGTCACCTGGGAAGCCCCCAGAGAAGAAGTTAAAGTCATATGAAGAAACTGCAAGATAAAATAAAAATAACATTTACCATTTACTAAGTGTTTACCAAGGGATCTAAACTGTGCTAAATAAGCACTTTACACATATCAGCTTATTTCACAACAAATCTGTGAGATGAATAGTGTAATTATCCCTATTTTGCTGATTATAAAAATAGAAGCTCACAGTAACTTGTCTGAAATTACTCAGGTAGTGTTAGAAACAGAATGCATTCTCAAACCTGTAGGGTTGTCAAGCTCTATCAAGTTCCTAATCCTCAACAGTTTTGATCAAGATCAATTCATCACAGCTTAGGGGTGAACTACATGACCCCTTCTGACAATGATTCTGTGAGTAAAAATAGAAATCAATTCAGAATTCGTATAATATTTGTGGCAGTATGCTCCAGGCATGAGGGGAAGGTCATCAATAGATGAACCAGTAAGAAGAGGAGAAAGGAAAAATGAAAAGAAGAACAGGAGGAGAAAAAGCTATAGGCCCTTCCAAGGCCCCTGACACAGCTCCATTTTACTAGACATTCACTAGGGCCACCATGACAAGAAAGGGAAACCCAGAAGAGGAATTGAAAGTAGAACTGTAAGGGTAGAAAGTAGAACTGAAAGCTATAAATAAAAATTGCTTCATCTACCACGATGGTCTCAATGCAGATGAGGAAGGAGCTGTAGGAAGGCCCTGCAAGAGTCAGCAGCCATGAACTCAGTGCTGGGCCAGAATGCACAGTTCTCACATAAACACTGGTCAGCAGTTAAATAAGGATAGTTGAGTATAGATGACTGACCACTAGGTTTCTAAAAGAGGCATTACCACAAGTGTCAGCATGTAGATCAACCTGAAATGCATCGCACTACAGAGAGTGTGGTTTAAAGACAGAGTAGGGGAGGAACCACCATTTACTTCATTAAGATCCTCAATTTCCTAATGTTCCAGGCACTGTGCATGTGCTTTCCTGAATTACCATATTTAACGCTCACAACAGCCTTAGGTAGATGTAACAGTTCATTTTACATGTCAACTCAGCTGAGCCATGGTGCCCAGATTGCTCAAACATTCTAGATGTTTCTGTGAAGGTGGTTTTTATGGATGGTGTTAACATTTAAAACAGTGGACTTAGAGTATAGCAGCTTTACCCTCCATAATGTGGGTGGGTCTCATCCAATTAGCTGAGGCCTGAATAGCACAAAAGATTGACTAATCCTGAGCAAGGAATTATGCAAGTTGACAGCCTTGGGACTCAAACTGCAGCTCTTTCCTGGGTCTCCAGTCCAACAGCCTACCCTGAAGATTACAAGGCTCCTCAACAACATGAGTCAATTTCTTAAAATAAATCAATCCCTCTCTGTGAAGAAAGAGATATACATACACACACACAGACACATACACCCTACTAATTATTTCTCTAGAGATCCCTGACTAATACAGTAGATACTGATTTCTATTTTCACCAGTGAGGAAAGTAACAGCCTGAAAGGACCCATTCTCCTTCCCCATTACATCACACAGTAAAATGCCCTCAGGATTCACATTCAGATCTGAGAGACTAGGGTGGGAGTAAGAGGATTATGAGAACCATGGAAATAGAATAAACACAAGTCACTGCATCCCAAGGAGCCCTTTACAACACTCACATCACACATATGAGTGAATGAGTGAGTGAAAGTCACTTAGTCAAGTCCAACTCTTTGCAACCCTATGAACTATACAGTCCATGGAATTTTCCAGGCCAGAATACTGGAGTGGGTAGCCTTTCCCTTCTCCAGGGGATCTTCCCAACCCAGGGATCAAACCCAGGTGTGGATTCTTTACCAGCTGAGCTACTAGGAAAGCCCAAGAATACTAGAATGGGTAGCCTATCGCTTCTCCAGAGGATCTTCCTGACCCAGGAACTGAACTGGGGTCTCTGGCATTGCAGGTGGACTCTTTACCAGCTGGGCTATCAGGGAAGCCCTATCACACATACATGCAGAGCCTTTGATGTGCCCAAATGATGTGTTATCCTTTCTCTGGTCTTCTGATTCACTTATTTTTGATTTTAAAAAAAATCAAACATTCCTACTAAATCAGCATTTGAAGACTGTGAAAGAAAAGGAATTATAAATGGTAAAAAAAAAATGGAAGGAAAAGATTAAATAGATGATTTGTGTCAATTAAATGATGGTAGACCTTGTTTGGGCTTTCTTTGGGTAATCATCCATTCACTCCCTCAACAGATATTTATTTTGTACTTCATATTTTTATGGGCTTTTCTGGGTAATGGATAATGCTATCTAGCTGAGGAGACACAAAATAGTAAATGTGAAAAAAGTCCAACTAAAATCAAGAAAGTTTCACAGAAAAGGTGATATTTCAGCTGGGACAGAGGTACGCATTTAACTAGCAGAGAAGAAGGAGGTATTTCAGACAGAATTTCTGACACAGTAAATTTCAATTGAGTCTATGTTCTATGTTGCTAAAAGTGTATGTGTGGAGAAGGTGGAATGAGGTAGAGACCTATGGCAGGATATGAAGCTGAAAGACCAGCATGCAATGAGAAACAATATGAAGGACTTTGACCTTTATTCTGCAAGTAATCAGAGTTATGAAAGAGACCATTCATGGAGTTTGCATGAATATAAGGACAACTGGGAATAGCTTAGACAGATATAACAACAGATAAAGAAATCATTATAAAGTTGAATGAAAATTAAACCTTGAATAAAGACTAAGTCTTAAGTACAATAATAATGTTTATCATTAAAAGGTATGAAAGTAGTTCATGTGCTCTAACTAACAAAATTAAAGTTGAGTTTACACATACTTTTCAATCTCAACTAAAAATTTATGGTCCAGAAAAACTGGCAATTACTATGAAACCATTATTATGCAACAATTATTATACAACACATTAGTATATATGTGAAAGTCTTTCTCAAAACAGTGAAATAAAACTCAATTGGAGTTGATGTAAAGAAAATTATTATTATGGTAATAAATCTATTTGTGGAATCTGAGTCCTAAAATGTGAACTAAATATAAGCCAGAGGGCAAAACGTGGCTGAATAAAGCCAAACAGATCTTGTAAATCACCACAAATGGAAAAAGAGCTGGCCTTTTATATCTAAAGAGTGAATTGGTCAAGAAAGAAATTTACAATGTAGGAATATAAATTAGGACCTAAGAGATCATTCAATCTTTTCTACCTTTTCATTCTCCCTCTTTTCTGCTGATAGCTCTCTCACCATTCCTAAAAGGATTATAGATATCCATTCCAGTAGTTTCCCTTCAACTTAACTTTAGTTATGGAACTCTGCAAAATCCCAACATATAAAACAAATAAAAATATATAAACCTCAGGCTGAAAGAAGTCAGAGAGGGCGGGTTCTGGGGTATCCTAACTTGGTTTCCACATGGGCCTTCACCATCCCTCTGAGACAGCTCCCCCAAAAGCCTTAATTTTTTCAGTAAAATGTGAAACACATTGGTCCTTGTCCAAACCTCTCAATTTACAAATAAGGACACTGAAACCTACAGAGTTGCCTAAGAAAAAGATGTTTCCTAGTACTCCTGCTAAAACTAGAATGCTTTCTCTTCTTCATAATCTCTAAATTTCTGGGTTAAAAATGATTTCTTATTCTAGAAGTTCACGTCATCCCTCTATATCAAATTCCTATTCAAAATTCACATAAGTTAGTAACCATCAATTTACTAAGTATCTACTTGAGACCAAATACTTTGCTAGGGACATGTCATGAATTCTCATTTAACCACCACCAAATCCCCCAGAGGTCAAGAAATCGGGCTGAGAGAGGTATATGAAACTTCCCAAGGTCATAGAGCTAGTATTAATAGATTGGAATTCTGATCTAACTCCTAAAGCCAAACCTCAGACTCTTGTACTTCTAATCCCAACATTTCCCAAATCTTTCCCTATCTTCACATGCAAGCACGCACACATGCTCAATCTCCCAGTCGTGTTCAACTCTTTGAAACCCCATGGAATGTAGCCCGCCAGGCTCCTCTGTCCATGGGATTTCCCAGACAAGAATTTTGGGGTGGGTTGCCATTTCCTACTCCAGGGGATCTTCCCCCACCGAAGAATCAAACCCCCATCTCTTTTATCTCCTGCCTTGGCAGGCAGATTCTTTACCACTGTGCCACCTGGGAAGGTCATCTATCTTTTCATAGGCTCCCAGAAATACAGAACTGTAAGTGATATTGTCACTTCACAAAAGATGTACTTCTTCATCCAGGCTTCTCTGGGAATACCTACCTCATGCTTCAGCCAAGCACAAAGGCATTATGCCTACCTTAAACCTCTAAACTCAGACTTCAGAACTACAGAGATGCTGACCTTCACTCCCCACTCCAAATTTTGACAGACTCCTGCAACTTCCAGGGAAAGTTGAAAACTCTTAATAAAAGGGCTACAAAAGCAACAACTCTGAGTTGAGCATGAGACAACAGACTGGCATTTTTGATTGAAAAAATATTATATATTATCTGATAAGATATTAGAAATTTGAACTAAGGGGCTGCTTTGGGACAAAAGATGACTGTCACCGCAAAGTAGGCTCCAGAGCTGGTATTAAATAATTTCAATTTGGCGAGAGGTCAAAGGAATTTTAAGGCATCCTCTGCAAGCAGGAGTTGAAGTGACTGTGATGGTCAATCAGAGAAGGGAGTGTAGAGCCAGAACTGACAATAAATTATTGGTGACGGTAGGTGAGTTTAAACAGACTGAGACTTGGGGCCACCATCTGTAACATGTGAGTCAAAGGTCGGACAAGTCCTCAGCATCAGGGTTCTGCAATTTCGGATGAGCTCCGGTGCCTGAAAACCACAAAGCCCCAGTCCTCGCCACCCACTCCAGCCCTTTTGGCCTTACCTTCTGTTGGATGTAGCGAATCGAATACTTCAGGGTAATAGTGGGGCGGGATCTGAATCTGGTTGACCAGGGCAAGCTGCTAGGGGCCCTCAGTGACGGCGATACGGGGCTGGAGGCCCCAGGAGTTAGGAAAGCTAGGAGCAGGAGCAGGAGGGAGCGGCGCCCCATGGCTCAGGACCGTGGCTGCAGAGCGGGTAGAAGGGAGACAGGCAGATGCACGCCGCCCCGCCCAGCCCGCAGCTCCGCCCCCGAGACAGGCCCCTCCTTCCCCGGGGAAACCCCCTGCCACCCCGCCCCTCAGCATAGCCTCTCAAATTCGAATTGCCCAAGCCATTCCGACCCCTGTCCCAGTCCCACAGGGCGCCGCCAGATTTCATTTCCCTCTTGTACCGTCCCCTCTTTAGAGTTTACCTTTAGTCCCTTCCGACTCAAAGCCTGCCTTTATCATCCCAGGGCCCCTCCTATCTGACCTCTGAACCCCATTCTTAACTATATCACCCCCCCCACAAACACTTTCCCCCCACCCTATATCCTCCCGTTTATCGTCACTGCCAAACCCTGCCCTGTCCACCTCTATTTCATCGCCACATCCTTGTCCTCCACAAACCCTACATAATAATAGCGTGTGCATGCGCGCGAACGTGCTAAGCCGCTTGAGTCGTGTCCAACTCTTTGCGACCCTATAGACGGTAGCCTGCCAGGCTCCTCTGTCCATGGGATTCTCCAGGTAAGAATACTCGAGTGAGTTGCCATGCCCTCCTCCAGGAGAATCTTCCCAACCCAAGGATCTAACCCAAGTCTCCCTCATTGCAGGCGGATTCTTCAGCGTCTGAGCCACCAGGGCAGCCCCGGGAAGGGCTACTGCCAACTAAAAATTAGTACTAGCCACCAGCTCTACAAGGACTAAATCACTCACTAGTCACTCAGCCCTGACAGTCAAAACAGCCTGAAAGGAGGAACTCAGGGTACAGATCTGCTCCTTCTGACTGGCAGCCGCACCTACCAATCCGTATTAATGTGTGCATATCCTGCCCTTTTCACTAAAAATCATATATACTACTAACCTTCCCCACTACCTCTTTGAAGCAGTTCCTCAGCGATATGGGAGACGCTGTCTCTAGGGTTATAGCCCTCATTTTGTCCTGCTACAGGTCACGATAGCACTGGGCTTAGTGGCAGACACTAACTCAATCATGGGTCGTGTATGACTGCTACCCTCACTTACAGCTGAGGACACTGAGGTGAGGAGAGGTGCCGGGACTTGCACTAAGTCACTCAGATAGGAAGCAGTGCAGCACGGCTTCCTGGCTCCTTTCCACCGCCACCTCCGGGTCAGCCTAATCACCTCCTGGGGCACTCTGGCGGTTGGTCACCCCTACACATGCGTGAAGCCCACGCAGTCCACTTCTCAACTGAGGTCGCCCCGGAATCCCACTAGGTCCCGGTCCCTGCTTCCGAGCTACACCCCCTTCCGTCTTCCGGCACCCAGCTTCGGATGCCGCCTTCCCATCTCCTTGGGGGCAGTCCCAGCCCCAGAGGGCGGAGTCCCCTTCGGTCTTCGCGACTCTCCCACCACCAACTTCCGCTTCTCCTTCCAGTCAGCCAGCTGAACGTCTGAGGGGCTCTCCCACCCACTACCACCCTTCCCGGGGTTCCTACGCCTAGCTGGCTCAACCCTGCCTCAAAATCAACTGTACAGACTGTACTGCTGCTCCATCAGTTGGGAAAGGACACTTGCCAAACCCTCTCTGACAAAAATGGTCGTTCCCAAAAGCTCACAAGTTGTCGCGCTACATCTCCACCCTCGGCGGCGTCTTCTTCTGATTGGCTCTGAGGCCAGACAGTCATGGCGTCACTTCCGGCGGAAGGAGGCGCGGGAGATTCGATTGGAAGACACTCTCTTGCCGCTTGAGTCCTGGGGATCCGCGTCACTGAGCTTCGCCCGGGCAGGTTCCTGGTCTTCCGCCTCAGGTGAGGAGGTGCGGGAGGAGATTCTTGGGTAACAAGGGCCGGAGACTCCTAAGAAGACCCTTAAACGTCGTTCTGAGTCAGCCTCAGAGCATTCTACGTTGTTTTTTCAGGAGTCAGTCTCTTCCATAAAAGGGCGGTTATGAGAGTAGAAGAGTGAGAAGGTCAGTTCTTTTCATTTTAGACGGTGCTGTTGCAGTCAATCAGAGAGCGTTTGTGTGTGCCATCGACCTGGAAACGGGTAAGTGTCTGGAACCCGAAATACAGGGAGGAAAAAGGTGCTACTGCAATTTTTGAGGTGCTCGGAGGTTCGTACACAGCTGGCTGCTATGCCCAGTAGTATCTGCTGAAAAGGGATCTTTTCCAAACTGCTTTGATGACTCAGAGGGACAAGTGCTTCAACTGAGCAGGGTGTTCAAACCAGAAACAAGTTTTCTAGGTACCTTCCTTGTCTCTCACATCAAGCCATACCAACCTCTTGAATATCTCAATCCATACACTTCTCGCCAGTTTTACTTTGGTTCAGCACAACTGCTTCATAACTATGACTGTAGCCTCCCAGCTGGTTCTTTCAATTTCCTTACGTTCCAATCCAGTCTCCACGTTGCTAGGCAGATAAAGTACAAATCTGATCAGGGCACTCCCCATTAGAAACCTTTCCTTTGGTCGCCCCTTTTTGCCCTCAGGTTTAAATCTAAACTCCTTAACGTGGTTAACGGGGCCCTTCTTGTCTGGCCTTTGCCTAGTACTCCAACTTTGTTTTTCCATCTCTCCAGCCCTGTGCTCCAACCACATGGAATGTCCTTTTGAGTCCCTCAAATGCACCATTCTCCCTCACCTTCAGACTCCTTCTGAATCCCATTCCACCTAGTTCTTACTCATTCTTTTTTTTTTTTTTAATTTTAATCAGCCATAGAGTTACATGTATTCCCCATCCCGATCCCCCCTCCCACCTCCCTCCTTACTCATTCTTTAGGTCTCAATTTATGAAGCTTTCTAAATCAGGAAGCCTTTCGTCATCCTGCAAAATTGGGTCACAAAGCACCCAGTAGTTACTTACTCATTCTACAGATAGTTTTTAAGTGTCTCCCTCTGTGCCAAGAACTTCTAGGTATTAGGATCACAATGGTGAACAAGATGTGAGTTTCCTTCCTTTGTGTGTGTGTGTGTGTGTGTGTGTGAGATTCCTTCCTAATGGAAGTTAAACTTTTTATGTGTGGACTTAAAAAGAATGAAGTGGAATATATTTGAGTTAGGTTTGTCTGGGAAGGCCTCTGAGGAATTGACACTTAAATTGAGGCCTAGAAGATGAGAATGATCTAACTATGCAATAGAAGAAAGGAAGAAAATTCCAGAGTGAACAGGTTTTGTGAAGGCCTTAAAGCAGGAAAGAACTTAGCATCTTAATATTCAAGAAACTAAGAAAAGGCCAGTGTTGCTGGAATGTGTTCAGAAAGGACAGCTGCATGAGATGATTTTTTTCTATCTGTAACCCTGTCCCCTTCCCCATCTCTGGAACTTTACCTGTCTTAAGTGCAATGAACAAACTGTGCTTGATACTCACTAAGAGTTTCCTGAGTAGTATTTTTAAAATATTTTTCATCAGTATTTCTCCAAACAAAAGAGGTTTTGTCTGTTTTTTGTTTATTTCATTTTTTTTTTAATCTCCTGCCTTCCTCTCCCTTTTCCAGAATTTTCATTTTAATGTCAGAAGATCATTTCTCAGGGACTTGTTATGACTGCCTTTAGAAAGATTAGACAAAGTATGCACCCTTGGAGGGAGGCCATTAGACAGCTTTAATAAAGCAATTCAAAATAACTACCCTTTCCATAGCTGAGGAGTCTGTCCTATAATATATGAAATGGGAACTCTGAGAGCAACAGAATGACAAAGATTTTCTTGCAAAGCAAGAGCAGTTTGAGGAGGAATGAAGAAAGGGAGAGGAGTTAGTCACATCTTCTTTTCTGTGTGCCATTAGAAGTGTGGGCCAGTTTTTTTTTTTTTTTTTTCATTAAAAGGTGGCTGCTCAGAAATGATTTATTTTCATGGTGAATCCAAAGTGGCCAGTTTTTTAAAGGAGTGATTTCATCTTTTGGCCATAGTCTTAGACTGAGTCAGTCCCCCTGTTATATTTTCTCGTGGTATAATGTACTTTTCCTGTATAGAATTTTCCACCTATCTCTTACTAAGCTATAGATCTAGGGACCTTATCTATTTTGTTCATCACTTATATTATTCCCATCACCTGATATTTATCAACTGCACAATAAAAATTGATAAATAAGTAAGTATATTGAACTTGGACTTCCCAGGGGACACTAGTAGTAAAGAATCTGCCTGCTGATGTAGGAAACACAAGAGTCGCGGGTTCGATCCCTGGGTCTGGAAGATCTCCTGGAATAGGAAATGACAACCTGCTATGGTATCCTTGCCTGGAAAATTCCATGAACAGAAGCGCCTGGCAGGCTACGTCCATGGGGCCACAGAGTCAGGCGCAACTGAGCACATACTGAATTTATTAAATTGGAATATGGTTTGTTGACTGTGGTGGAACTGAAAACAATGTAATGCTGTATCACCGTCCTCCCCAATAAAATCAAGAAGAAAGATAAACCGCAGGTAGATACAACATATGGAATTGTTCCTAAGTCTGTGATCATGTTTTCCTAACTTTAGTATTTGCTCATTCCTCATGCTTCATTCAGTTGTCCATCAAACATGGGTTCAATACCTTAAGTCAGGTGCTAGAGAGAGACAAAACAAACTAGATGACAAGAATCATAAGGAAATGCTATGGAAACAGCAAAGGGAGTGACTAATAGTGACTGCCCAAAAGGATCTGATTTCATATTTGTCCACTGCCAATGGATGGAAAGTCTTTTTGCTATTTGCTGAGTTTACCAAGTGAAATGCAAATAATAAAAATACCTTAATGACCTTTTTCATTTCCGTTCTCAAATTTACCCATTGTTTTCTGAACATACTTATTTCTCCACTAGAGGGCAATAAACCCTTAAATAATAACAATTTAACCAATTTCTTGCCTTTAAAAATATAGCAATTAGTGCTTGCACAATTAATTTCGAAGTTAATTCCCAAATATTTCTGCTTATATATGTTTTTGATTTACTGGTGACTTGATAGACCAGGCCCCCATCCTCATGAAACTTTCAGACTAATGAGGGTAGAACTAACAGAAACAAGGGAGCATGTATCATCTGATATATACATTTTCATGATGGCATATTTCACAAGTGTGATTAGTACCATAAAGGAATAAAATGGATGATATGGAAACCAAGCAGAAGAGAGTATTTATTGAAATGAAAAGGGGCTCTCTACAGGGTAACATTAAAGATTTAATGATGAGGATGAGAGCCAACTATTTGAAGAACTAAGGGAAAAGCTTTATAGACAAAGAGAAAAGTAAGAACAGAAGCCTGAAAAGAGAAGTTATTTTGTGCATTTAAGGAGCAGAAAGAAGGCGGGCATGGCTTGAAGTGTAGTGATTAAAGAGGGCACGTGGGACAAGGTGAGGTCAAAGAGGTAGTGCTGGATGAGCTAAGGCCTTACAGGCATTGTGGAGAATTGAGGCTTCATTTCAAACTACAAGATTTTAAGCAGATAAAAGACCACATTTTCAGGAGGGAGTTTTGCCCTGTTTTATCTCCCCTAGCTCATATATGGGCTTCTATTGTGGCTCATGGTAAAGAATCTGCCTGCAATGCAGGAGACACAGGTTCAATCCCTGGGTCAGGAAGATTCTCTGGAGGAGGAAATGGCAACCCACTCCAGTATTCTCGCCTGAAGAATCCCATGGATAGAGGAGCCTGGCGGTCTACAGTCCATGGGGTTGCAGAGAGTCAGATATGACTGAACAATTAACACTTCACTTTTCAGCACATAGGTAGCTGTACCACCATATTAACACTCTACCCAAACTGGATTTTAGAGATGTTTGGAAAAGATGCCTTTGCTGACATACATTCCATCATTTGCTGCTTGTTAAGAAGGAACTTGACGTCAGTAGCACTAATAGTAGCAGTGTTCTCTGGCCTGCCTTTCCACTGTGTCACCTCCTCTGCCTCATCCTTAGAGATTGCCATGTGGCCTGAGGTGGCAGCCAAATCTAGGAATACGGATCTGCTTTTGGTAGAACCTTATTAGTCATGTAAGCCTAAGGGTACAAAAGCAAGGACTTCAACAAGAATTAAGCAAGGTGAAATGTCTTTGTTTTTTCTTTTTTTGTTTGTTTCCTATGCCCCCTTTAATAACATAAATCAGTGATTTAGGCAAATCCATTTGTCTATAATCTTTGTAAGTTTCCATCTTAACTGCCTTCGGGTGGCAAGATTTTATTTTCACAGAAATATTCTGATTGATAGACAGGATTAGTGTCACTTTAATATATCCATTCCAAAATCATACTTATAAATTTGTCATCATTCTCAGGATGAGCTATATGTAAAAGATTGTTTTATGATTTTTAAACTAATGACTTCCACTTTATCAAAATTTGCTGATGCCGGTCTCAGAATGTTTCATCCATTTTCAGAAATTGAAAGATTTTGCCATGTGTTTGCAAATGAAAATTTATTGATATAGCTTTATCTTGAACATCTGAAGAGATGTTTATTTCAGAGCATTTACATTATGCTATATATAAACTAATGAGTTTTAAAATTTTTGATAAACCAACATTTGAATTTTTAAAAAGAAAATATAAAAGAGGTGAATTGCTATTTTGTTGTTTTACTTCTCTGATGTGTTTTATACAAGGCTCATAAAGCACTTTGAACTCTTCTTTGATTTTTGTTTTTCTATTTGTACACTCTAAAATGTCTTTTTTTCCCTCTTCAGGTTGTATAAAAATGTACCCAGACCAAATACTAAAATCTAATGAAGTGTTTTTTCCCGATAAAAAGAACGGTTTCCCACCAATACAGGTTTAAACATTCATGTAAGTTCATTTATGTTCTTTCCTGTTAATGGTAGAAACAAGTTCTGTATAGCTCTTCTTAGAAAGATGTTGAAAGAAGTTAAATGATACCTTTCTTGAATTACCAGGGTAGAACGTTTATTCAAAAACCCAATATTTGCTTGAGCTACTCTGTTTTAAGTCTTACTTTCTTAACTATATAGAAAAAGAAAATTAGTTTTCCAATATACTGACACTTACTACAAAAAATATCTATTGACTTTGTAGTGAAGGTTAGGTGATTTTCCTAAGAAATGAGATATTCACATGCAGTTAAAGATTTGCCATTCATCCCAGGGCTACTTTGTTTTGCAGGCCACAGTGAGAACACATGAACAGAAGAAGAAAATTTCTTCTTGCCTCAGTTCTTGCTCTCCAGAATTCTAGTTTTATATATCCTTCATGTCAAAAGTGCTTTTCTCGGATAATCCTGGTCTCCAAAAGGTAAAAATAAAACCTGAAAGTGTGAGAAGGAAAATACAAGAATTTAACCAACCACAGAATATACAGTACCATAGTGTTCACTGTTGGGGGCGGGGGGCGTGAAATCCATGGATAAGTACACCCCTGCAGTTCAAATCTGTGTTGTTCAAGGGTCAGCTGTATAAAGTTAGTTTGGGGGGAACTTCCCTGGTGGTCCAGTGGTTAAGAATCTGCCTTCCAATGCAGGGGATGCGGGTTTGATCCCTGGTCAGGGAAGTAAGATCCCACATGCAGTGGGGCAACTAAGCCTGCACACTACAACTACTGAGCCTGCATGCCCTAGAGGCCTCACACCACTACTACAAAGAAGCCTGCTTGCTGCAGCTAAGAACTAACACAGCCAAATAAATCAATACTTAAACGAACCCTCAAAATCTTTTTTAAGTTTAGTCCTTCATTTGAGAAGATTATCATATATATGTGTGTGGTGTGTATGTGAATATGATAATTTCATATGAAGGAACAAACTTCAGTTCAGTCGCTCAGTCGTGTCCAACTCTTTGCGACCCCATGAATTGCAGCACCCCAGGCCTCCCTGTCCATCACCAATTCCCAGAATCTACTCAATTTCATGTCCATCAAGTCGGTGATGCCATCCAGCCATCTCATCCTCTGTCGTCCCCTTCTCCTCCAGCCCCCAATCCCTCCCAGCATCAGGGTCTTTTCAAATGAGTCAACTCTTCGCATGAGGTGGCCAAAGTATTGAGTTTCAGCTTCAGCATCAGTCCTTCCAGTGAACACCCAGGACTGATCTTTAGGATGGACTGGTTGGATCTCCTTGCAGTCCAAGGGACTCTCAAGAGTCTTCTCCAACACCACAGTCCAAAGGCATCAATTTTTCAGCACTCAGCCTTCTTCATAGTCCAACTCTCACATCCATACATGACCACTGGAAAAACCGTAGCCTTGACTAGACAGACCTTTGTTGGCAAAGTAATATCTCTGCTTTTTAATATGCTGTTTAGGTTGGTCGTAATTTTCCTTCCAAGGAGTAAGCGTCTTTTAATTTCATGGCTGCAATCACCATCTGCAGTGATTTTGGAGCCCAAAAAAATAAAGCCTGACACTGTTTCCACTGTTTCCCATTTATTTACCATGAAGTGATGGGACCAGATGCCATGATCTTAGTTTTCTGAATGTTGAGCATTAAGCCAACTTTTTCACTCTCCTCTTTGACTTTCATCAAGAGGCTTTTTAGTTCCTCTTCACTTTCTGCCATAAGGGTGGTGTCATCTGCATATCTGAGGTTATAGATATTTCTCCTGGCAATCTTGATTCCAACTTGTGCTTCCTCCATCCCAGTGTTTCTCATGATGTACTCTGCATAGAAGTTAAATAAGCAGGGTAACAATATATATCCTGACATACTCCTTTTCCTATTTGGAACAAGACTGTTGTTCCATTTCCAGTTCTAACTGTTGCTTCCTGACCTGCATATAAGTTTCTCAAGAGGCATGTCAGGTGGTCTGGTATTCCCATCTCTTGAAGAATTTTCCACAGTTTATTGTGATCCACACAGTCAAAGGCTTTGGCATAGTCAATAAAGCAGAAATAGATGTTTTTCTGGAATTCTCTTGCTTTTTCGATGATCCAGCGGATGTTGGCAATTTGATCTATGGTTCCTCTGCCTTTTCTAAAACCAGCTTGAACATCTGGAAGTTCACGGTTCATGTATTGCTGAAGCCTGTGTTGGAGAATTTTGAGCATTACTTTCCTAGCATGTGAGATGAGTGCAATTGTGCGGTAGTTTGAGCATTCTTTGGCATTGCCTTTCTTTGGGATTGGGATGAAAACTGACCTTTCCCAGTCCTGTGGCCACTGTTGAGTTTTCCAAATCTGCTGACATGTTGAGTGCAGCACCTTCACAGCATCATCTTTTAGGATTTGAAATAGCTCAGCTGGAATTCCATCACATCCACTAGCTTTGTTTGTAGTGATGCTTCCTAAGACCCACTTGACTTCACATTCCTGGATGTCTGCCTCAAGGTGAGTGATCACACCATCATGATTATCTGGGTTGTGAAGATCTTTTTTGTACAGTTCTTCTGTGTATTCTTGCCACCTCTTAATATCTTCTGCTTCTGTTAGGTCCATACCATTTCTGTCCTTTATTGAGCCCATTTTGCATGAAATGTTCCCTTGGTATCTCTAATTTTCTTGAAGAGATCTCTAGTCTTTCCTGTTCTATTGTTTTCCTCTGTTTCTTTGCATTGATCGCTGAGGAAGGCTCTCTTATCTCTCCTTGCTAAGTTCCAAAGAATTTGGAACTCCTTATTCAAATGGGTATATCTTTCCTTTTCTCCTTTGCTTTTCGCTTCTCTTTTCACAGCTATTTGTAAGGCCTCCTCAGACAGCCATTTTGCTTTTTTGCATTTCTTTTTCTTGGGGATGGTCTTGATCCCTGTCTCCTATACAATGTCACGAACTTCCGTCCATAGTTTATCAGGCACTCTTGTCTATCAGATCTAGTCCCTTAAATTTATTTCTCACTTCCGCTGTATAGTCATAAGGGATTTGATTTAGGTCGTACCTGAATGGTCTAGTGGTTTTGCCCACTTTCTTCACTTTAAGTCTGAATTTGGCAATAAGGAGTTCATGATCTGCATCACAATCAGCTCCTGGTCTTGTTTTTGCTGACTGTATAAAGCTTCTCCATCTTTGGCTGCAAAGGATATAATCAGTCAGTGTTGGCTATCTAGTGATGTCCATGTGTAGAGTCATCTCTTGTGTTGTTGGAAGAGGGTGTTTGCTATGACCAGTGCATTCTCTTGGCAAAACTATTAGCCTTTGCCCTGCTTCATTCTGTACTCCAAGGCCAAATGTGCCTGTTATTCCAGGTGTTTCTTGACTTCCTACTTTTGCATTCCAGTCCCCTATAATGAAAAGGACATCTTTTTGGGGTGTTAGTTCTAAAAGGTCTTGTAGGTCTTCATAGAACCATTCAACTTCCACTTCTTCAGCGTTACTGGTTGGGGCGTAGGTTTGGATTACCGTGATAATTGAATGGTTTGCCTTGGAAATGAACTGAGATCATTCTGTCATTTTTGAGATTCCATCCAAGTACTGCATTTCAGACTCTTTTGTTAACTATGATGGCCACTCCATTTCTTCTAAGGGATTTCTGCCCACAGTAGTAGATATAATGGTCATCTGAGTTAAATTCACCCATTCCAGTCCATCTTAGTTCACTGATTGCTAGAATGTCGATGTTCACTCTTGCATCTCCTGTTTGACCACTTCCAATTTGCCTTGATTCATGGACCTAACATTCCAGGTTCCTATGCAATATTGCTCTTTCCAGCATTGAGCCTTGCTTCTATCACCAGTCACATCCACAACTGGGTGTTGTGTTTGCTTTGGCTCCATCTCTTCATTCTTTCTGGAGTTATTTCTCCACTGATCTCTAGTAGCGTATTGGGCACCTACCGATCTGGGGAGTTCATCTTTCAGTGTCCTATCTTTTTGCCTTTTCATACTGTTCATGGGGTTCTCAAGGCAAGAATACTGAAGTGGTTTGCCGTTCCCTTCTCCAGTGGACCACATTCTGTCAGACCTCTCCACCATGACCCAACCGTGTTGGGTCGCCCCACATGGCATGGCTTAGTTTCATTGAGTTAGACAAGGCTGTGGTCCGTGTGATCAGATTGGCTAGTTGTCTGTGATTGTGGTTTCAGTCTGTCTGCCCTCTGATGCCTTCTTTCAGTACCTACCATCTTACTTGGGTTTCTCTTACCTTGGACGTGAAAACATTTGTAAATTGTAAAACACTGATGCATATTAATTCTAAGATTTGCTAAGAATTTTGCATTAGACTTGAATGCATTATTAATATATAATTTTTGAAGAAGTTCTAATATATGTTTAAAACATTTTAAACACTAATTTATTTCACTAGAGCTTGGTACTAGTAAGGTTTTATCACCCTGGTAAGTGGATTACCTTTACTTTATTCTATGACCAGAATACTACACAGACTCCAGCCAGTTTGGTTAAGATTATATGAATGGATTATCACCTCTCCATTATCATTGTGGATAAAAAAACAATTAGCACAGATGTAATGAGGGCGAATCAGTAACTTATATGAAGGATTAACCTTTGTTCAAAATAGTCACCTTATGAGTCATGGAATTTAGGCTCCCCCTAGTGGCTATCTGGAAGCAATCAAATTTATACAACTATGTTTTAACATTATTTTCTATTTGCACTTTTCCACTTTTTTTAAGCCAAATCATTAGGGACATGAAGAAAAAACATTCTAGGATTAACCATTACCACAGATGTTTTAAGGGTTCAGTTTGCTAAATTAAGAATGTTAAAGATGGATAGCAGAATTCCAAAATTATACAAACAACTAGTGCTCACTTCGGCAGCAAATAGTACAAAATAGTACAAACAACTAGAAAAGGGGGAAACATAAGCAGAAGTGGCAGTAAACCAATATTTAATTACAAGATAGAAGCAGATTAAACACATTAATTTGACAAGATCTGTACTAGATTCTTTAACATTCTTTTCTTATACTTTGCCTCATTTTATCCTTCTTCAATCCTGGATTTCACAGATGAGTAGGTTTAAGTTTAAAGATCTCAGCATGTATTCCAAGACCAGAGAGCTAGTACATTACAGTAGTGTTATACTTGACACACAGTATTTTCTTATAAGAAAGCCTTTGGTCATAATTGTAACACAAGTTAAACAAGATGTTTTATATCTAGTTTCTGTAATCTAATAAATTCTCAACATACTTCACTGAATTTTTTTAAAAGTTAAGTTATCTTTATCATAGAAAAATATGACTAGGAACTTTGTTTATAAATATTTAAAGATTACTCATTGTTCTTTTAACAGAAGATAGACATTAAATTTTAGGTCTTCTCTTGGTGTGGCATTTACTTCACTATATTTCGTTTGCCCCCACCAGTAAAAGTAACTTATAAATAGAGAAAATTCAAAAGAGGTTGATCTGAAATCATTTTAGAATGTAAGTTGTACATTTTGTACAGAAAATATTTTTAATCTTTACTTTGTCAGAATTATTTTACATCACAAAAAAAGTTAGTGAACATCTCTTTTTTCCCTGCACTTTTCCAGGTCTAATTGTCCAAAATGTGGCTCTGCTGGTGAAGCTGAAAATGCCATTTACAGATACAAGCTTTCCTTAAAAGTTGCAGAGTCAAACAAATTATTTGGCATTACTGTATTTGGAAGTTGCTTAGATGCATTTTTTGGTCTCACAGCCACTGGTTTGCACAGGTAAGAATATTTAAAGCATTCTTTTTCCTAGCCATGTACATCAAGTTTGAAGATATGTGTTTTTAAAATAATATGCATTTAGTAAAAAGATGATCACTTGACCTCAAATTATCAGTTCATTTAAAAAGATAAGAAAGAAAGAGAAAAACGTTTGTTTCCTGAATACATATTGTGGTGATGTAAAACCATGCTCCTTTTATTCAGACCAACTAAACTGTAATTAGAGTATTAAATTACAAAACTTTAATCCAAGTTAGCAAAATATAGATGAAGAAAGTAAAATCATTTCCAACTGAAGGATTATTCAAATCAAGTGGCTAAGGTCTCTTGAGGTGGAAGAAGCTATTTGAAGAAATATTTACATATCAAAAGTTGAAATTTTGTCATTTATTTCATTTGCATTGAAACTTCATCTGCATAATTGAACCTGTTAAGATGTTGTCCTGACAATGTAAGTGTATAGAGAGAGAGAGAAAATCTCTGTCCATCTCCTTGTAGCTGTGAGCAAACTGGTTTGAAGAAAGGAAAAGCCAAGGACCACAGCCAGGATTGCCAGCAATGAGGAAAGACTTCCTTCTGCATTGAGGAGAAGGGCTTAAGATCCCACCACTTCTCCCACTGCCACTTTTAGAATAATTGCTGGGCCTGATTACTAGACAGGCATCTACTTTATTCACACTTGATCAACTGCTTTTGTCTTTCTAGGCAATAGGAATCTAGAGGGAACAAAACACCTAGCTGTTAAAGTCACATTTCTTTTTTCTATATGTAACTCAAAAGTTTCATGCTTTCCCATTTTTTCTTTTCTTTTCAATTAAGGTACATTCAGGATCCCAGTGAAATTCCAGAAACTCTGGACAGTGATACAACTCAAAACCTATTAACTAAAGCAGTGGAAACTTGCTTTGTTGGACAAAACTTCATTTTTGGAGTGACGGTAATTGAGACTAGTTTTGTTCTTAGTATTATGCTAATATTTCCATTGTAATGAAACTATTTTAATTTTCTAAGTAGCTTTTAGGAGTCATAAACATGAGGGCCTGTAGAAACCCTTTGAACTACATAAAAATAGGCTATAGGTGATCCTTTAAAACATTATGTATATGACAAGATCTTCTTTCAAAAGCTAGAAGAGCCCTGTTGAAAGGCTTTCAGAGCTTTAGAAATCTAAATTTATTATATATTCACAAGTGCTAGATATTTTGTTTTGATATTTGGTATTTACTGTACTCTCTAACGGAGAAGGCAATGGCACCCCACTCCAGTACTCTTGCATGGAAAATCCCATGGATGGAGGAGCCTGGTAGGCTGCGGTCCATGGGGTCGCTAAGAGTCGGACACGACTGAGCGACTTCACTTTCAGTTTTCACTTTCACACATTGGAGAAGGAAATGGCAACCCACTCCAGTGTTCTTGCCTGGAGAATCCCAGGGATGGGGGAGCCTGATGGGCTGCCGTCTGTGGGATCACACAGAGTCAGACATGACTGAAGTGACTTAGCAGCAGCAGCAGTAGTCTCTAAATTCGGTTTAGATTCTATAGTAAAACTTTAATCAACTCTTATCTACAAAAAGGAGGGAAGTAACATTGAAAGCAAAGTAACTGAGTACTGATAACTCTAAGAATAGGTTAGGAAGGATGGTCTTAAATGTAAAAGTGACTGTAGAAAAAGTCTAAAGAATGTGCTGACTCTTAAGGAATAATCATTTTCTGTCTCTTGTATGCTAACGGGAGCAAATAAATATTTTGCCTGTATTGCAATCAGGGTTTTAAAAAAGGGAACAGAGCACTTCACAGCTGAACAGTGAGAAAACCCAAAGGGAAGTTGAAACTAGGAGCTACAGAGGTTTTCTTTGTTAAAATCTTAGATGCCTTTTTTTCTCCTTTTTTTTTAACAATATGAGAACATTCCTTTAAACATTCAAAGTTTATGTAAGTTAGTGAGAAATGTAATAGTAACTACCATTTATTGAGCAACTACTATTTGCTAAGTACCACAATTTTTTGTGTGTTATTGCTAATACAATAATCCTGCCTTTTTATCCTTATTTTATAAATGAAAGAACTGAGGCTCCTAATAACTTATCCAAAGTCCCCAGATTAGGAAATGTTCGAAACAGAATTTGAAGACAAGTCTCTTTACTCCAAGGTTTACTTTCCCATAATTACAATTCCCTATATAACCCTATCATGCTAGAGGAATTGAGATTATGGGTGTGGGAGTTATAGCTACATCTGTTTTAACCTTTTATATCCCTGTTTCATGTTTAAGTCAAAGGGAAAAAAATTATTCTCATTTAAATTCATTTACTTCTTTCACAGAATTTTGAAAATCAGCATGGAAAAGGTTCAGGTTCCAGTAACTTCTCAGAGCAGTGCTCAGACCACAAGAGAGTAGTTAAAGCACTCGTAGCTTGCCAGATCATTCCACCAGACCCAAGTGTTGTAGGCTTCACTGTCATTGACTATTTCCGTCGGCTTTTGCAGCTTTCTGCTGTCAGGAAAGTTCACTGTGGCTCCCAGACACCTAATAGCCACTTACTTGCTTTAGAAAATTCGAATAGCGATCTCAGCAGCTTATGTGGCCCTAACAGCAGTTCTTATTGTTTTGAGCCCCATGGCAAAGATTATTTTTCAGGATTCTGGCAGCTATCCCTACAACTGACTTCTGTTGTTTCACAACTAACAGATGATGATTTTTCAGTTTTGGAACAAAGCGAGGCCAATGGTACTCTTCACCAGAACAGAAAGTGCATCTCCTCTGCAGAGGCCACTGGTTCCAATAGCTGCCTTGATACCATTCAGGGTTCATGGAGCCTTGTTTCACATATGGACAAAAAGAGCTCAGCACAAAAGTTAGATGAAGAACTTGGCCTACAGGCTAATCAGCCAAGTGCAGTTCATAGCAATCATCGTGAAACTGGAGTTCCTGGCTCTAATTTATTCCCTATGAAAGTACAGGAGCCATTTGAACCAAGGAATACAAAATCCTTGCACAGTGCTGTAGAAGTTAAAAATATTTATTCTCAGCATGAGATAACATGTCACCAGAATCAGGAGGTAGATACGCCCCCTAGCTTTCAGCAGAGATGTATGTGTTATCCATCTTCATCACTCAGACTTGAGGAAATAGCCAGTAGTTCCCAGGACTGTGACCTCGAGATCTGGGATGACCTGCCACTCTCTGAAAGCCTAAACAAATTTCTGGTAGCTATCGAAAGTGAAATCGCTGTAAACCAGACAGATGCCAGTAGCAGGAAATGTCATCTAGATAATGACATCAGTAAACTACATGTGGACTACAGCAGGTTATCATTGACCCCACAAAGAACCCCTGGAGCCTTGCATACACCACCTATAGCCTTAAGGTCACCACCAGCAACAGTCAAAGCAAACTCCAGCAGAGATAACTTCCTTTCCAGCCATGAAGCAAATCCAAGTCCTAGCATTCATAAGGAATCACAGCCTGAGAACACAGCAGAGGCTTTCTCTTTTAGTGGTAATAAAAGAGACATTTCTGAACATTCTCTACCAAATGTTCATTTGTCAGCTCTGTTTCCATCTTCAAAAGGCTCAGGCACAACAGTTGCTCTTAAGTCTACAAGAATTCTACCACATGAGACTGAAATTTCATGCAAGCACAATACTTCAGAAGCTGACCATTCTTGTCTCAGCAGCAAATATAATGGATGTGGAGAAAAATCACTTTCAGAAATGAGTGAAAAGTTAAAAACTTTGCGTTCTAGGAGGTATAATGTTGTTTCCAACTTTCCCAGCTTAGAAAATAAACAATACTGTAGGCGGCCAAAGAGTCAGGACAACAGTTTGACAATTTGCAGGAAACTCACATATCCTTTAGAAACTCTTCACAGTACTCCAAATAGAAGTATGACTACATTGAGAGAAATGCTTTATGAACACACTGGTAATAACCTAACACAGAACTGTTCTACTGGTCATGAAGGCAACTACAATGCTTCTGTGGATCTCTTTGATGATAAAGAGGTGGACATTGTAACAGAAATGACTAAAAGGTCACAGGATATTTTATTACAGTGGGGTAAGTCTTTGGCAGAAAGTCATCATACAGAATCTGATTTTTCACTGAGATCACTTTCTGAAAACTCCAGCCAGTCATTACAAAAATTATCCTTGCAAAACACATCTGCCTCTCTCTATCCAAGAACCTGTCCCTCTCCACCTCATTTTCAGTCAGATTCAGAATATGATTTTGAATATAGCAAAGACTTTGTTCCGTGTTCACAGTCAACTCCAGTTATTGGATTCCACCAAAGTAGGATTCATGGGATGAAAGGAGCTTTCCAAAAATTACCTGCCTTTAATTTGGACCTTGATGCCAACTATAAAAAAACAAGGATTTCCTCTGCAAATGACGCACAGCAATCCACCCCTATCTGTCCACAAAATATAAAGACACCCGGCCAGAAATCCAGAAGCCCTACTGTATCTGGTATTACACCACCAGAGGTCTCCAACAACCATCCTGTCACTGAATGCCTTGAAACTGATGCTGACGAATGGGTCCCTCCTACCATACAAAAAGTATTTCCTTCAGAAGTGCTTGGATTCCAGGCCATGGGTCTAAAGAAATGCCATGCTGCTTATAATTCTCCTGATCAAAATGAGTTACCAAGAAAAAAACTGAAATATGTCAAGCAAAGAACTGGTAAATGCTTAATTAAGAAGAAGTTAAATCTAAAGAATATGCTTACAGCAGCAGTTATAAAACAGAAAACTCCTGACTGTAACAATATAAGGTCACGCTGGATTTTTAAAGAGTCAGTTTTGGGACGTGGTTCTTGTGCAGAAGTCAAATGTTGCCTTCCATTTTCAGAAAATTGGTCACCTTCAGCACCTGAAACTAAAAGTGCTTGGTCTCCTGAATTGTTCTCACAAAATTTCACCTAAACCCAATTTCTGAGCTTTTAAAGGTACATCTCTTTGGAAACTCTGCCTCCAATGTCATGGAAAGCATTCTTACCATTTTGAAGACTTGAAGCAAATAGAAAAGAGGTGCTATTATGCCTATAAACGAGGGGAAGCCATTGTCTTTCCCAGCATTTTATCCAGAATGCTCTGATTTCAGATAATTTGGCACTTTATCTTGTATTGTTGATTGTACTTAAGTAATACTGTTAATTTTGCTTGTTAAAAATATTTGTTAAAATCACACATATATGCAGAAATAAAGCTTTTGCAGACCAAAACTTAGTCTTTCTTAGTTGTTCAACTTAGATCAGAAAATGCCTGCCAACTACTGTTGGGTTTGTGATACAAAGCTACAAGATCACTGATCTCAAAAGATTTTAGTCTACTAGGTAAGACAGAAATATAATAGATAATTTCAATACAATACAATAAACACAATAATGGAACTTTTTAATGGATATTACATTTATGTTGCTCTGGGAGCATGGTAGATAATCAGTTAACCCAGCAGCATCTGTGGGATTTGAATCAGAAGAAGGGTCAATAAAGACTGAATTAAATGTGAAACTGTCACTATTTGATTTAGTCTGTATTTGTTGAATCCTTTGGAGGAGCCTGCTAGGCTATACAGTCCTTGGGATTACAAAGTCACACACAACTGAGCGACTTCACTTTACTACATGCCAGGCACTACGCTAGGTGCTGGGGACTCAAAAATGAAAGTCAAGGCCCTTTACCTCAAGAAGCTCATGGTCTAGAAGAATAAACAAGCAATTAGTATCAATGAGTTCTATGATAGGAAGATAAAGGGCTAATAATGAGCAGAAATGAGGAATAGTTTCTAGACATTCAGGTCCTTAGCATCATGTCGCCTGTGCCCTGTGAAGGTCTGTTGTGCACAAGTTTTCTCTAGTGGCTGAGCAGGGGCTGCTCTTCATTGAGGTGCAGTGGCTGCTCATTGCAGAGCACAGGCTCTGGATGCACAGGCTTCAGTAGTTGTGGCACATGAGCTTAGTTGCTCCGTGGTATTTGAAATCTTCCCAGACCAGGGACCAAAACCTCGCCCTCTGCACTGGCAGGCGAATTCTTATCCCCTGTACCACCAGGGAAGTCCATGCACCCCATAAAAATTTTCTGTGTCTCCGGTCAGCTGCTTTTGCCATTCCCCACAGCAGCTACTCCAAATCTTCACTCTCTCCATACCACCGACCAGCCTACTCTCCTTGCCTCATACTTCATGGAGATCACCTGGTATTCCCTTACCTTCTCACACCCATCCTTAGCGACTTGTCTCTATCTCCTCACCCAATACTTTTATCCTGTAATCTCAGAAAATAACGACCACCACCTCCTGTCTTTCTGTTTGGGCTGTTGCCATTATACCCATCTTCAATATTATCTAATGTTTAGCCCATATTTAAGCTTTTTTACTTGCCCCTGCATTGTCTTGTAATTGTTGTTGAAGTTTACCGAGGATTTCTTTTTTTTTTTTTCCATTTATTTTTATTAGTTGGAGGCTAATTACTTTACAATATTGTAAAGTATTGTGGGTTTTGCCATACATTGACATGAATCAGCCATGGATTTACATGTATTCCCCATCCTGATCCCCCCCCGACCTCCCTCCCCACCCGATCCCTCTGGGTCTTCCCAGTGCACCAGCCCATGCATCCAACCTGGGCACCAGCCGAGGATTTCTTTAAAATGACTCCACGGTTTTCGGTTATGTCTCGTCTCATTTTCTAGAACATAATTAGATTTAGGGTTTTGACGGAGATATTTCATAGGTTTATGTTGTGCCTTTCATGTTGTATTACATTAGGATACACAATGTCAAGTGGTCCCACTATTAGTGATGTCAGATAATAAGATGGCTTGCTTAAGATGTTGCCCACCAGATCTCTATTGTTCAGGTACTTTTTTTTAAGAGTAAAGAGTCAGAGGACTTCCCTGGTGGTCCAGTGGTTAAGAATCTGCCTTCCAGTGGAGGGAACGCAGGTTTGATCCCTGGTCAGGGAACTAGACTTCCACATGCCATGGGGCAACTAAGCCCAAGCATGCTGTGAAGACTCGGCACAGCCAAAAGAAAAAGAGTAGAGTCAGTATTAGAGAATTCCCTGGAAGTCCAGTGGTTAGGATTCTGCACTTTCACTCTGAGAACCTGAGGTTCAGTCCCTGCTTGGGGAACTAAGATCCCACAAGTCACACAGCATGGCCAAAAAAAAAAAAAAAGTTACAGTTGTCTACCAGTTGTGTTAAATGAATCTTTTTCCCACTCTCCATCAGTATTTACTCAAGAATTTTTTTTTTCCATTTATTTTTATTAGTTGGAGGCTAATTACAATATTGTAGTGGTTTTTGCCCTACATTGACATGAATGATATGCAGTCAATTTCACTCATTATTCTTTTTGATGCTCCATGTAATAGTTGCTCCTGCATTTCTGTCTACTATTGTTTATATTGTTTATAGCTAGTCTTGACCCCCAAAAAATAGTCACTGTCAAATTTCACGTCACTCACTGCTCAACCTACTGAAATTCTCTCCCCACCAGTCGCAGGGACAGGGAGCCTGGTGGGCTGCCGTCTATGGGGTCACACAGTCAGACACAACTGAAGCAACTTAGCAGCGGCAGCCCCACCTCCAGTGGCTATGGTGTTGGTAGTTTTCTAACCCTCTAGTCCAAGGGATTTGTCATTCCATGTTCTATTTGATCTCTTTGCACTCTATTTCCAAGATAACATTGTTGCGGTTTCTGGTTTCTCCTAGACTCTAATCAGGCATGCCTGCAGGGTTTTTTGTTTTGTTTTTTACGGGGATTTTATAAACAATTTGATTTTTAAATGTACTATAAAACCCATGGTCCCATATAAGGTAGAGTGGTTTGTCGGCAAATATTTAGAATAATGGATAAGGAAAAGGTGTATGTTTATTGCCCAGTCAGTGATGTGAAGGGTCTTTCTAGTATATAGGACAAAGATATAGTCTCTTCATGTTCTTTATTATCAAATGTGCCATTCCTGGCTAATTTCATATCTCCCACTGTGATTAGAGTAGTAACGCAGTTACTATTGTACTGAACTATATACATCTTAGCTCTACAGTTCCCTAATATCATTTATTTAATGCTGGTTACATCTTTACTCATGATGGTGCATCCATTGTGCCGTTATGAGTACTGGCTTCCAGTAACAAAGATTATTACTCTGTTTCATCGATAATTAACAAAAATGCAAGTCTTACCCAGAGAATGCAGGAAAATGTGAATAATAAGTCATTTCCTAGCCACTGGACTTTTCTAACATAAACATAGAATACGCATTCTAACCATGTCTTCTCTTGAACTTTTTAGGCTATAGTTATTGCATTCCTAAACTGTGATCTCTTAGCCACACCCAGGAGGAATAATCCAGAGGTACACGGGTGAAGCGAGAAGAGTGGTTTCATTTGTGCAAGGAATGTCCATTTCTCCATCAGTAAGGCTTAAGCCCAAGCCTAGAGAACAAAATGTCACCGTCAGTGGGAAATGAGAGGACACTGATTGGAAGAGCCAGTTGTCATAGCAGAGCAACAGTCTTGAAAGGCTGCAGATAAGATGGCCTGTCCTGACCCACGGTGCAGAACCTACAGAGAGGGGAGAGCGATCTCCCTGGTGCTAGTGATGGGAGGCGGACAGAGTTAAGAACAATGTCCCCAACCTCACAAATCTGGGGTCTGTAGACCAGAGACAGTACAAGAGTTGGAAAACACAGACCAATGGGAGCCAAAGCACAGGCCCACACAACTCAATTTCAAGGTTAAAGTCCTGTTTCATTGCTATTAATGCTTTTTTCCCTAAAATCTAATTATTAATGTACTACATTAGTTTTGTCTTTGTTCATATTTGTGAGAGGTGGGTGTTTTGTTTTAAAACTTTCTGTATCTTTATGTCTTAGAAATGAGTTGGGTTTTCTTTTATTGTCCAGTTTGACAATCTTTGTCCTCTACCTGGAACATTTCCTTTCTTTTGATGGTTTGGTAGCCCAAAACCCTGAATTCTTCCTGTGTCCAATATGAGAGTCACCTAAAAGCACCATTCTGGCAGCTCAGTCTCATATTATCGTGTGAAAGAAATATTGCTTCAGCCAGTAGAAATGTTCCACTCCAGACCCAAGGGACTAGGGTAGGGTCCTTTCTTACTTAGGTCTTAGAAGTACTGCCTGATCATCCCCTTATATCATGCTTGACTCCTTCCGTATTTGCCTACCTTTTAAAAGATGATGGCCTTAGTGTTCTATTATTGGCCCTTCTACTCTTTGGTTGAATTTTTCCACTCATCTACAGTTACCACTCATAAGCTGTTGAATTCGAAGTCTTACCTTTTATCTAGACTTTCTTCTGAGGCCAAACTTGTATGTTAGTGTTATCATTTGACTCAAAATGTTTTATAATTTCCATGAGTTCTTGGACCTATGGATTTTTTTTTTTACAAATGTGTTTTTTTCCGACTGTCTTCTTTATCTGTGTCTAATCTACTTTTCTACCTAATCCATTGAGTTTTTCTTTCAAAAATTATATATTTTCTAAAAGCTGGATTTTCAAATTTACTGTATCACATCTTCCTTTTTCTCTAGACATTTTTAACTTTGCCTGCTACTGCTTTGAACACAATAAGCATAGTTGTTTTATATTCTGTTTGACAGTCTGAATAAAGTCTTCATAGATCCCCACTTGGAGAAGGCAATGGCAACCCACTTAAGTACTCGTGCCTGGAAAATCCCATGGACAGAGGAGCCTGGTGGGCTGCAGTCCATGAGGTCGCTAAGAGTTGGACACGACTGAGCGACTTCACTTTCACTTTTCACTTTCATGCATTGGAGAAGGAAATGGCAACCCACTCCAGTGTTCTTGCCTGGAGAATCCCAGGGACAGGGGAGCCTGGTGGGCTATTTATGCGGTCGCACAGAGCGACATGACTGAAGCGACTTAGCAGCAGCAGCAGCAGATCCCCACTGTCATATTTGTCTTCTCCTGGTTCTCACTCATAATGCCATGTTTCCTTGAGGCCTAGTTTAGCTGGAGCTACCTGTTTTCTTTGGGAAATTATTTATGCGACTTCTGAGGCCTAAAAAAGTATTTTCTGGGAAGGGTTTTCCATTTGCTTCTGACAATGCCTGGAATCTACCAATATAAAACAACTTGGACAGCAAGGAGATCAAACCAATCAATCCTAAAGAAAATCAACCCTGAATATTCATCTTAAGGACTGGTGCTGAAGCTCCAATGCTTGGACCACCTGATGCTACGGAAGACTAAGGGCAAGAGGAGAAGAGGGCAGCAGAGGATGAGACAGTTAGATTACATTGCTTACTCAAAGGACATGAGTTTGAGCAAACTCTGGGAGATAATGAAGGACAGGGAAGCCTGACATGCTGCAGTCCATGGGGTCTCAAAGAGTCAGACATGACTTAGCAATTGAGTAACAACAACAGTAAAACAACTTTAAGTTCATAGTTGAAGGGTTTTTATTTTTTAATTTGTTGTATTAAAGTATAGTTGACTTATAATATTGTGTTAATTTCCACTGTGAGGGTATTTTAGATCCACCAAATGAGCTAAATTTGGGTTACTAAATCATATAGGAGTCAGATTATGATTATACCTTCTTTGAGACTGTTTCCTTCCTCCACTGCTGAGAGTTTATATATAATTCCTCTCACATGAAGACCTTCTAAGGTCCTGCTTTAATGGACAATTCCTAATCCTATTATATTCCTTACCATAAGCAAGTTATCTTCTGTCACCCATGTCCCACATAACAAAATTGAGTTAAGATTGTCCCCTAAGCATATTGTTTTATGGATAAATTATTTATGAACATATTACAACATGTGACCTTCCGTGAGTTATCATTTAGTAATAAAAGTCCCAGGGTTTTTACTCTTTTTTAGATGATTTTTAAAAACCACCCTCAAAGTTGCAACTACCTTTATTAGTCTGTTAAGACAGTTATTTCATTTCTAAATATTGGATTTCATCAATTCTTAGCATTTTCAACCTGGAAGGGACCATGGAAAACATCTGAATTAGTGGTTCTCATCCATGGGCTTCTCCTTTAAATTACTTGGGACCAAAAAAGAAAAAAAAAAATCACTTGGGACCTTTTAAAATTATATTGATGCCTAGATCCCATCCCAGACCAGATTTATCGATATTTGTGAGGGTAAATCTTACATGTCAGTAGTTTTCTCAAACTCTCTAGGTGATTCTAATGTGAAACCAAGGTTAAAAAGCATTGATCTAAACCTCAGATACAAAGATGCTAAAAGTCTTCCCAAAATGCACATTTACACAAAGTTGAGGTTAGTATGTGAGGGAGCCTAACTCTTAACTCCCAGACTCTATTACCCCATTCTGCCTCCTTTATTATTGAATGTCAAATAAAGACAGGCAATAACATTTCTTTTAATTCAAGAATTCATACAACAAACATCAATTGTTTTCTGTGTACTCTCCCTTGATGATAGAATGATTCAATAAAAAAACACTCTGGAAACTTAAGGTTGGAGAGAAAGCTGATGGAAAACTTTAAGGATTATCTAGTTAGCATTTGTCCTTTAAAGTCACTGCCTATTCTGGACCCTCTACCCAAGGTGCAACAAAATTTTTTGTTTATAATTTCATACGAGGGTGGGGAGAGACTGTCTCCTATTAAAACTGATATGCTTAATTATTTTCTAATAATGAGAACTTCATCATTGACTGTTTTTGCTTTTTCTTGTAAGGAATCCAAAACCAAACATTATGCTCAATTTTAGGCACTGCACTGGGCCTTATGGTTTTCTCCCTCCTTTTAAGTAATCTGAATTTTATTTCTATTTTTATTAACATTATGGCATAGTGTCCTTTATTATAAAAATGCCTTATATTAGTTTGAAAGGAAGTGAACTAAATTTTTACACAAATAAAAACCTATTTCAATTTCAACTCATTGAGATTGCTACCATTTAATGAATAAAATATGTGTAAAGTGCTGTTTTTTTACCCCCCAAAGTGTTTTACCAAGGAAACATAAAATATAGACCCCTAAATTTATCTAGAGAAATTTAGATATGTGGTTTTTTCAATCAGGATTATTCATTTTCTCAATTTTTTTGATAATTATCAAATATGAAAGTCATGGGTTGCCAGTTCCTTCTCCAGGGAATCTTCCTGGACCAGGGATCAAACCCACTTCTGCTTGGTAGGGGGATTCTTTACCACTGAGCCATCAGGCAAGCCCTTATGCATAGGTACCAGAATCTAATGTGATGTTGTAGCCAACCAGAGTTTTCTTTTGGCTGCTGATCTTTAAAAGAGTCAATATCCATTTTTTGATAATCATAACTTATTTGTTAGGTCCTATCATTCATTAAGGAAGCTCAGTTGGTAAATAATCTGCCTGAAATGCAGAAAGACCCCAGTTCGATTCCTGGGTCGGGAAGATCCTCTGGAGAAGGGATAGGCTACCCACTCCAGTATTCTTGGGCTTCCCTTGTGGCTCAGCTGGTAGAGAATCCACCCACAATGCAGGAGACCGGGGTTCGATTCCTGGGTTGGGAAGAGACCCATGGAATCATGGACTATACAGTCCATGGGATTGCAAAGAGTCGGACACCACTGAGTGGCTTTCGCTTTCACTATCATTCATTAAAAGTATTCAGCAAATTTTGTGTTGAGTTCTAGAAAGTACCTACCACTGCACTAGGTTTAAGAAAACTGCCATCAAGAAGCTCACACTCTAATAGATGATGTCACATATATTACACCATTTAAACTTCTTTCAACCCTGTGAAATAGGTAGAAGTCTGACATTTGAGGTTGGAGAGGTAGTCTACTGTACTAAACAGCTCAAACTTTATCCTACAGAGTATAGAGTCACTACACAGACTTAAGGAAAGTTTTCTGGAGAAGGAAATGGCAACCCACTCCAGTGTTCTTGCCTGGAGAATCCCAGGGACAGGGGAGCCCGGTGGGCTGCCATCTATGGGGTCGCACAGAGTCGGACACGACTGAAGCGACTTAGCAGCAGCAGCATCTTCATAGCCTTTTCTTTCTTATTTGTAAAACAGAAATAATACCTCTTAAAGCTACTGTGACAATAACTGTGGGACATAGTTCCTGCCTTCAAATTCAGTGTTCTTTCCACACCACCTGCCAGTACTAGACTTTTCCGTTTGCTTTCACCTACCCCTTTATTCTTTGGATACCATTTCGAATTAGTATCTGCTCTTCTGTGGCTATAATTCCTTTACCCAGTTTCAATTTCTCACCTCCACCGTGGCTTTTTCCCATCTTTCTCTCCCTGTTAAAACTCAATCCTTTTCTGACCCCTTGCTTTGGCCTTGCAACCTAAAGTATTTTTTGGAAAGATGCCTAATCACTGATACATTGCTGATGGCAATGTAATTGGTATGAATTCTGTGGAAGATGATTTGGCATTATCTATGAAAATTCTAGAGGCAGCATTTCCACTTCTAGAAAGTTATCCCACAAATATATTCATATATAAGGAAATATTAAAGATTTTCCATATAACATTGTTTTTAATAGTAAAATAGTGAAACAAATAACTATCAACATTTATAAGTGGTTTTGTATGTGTAGAATATTACTGGAAGGATACAAAAAAAAAACAGTGAAGAAAAACAGTTTTAGGGACTTCCATGGTGGTCCAGTGGTTAAGAATCAGCCTTCCAACGCACAGGACAGGGTTCCATCCCAGGTTAGGGAGCTAAGACCCCACGTGCCTCAGGGCAACTACGCCCTCAATCTGCACCTCACAGCCATGTGATCTGGAGCCCACAGGCTGCAGCAGAAGATCCTGCATGTCGCAACTAAGACCCAACACAGCCAAAACTAAAATATTTAAATATGCATTTTTAAAATACCAAAATGCATCTATATGTAAAAAATAAATAATTTTTAAAAGCTTTAAAGGTCAGAATATGGTATGATATATCTGTATATACACATGTATATATATGTATATATATCTATATGTGTGTGTGTGTGTATTTCATGAGTATAATAATATTTTAAACCTCAGGTGCCTTCAAATAATGATAGAGAACCAATTCATTATCTTTAAAACTGATAAAAACAAAGAGAAAGAATTAGACATTTATCTTAATTTTCTTATACGAACTGTACCAGTGGAGAACCAAATAGATGTGGGGAAGTTCTCCTTATAAAGACTCCAATTATTACATTTCATAAATGATAGAAATAGAATATCACCATTTTGCAACCACTGAAGAATAATGGATGTACTCATTGAGCATCAATGACTGCTAATATTCCAAAAAGAAATAGGAGTACCTGTCTGTTTACTAGATGACTTGTTGCTTGATTCATGAATCATTCCATAAAGCCAATTAGGTCTTCAAAAAACAAAACAAAACAAGATATTATATGCTTCCTAATGAAAGAATATATGATTTCCTTTCATCTTGCCAGAGGGATTGAACCTGAATCGAATCTTGCTTCTGTATCTACCAGTCAGTTTGTGAAATATACAACTGACAAAAGACCATGTGGACCTACATCAATAAAAATGAAATCAGCAAAATCCAGACGAGGAAACTGCACATCAAATAATGCATGCTCTTCAACAGATGATTTTAAGGAACTGGAGATAGAAGGGGAGCCTATAAATCATTTTAAAAGCTCATGAAAATTTTTTCTTTAATGGGCAAGACCAAACTCCAGGGCTTTGAGATGCACACTTATGTGCATCACTTGATTACTATGAAAGTCAAGATAGCAGTTTCTCTGAGGTGGAGAGGAGATTCTGGAATTGTTGGCAAAGTTCTATTCTTGACTCAAATATAAAGGTGTTTACCTTCAACAGTTTATTAAATGATACACTTATATTCCTTCATTCATGTTTTAGTTTATATTTTTAAATGTTTCAAAACTAACTGAAAAAAAATGTAAATAGGTGCATTGTAATGAGGGAAACAAAAGGCACTGACAATGTAGCGCTTCTCTCTGGGCCTGTCCTCTTGGGCATTTTACATATTTTGTCATTTACAGAAGTCAAATAATTCACTCAAGGCCAAGGCCACATTGCTAGTGGCAGAGCCAAAGCTCTGATTTTTCCAGTGCGCTGTGCTGCCTGTGGGGGCTTAGATGGAACGCTGCGTGAGTCCTCATCTCTTCGGCCAGGCATTTCTCTCTGAGACACTTTCTGCCTTCCTGTTGACCAATGGCTGCAGCCACTTGAATAATTTAAGGTCGAAGGTAGATGAAGTATTCTGCAGTATTTTTACCTGGTCTATTACTTGCACTTTCAGCCTAAAGTAGTTTGTGATATGATAAGAGAAAATTGTCTCCAGGGAAAGAAATTAACCCATCTATAAAAATCTTGCCTTTTCCCTAACAGGATTCAGTGTGTTTCCTGCAGTTCCCTTTAGGTGCCAAGCGGAAGTGGATGACCACTTGGCCTATATCTCCTCTTGTCACAGATCCTTCACTGGCTGAAGAATTTTCTGCTGACTAACTAGAGGCACCAGCTCTGCCAGAAACAAGTGTTCGTCCATCTCTTGCCTGCCTTGAGTGGGAAATGATAACTCGTGGCATTACAAAACCCTGGGTTGACCAGTGGTTTTTTCATCTGTGTACAGAAACCATGAGGGCTTGGAGTGTGGGTTGATAGACACAATAGGGCCTAAAAGAGCTATATATACCAGCGATTGGTGGCAAAATGGTAAAGAATCCGCCTGTCAATGCAGGAGACAAAAGAGACGTGGGCTCAATCCCTGGGTGGGGAAGATCCCTTAGAGTAGGACGTGACAATCTGCTCCAGTATTCTTGCCTGGAAAATTCTATGGTCAGAGAAGCCTGGTAGGCTACGGTCCATAGGGTCTCAAAGAGTCAGATACGACTGAGCGACTGAGCGACTGAGCGACTGAGCACAGCACAGCACGTTGATTGTGACTCCAACAATTATAAAGTCAACCAAACAAAAGCATCTTGAAAACATGTTATCCAAGTGGCTAAAACAGACCTAAAAATCAGCAGGAGCCAGAGAAGTAATTTTCCCACACTCTGAAGATCTAAACTTAAGATGTGTGTGTTCAATAAAATGGGCCTTTTTCATCGGGCCTTAACGAGATTACTTCTCTCAGGATTTGCAGTTTGGTTGGCATCAGATGAAGGGATTCATTGAAAGCGTTTGTACAAATAATTTGAACAAGTTTAATGGATGTGATCGAGTTAACCAGAGCCAATAAATGCTGCAGACAATATGTTGTAACTCTCCTAGCTCTTGGGATATTTCTTACGTAACAAAGGGGAAGTGAAGATGGTAACTCTCATATTGAACCTGTAACTAAAGCAGCCCATCAGCCCAATTAACAATATGTCAGTTCATTTCAGTTGCTCAGTCATGTCTGACTCTTTGCGACCCAATGGACTGCAGTACACCAGTTCTCCCTGTCCATCACCAACTCCTGCAGTTTACTCAAACTCACGTCCATTGAGTTGGTGATGCCATCCAACCATCTCATCCTCTGTCATCCCCTTCTCCTCCTGCCTTCAAATCTTTCCCAGCATCAGGGTCTCTTCAAATGAGTCAGTTCTTCCCATCAGGTGGCCAAAGAATAGGAGCTTCAGCTTCAGCATCAGTCCTTCCAATGAATTTTCAGGCCTAACTTCCTTTAGGATTGACTAGTTTGATCTCCTTGCGGTGTAAGGGAATATCAAGAGTCTTCTCCAACACCACAGTTCAAAAGCATCAGTTCTTAACTTTCTTTATACTCCAACTCTCACATCCAAACATGACTACCAGAAAAATCATAGCTTTGACTAGACGGACCTTTGTAGGCAAAGCAACGTCTCTGCTTTTTAATATGCTATCTAGGTTTATCATAACTTTTCTTCCAAGGAACAAAAGTCTTTTAATTTCATGGCTTCAGTCACCATCTGCAGTGATTTTGGAGCCCCCAAAAATAAAGTCTGTCACTGTTTCCACTGTTTCCCCATCTATAATACTATGTGCTATAGACTAAATATTTGTGTCCACCAAAAATTCATATATTGAAACCTAATCCCCAAAGCGATACTATATAGAGGTAGGGTGCCGGGGTCCAGCCCCGGCAGGATCCAGGGGGTTCCCTTAGGATGAATGGCGTCGGCGAGTGATAGAAGACACGTGAGACCAGCCTTGATAGGGCCAAGTCTGTCTTTATTTCTTGACAACAGTTTTTATACCCTCACTCAGAGTGTATCCAGGATACAAGATGCTCACTCATGTCTATACAGGGTTAGTTTACATTACGTCAGTTTGTCCTTAAGGAAGAACAAGATGCTTTCTGCATTTCGTTTCTATAATAAATCTTTACACATTATCTTTTGGCCTTAGGGCTTATTAACATTTTATGTAAGTCAGGTGAATGTAGGCCTGTTTTCTGTTTCTGTGGTGACCTTAACAGAAAAGTTACAGTCTCATAGGGCAACAGGACAGCATGTCACAACATAATAAAAATATAACCCTGTTAATACCAACATCAATTCTTCTGCAAAAGTTGTCAGTTAAATTTATCTAAAAGTTTTACCCCATACAGACTCTGTGGTTCTAATAAGACGGCCTCTGCCTAGCACTCCTAGCTAATAATTAACAACTATTTCATTGTTACAATACTAGGGCTAAGCTCTTATTTTTCTAGATCTATAACTATATTAGCAATGGTTTCCATAGCACAACCTTAGCACACTAAAAGCAAAAACACAGCAAGCAAACATTAACCCAATAACCACTTTTATAATAATTTTTCTTATATATTTTAATTAAACTCCTTCATCCCTCAAAAATGCTCTATATCTATTAGGGCTTTTATATAATTAGATTCTTTATACTATTCCATGATTAAAATATCATAAGCAATCATGCATATTAATACCAAGGGCATAAATGCATTTAACTAACAAACTACCAGCAAAGGAGCTCAAATTAAAACACTCCTTTCACCCTAAATAATCTCATAAAATACCACCACCTAAAATACTTATTGATTAAAATTCTAAATTAATTCTTATATGGGAAGAAATCGGGGAAGGCCTTCCTGCTTGTGTCAGAGAAATTAGGGAGTAGTCCATTGAGGCAGGCATCAGAAAGACAGATACCATCTTTAAGGTGAGAGCCGGGGGCAGCTTTTCAGAATCCCTGAAAACCTGATCCGCCTTGCTCGTCAGGCTTTCTCCCCATGACCTTGTCAAGGGTGGGATCTCGTGAGCTAGCCTTTTTGGAATCCTTGAACACCTGATCCACCTTGCCCGTCAGGTTTTCTCCCTTATGGCCTTTTTAGGAGTAGGGTCTCGTGTGTTGGCTCCCGGCAGTAGGGTTTTTGGGCTTCCATGGTGGCTCAGACAGTAAAGAATCTGCCTGCAATGAGGGAGACCTGGGTCCAACTCCTGGGTTGGAAAGATCCCCTGGAGGAGGGCATGGCAACCCACTCCAGTATTCTCGCCTGGAGAATCCCCATGGAGGGAGGAGTCTGTCAGGCTACAGTCCATGGGGTCTCAAAAAGTCAGACACAACTGAGTGACTAAGCACAGCATAGCACATGGGGTCTTGACTGGTTCCAAATTGGGAAAGGAGTACATCAAGGCTGTATATTGTCACCCTGTTTATTTAACTCACATATAGAATACACCATGTGAAATGCCAGGCTGGATGAAGCACAAGCTGGAATCAAGATTGCCAGGAGAAATATCAATAACCTCAGATATGCAGATGACACCACCCTTATGGCAGAAAACAAAGAAGAATTAAAGAGCCTCTTGATGAAAGTGAAAGAGGAGAGTGAAAAAGTTGGCTTAAAACTCAACATTCAGTAAATGAAGAGCATGGCACCTGGTCCTATCACTGCGTGGCAATAGATGGGGAAACAATGGAAACAGTGACAGACTTTCTTTTCTTGGGCTCCAAAATCACTCCAGATGGTGACTGCAGCCGTGAAATTAAGACGCTTGCTCCTTGAAAGAAAAGCTATGACAACCCTAGACAGCATATTAAAAAGCAGAGACATTAGTTTGCCGACAAAGTTCTGTCTAGTCAAAGCTGTGGTTTTTCCAGTAGTCATGTACAGATGTGAGAGTTGGACTATAAAGAAAGCTGAGCACCAAAGAATTGATGCTTTTGAACTGTGGTGTTGGAGAAGACTCTTGTAAGGAGAGCCAACCAGTCAATCCTAAAGGGAATGAGGCCTGAATATTCATTGGAAGGACTGATGCCGAAGCTGAAACTCCAATTCTTTGGCCACCTGATGGGAAGAACTGACTCATTTGAAAAGACCCTGATGCTGGGAAAGATTGAAGGCAGGAGGAGAAAGGGATGACAGAGGATGAGATGGCTGGATGGCATCACCGACTCAATGGACATGCATTTGAGTAAGCTCTGGGAGATGGTGATGGACAGGGAAGCCTGGCGTGCTGCAGTCCACGAGGTCACAAAGAGTCAGACATGACTGAGCAACTGAACAGAACTAAACGTCTGAGGGCAGAGCCCTTATTAAAGAGATCACAGAGAGCTCCCTCACCCCTTCTATGTGAGAACACAGTGAAAAGATGGCCATCTATGAACCAGAAAACACACCCTCACCAGATATCAGATGTACAGGACTTTGATCTTGGATTTCCCAGCCTCAAGAACTGTGAGAAATAAATTTCTGGTATTTATAAGCCATACAGTCTACGGAATTTTGGTATAGCAGCCTGAAAAGAATGACACCATCTCTCAATGGCCTACTAGATAACTAATTTTCATTTCATATATATATATATAGTTTTATTTATTATGTGCCTATTATATGCCAGACACAATGGCACTTTACTTGTATTACCTCATTTAATCCTCAGAGTAGCACTATTATTCTGAACACTAGCTCAATTTTTAAAAATTTTTATTTATTTATATATTTATTTATCTGGCTGGCTGGGTCTTAGTTGTGGCATTTGGTATCTTTGATCTTTGTTGCATCATGTGGTATCTTTAGTTGAAGTATGTAGGATCTAGTTCCCCAGCCAGGGATTAAACCCAAGTCCCCCGCACTGGGAGTACAGAATCATATTTACTGGACCACCAACGTCCCTAGCTCAATTTTAAAGGAGAGAAAATTGAAACACAGATAAAGTAACTTGTTCAAGGTCACAGCCAGTATATGGTAGAGCTAGGGTTCAAGCATAAGTCTTTTGTCTATAAAACTATACTCTTTCCACAAAGCTCAAGGCAAAGATTTATAATAGCCTACCCTAATGTCCATTTTCTGCTTCTTCTTTTGAAACAAATTTCATTCAGGAAAGAAATATGCTCTATTGAAAGATTATATTTCCCAACCTCCCTTACAGGTCAAGTTCTGGCCAGAGAGATAATAATATAAATGGAAATGTTGTGTGGAACTTTCAAAAAGTCTCCTTAGAATGAAGGGATCAGGTCCTGCTTCCTCCTTCCTTTTCGCTTCTTTCCTGCTGCTGAGACTGCGATGTGACAGCTATGCCTCTAGCAGCTATCTTGTGCAGGAAGGTGACCTTGAAAATAGAGGCCTGTGTGAGAAAGAGCCCAGGTCACTGACAGCACCATGAAACCAGAGGACTAGCCTTTTCAAGCTGCTAACTTCTAGACTTCTTTCACATGAGAAAAAGAAACTCCTGCCACATAAGAAAAAGAAATCTCTGCCTTGTTTTCTTGGGTTTCTTATTGTGTGTGTTAGTCGTTCAGGCATGTCTGACTCTTTGTGACTCCATGGACTGTAACCCACCAGGCTCCTCTGTCCATGGAATTGTCCAGGCAAGAATACTGGAATGGGTTGCCATTCCCTTCTCCAGGGGATCTTCCCAACCCAGGGATTAAACCTGGGTCTCCTGCATTGCAGGCAGATTCTTTACCATCTGAGCCACCAGGGAAGACCAGGGCTTATTATTATACATAACCAAATTATCCTAACTAAAATATGCCACATATATCAGTATTCCACCCACATTTTGCCTTCACAGTTACCTAAAGCCAAATAATTTTGCTCTCAATGACCCACTAATTAGTAAAACAGTTTTCTGTGGCTCCAGGTTGTTTAACTTTTTATTAAAGAGGTCCAAAGGAAACAAAAATAAATAAATAAAAAAATAAAGAGGTCCAAAGAGAAGAGAACTAACATTTGTATGCCTTTATATATTTTAGTTACTAATATATATTATCTCAGATTATTTCACATTCTATCTCATTCCATGATCGTTCCCATCATCTCTAATATATCCTGCTTTTAGATATATCCTATCCTAACATATCCTATCTTTCAGAAACAAAACTCTTTTTTGGCTTCATAGTCCTCTCAACACACCTTATCAGCAAAAACTACTTAAAAGTTTTATATTATAGCTGCTGTTCATCCCCTCTCTTCTGATTCTCCTGAACCCAAGCAAGACATTCTCCCATCCCCATCACTCTGATAAAATAACTCTTTTGGGATCACCCATGACGTTAATGTTGCTAATACAATATCATCTCTTAGTCCTTGTCTTTCTTGATATATTAGCAGCATTTGACACAGTTGATCACATCTCCCTTGAAATACTTTCTTCCCTAGGCTTTCAGAATACCACTCTGTTTTCTTCCTGTTTCACTGGTCAAGTGTTCTGTCCCTTGCCGGTTCTTTCTTGTGTGTTAGTCATTCAGTCATATCCGACTCTTTGCAACCTCATGGACTATAGCCAGCCAGGATTCTCTGTCCATGGAATTCTCCAGGCAAGAATACTGGAGTGGATTGCCATTCCCTTCTCCAGGGGTTTTTTCTTCAGTTCAGTTCAGTCGCTCAGTCGTGTCTGACTCTGCGACCCCATGAACCGCAGCACGCCAGGCCTCCCTGTCCATCACAAACTCCCGGAGTTTACTCAAACTCATGCCCATCGAGTCAGTGATGCCATCCAGCCATCTCATCCTCTGTGGTCCCCTTCTCCTCCTGCCCCCAATCCCTCCCAGCATCGGGGTCTTTTCAAATGAATCAACTCCTTCCAATCAGTCCTTCCAATGAACACCCAGGACTGATCAGGATGGACTGGTTGGATCTCCTTGCAGTCCAAGGGACTCTCAAGAGTCTTCTCCAACACCACAGTTCAAAAGCATCAATTTTTCGGCGCTCAGCTTTCTTCACAGTCCAACTCTCACATCCATACATGACCACTGGAAAGACCATAGCCTTGACCAGACGGACCTTTGTTGGCAAAGTAATGTCTCTGCTTTTTAATATGCTATCTAGGTTGGTCATAACTTTCCTTCCAAGGAGTAAGCATCTTTTCATTTCATGGCTGCAGTCACCATCTGCAGTGATTTTGGAGCCCAAAAAAATACAGTCTGACACTGTTTCCACTGTCTCCCCATCTATTTCCCATGAGGTGATGAGACCAGATGCCATGACCTTCGTTTTCTGAATGTTAAGCTTTAAGCCAACTTTTTCACTCTCCTCTTTCACTTTCATCAAGGGGCTTTTTAGTTCCTCTTCACTTTCTGCCATAAGGGTGGTGTCATCTGCAAATCTGAGGTTATTGATATTTCTCCCGGCAATCTTGATTCCAGCTTGTGCTTCTTCCAGCCCAGCGTTTCTCATGATGTACTCTGCATAGAAGTTAAATAAGCAGGGTGACAATATACAGCCTTGACATACTCCTTTTCCTATTTGGAACCAGTCTGTTGTTCCATGTCCAGTTCTAATGTTGCTTCCTGACCTGCATACAGGTTTCTCAAGAGGCAGGTCAGGTGGTCTGGTATTCCCATCTCCTTCAGAATTTTCCACAGTTTATTGTGATCCACACAGTCAAAGGCTTTGGCATAGTCCCTGGCTAAACGCTGGAGGGCCCCAGGGGTTCAGTCCTCAGGCCTCTTTTCCACTTAAATTCACTTCTTTGGTGATGTCAAACAGCTTTATGATTTTCAATACTATCACTGTGGTATCAGCATCTGGTTTCTCCCTCCAGCCTGATCTCTTCCAAAATTTCAAAAATATATATATGTAACTGCTAACTCAATATTTCTATTTAGATACAAATAGACATTTCAAACTGGGCAGGTCCTAAACCAACTCCTGGCTCACCCTGCCTGCCAAAACTACTCCAACAGTATTTTCCTTATAAATGTCAATACAACATTACCAGCTGCTTACAGCAAAAACTTCAATGTCTTTCTTGACTCTCTTTCTCTACATCTGAACCATGAACAAAAGGATTCCCTGGTGGTCGGGTGGTTAGGACTCAGTTCTTTCACTGCCAAGGGCCCAGGTTCAATTCCTGGTCAAGGAGCTGGGATCCCACAAGTAGATGAATGGAGTGGCCAAAAAAATAAAATAATAATAAATAAATAAATCATGAGCAAGACTTCTAGGACTTATCTTTAAAATATATACAGAATTCATGTTTGAGAGTATTAAAAATTACTCAAAACTTTTTAGATAGGATTAAAATATTGTGTATTTTATATATATATATATATATTATAAAACAACAATATAATGTTTTAAAAACTGTTAGTGATACATTCAAAAGTATTTTTAGATGAAGTTACATGATATGTCGGCCTTGTTGTAAGATAATTGTAATGGAGAAAATGGGAATATAGAAGAAATAAGATTGATTATGAGTTGATGGTGAACAATGTCATAGATGGAGATTTGTTATACTAGTCTGATATGTTTTACCTATGTTTGATATTGTCTTTAACAAAAAGTTAAATAGTTGTCATCACACATCAAAAAAATCATTTCTACGTGTGGCAATGGATGTTAACTAGCATTATGGTGGCAGTCACTTTGCAATATATATATATATACACACATATATACATATATATATATATATATGTCAAATCATTATGTTATACTCCTGAAATTAGTACAATGTTATATGTCAATTATATCTCAAAATTTTGTCTACAGTTAAAATATAGCCAGAATACAAACACTTCCCACAAATCCAGACCCACTCTCATGTCCCAAGTCACCTTCTTTCACCTGGATTATAGCAGTAATCTCCTTAAATAGTCTCTCTTGTTCTACCTTTGTCCATTTATGCCCTCAACAGGGCAGCAGGGTGACCCAGTTAAAATATAAGGCAAGTCACACTTCTATTCAAAACCCTCCAAGGGCTGCCAAATCACACTAAGTAAAAACCAGTCTTTGCGATGGACTCCGAGGTGCAATGATCTATACCACCACTCCCCTCAAACCTTTGCCCCTCAATTTTTCATCTTGTTTTTGCCACGTTGGCATCCCTTTGCCTTGAGGCCTTTGTGTATTCCATTCCTAGAGCACTTTTCACCAACATACATACACCATTCATTCTGTCACTTCTTTCAGGTCCGCTATTAAATGACATGTCAATGAGGCCTTCCCTTGACCACCATCTGTAATATAACAACACTCTACCATCACTATTTCTCTCCCTCACTATTTCTCTCCCTTGTCCTGGCTTATTTTCTCCATACTATTTATCAGCCACCTGACATTATTATGTATTTCTTTATTTTCTACCTCTCCCATGCTAAATCAATTCCAGGAAAGTAAGTTGTTTTTGCTTTGGTTTTGTTTCTTCCTTATACTTTTTGCTAGTCACTGCTATAGTTGCAGTGGCTAGAACACTGCTTGGGACTTGGGACATAGTAGGTGCTTGATAAATAAATGAATACTAGTATTGAGATCCTCACTCCACTTTATAATGAGGAAATTTAGGTTAAAAAGAGGTTTAGTAACTTGCCCAAAATAATACATACTTTTGGCCTAAAGTCTTTGTAACTTCATTCCTTTCAACTACAATGTTTCCATGTTCGAACCAGGGTCTTAATCTTTGTTTTCCATACCTGTGCACTTTCTACTCCAAAATGCTGAAAGTATTCCACAAGGTTACAATGAGGATTAAATGTAAATATGAACATCAATTAACTTCATAGAACTTTAGCCCATATACAAGTGACAGTTCTTGTGGTTTTATCTTTAAGATCAAAGAAAGAGTAGCCTATTTCTTCAAGCTTCTTTTTACCTAGATATGAAAATACAACTATTCTCTGGGGAGCCCAAATAAATTCCAAGCGTTAAAATTTGGATAGGCTGTCTTATGTTACTAATGTGTGGTTTCCTGCAAGTAATGTAAATGAGGTATTTTCATTCTTGAAATATTCAGAGGTGAGCACCTGGCTAAAAATGACAGTCACATGATTGTAGTTTAAAAATAGTTCCAGGTTTCATCTCTCAGCTGCAGATGTTGTTTGCAAGTATATAGATAGCATACTGCAGGTATAGGATGCCAGTCAGACTAACTATTGTGAAATAATTGAGTAAATTAATGATAGTGATCAAGTTTTTTCAAAACACTGATTTGCAATTTGCCAAAGAATTGTGTGTCTAAAGATTACATTGCCCTAATGAGAAACACAATGATCTAAACATTTAGATATTTGGGGAATAAACCACATTTATAATTTCCTTCTAGTGATCTGTGCTAATTTGTACACAAGATAAGCATTCAAAAATTCTACTCACCCTCCTGCCCTCCCTTCATTCCACAAGTGTTGTTCCATGCTCTCCCATGTACTTGGAAAGCTGGAGAGGGCCCTTGCGGACATCATGAGGGCACAGGGCCACTCCAACACTGACCACACAAGGAGAGATCTCAACATTATGGTCCCGTCCAGCATTATGAGAACATGGATACCAGAACCCCCATAAATAACCTTCAGATCAAGCCCTGAGCCTTTGGAGTGGGAACAGTGACTCCAAGACCCTAGACTACCGGAGAGCTGACCCTAGGGAGTACCAAATAGTGAGAACTCACACAAAGGAAACCACTTGAATATAAGACCCAGCAAACACAACCACCAGTAGCACCCTGTGCAGGATGCCTCATCCAACCTAGTTGGAAGTTTGGATGCCTCATCCAAACAACAAACAAAACGAATTTTCAAACCCAGTAATCAGCAGGTAGGATTACCACGCCACTCAGCCTTGCCCATCACAGGAAAAACAAACAAAAACTCAGCACAAATCTCACCCTCTACAAAGCTTACACAAACCACTGGACCAACCTTCAGTTCAGTTCAGTCCCTCAGTCGTGTCTGACTCTTTGCGACCCCATGAATCGCAGCACTCCAGGCCTCCCTGTCCATCACCAACTCCCGGAGTTGACTCAAACCCATGTCCATCGAGTCAGTGATGTCATCCAGCCATCTCATCCTCTGTCATCCCCTTCTCCTCCTGCCCCCAATCCCTCCCAGCATCAGGGTCTTTTTCAATGAGTCAACTCTTCGCATGAGGTGGCCCAAAGTATTGGGTTTCAGCTTCAACATCAGTCCTTCCAATGAACACCCAGGACTGATCTCCTTTAGGATGCACTGGTTGGATCTCCTTGCAGTCCAAGGGACTCTCAAGAGTCTTCTCCAACACCACAGTTCAAAAGCATCAATTTTTCAGTGCTCAGCTTTCTTCACAGTCCAACTCTCACATCCATACATGACCACTGGAAAAACCATAGCCTTGACTAGATGGACCTTTGTTGGCAAAGTAATGTCTCTGCTTTTTAATATGCTATCTAGGTTGGTCATAACTTTTCTTCCAAGGAGTAAGCGTCTTTTCATTTCATGGCTGCAATCACCATCCGCAGTGATTTTGGAGCCCAAAAAAATAAAGTCTGACACTGTTTCCACTGTTTCCCCATCTATTTCCCATGAGGTGATAGGACCAGATGCCATGATCTTAGTTTTCTGAATGTTGAGCTTTAAGCCAACTTTTTCACTCTCCTCTTTCACTTTCATCAAGAGGCTTTTTAGTTCCTCTACACTTTCTGCCGTAAGGGTGGTATCATCTGCACATCTGAGGTTATTGATATTTCTCCCAGCAATCTTGATTCCAGCTTGTGCTTCTTCCAGCCCAGCATTTCTCATGATGACCTTAGGAGAGCAGAAACCAAAAGGAAGAAAAAATTCAACGTTGAAGCCTGGGCAAATGAGATCTCAAACACAATAAGTTAAAAAAAAATAATGAAAAGACAGAGAAATACTATACAAATTAAGGAACAAACTAGAAACACAGAAGTCCAAATAAATGAAGAGGAAATAGGGAAGCTACCTGAAAAAGAATTCAGATAATGATAGTAAAGATGATCAAAAACCTTAAAACAAAATGGAGAAAATGCAAGAATCAATTAACAAAGGCCTAGAAGAATTAAAGAATAAACATAGAGAGACAAGCAATTACTGAAATTAAAAATACTCTAGAAGGAATCAATAGCAGAATATCTGAAGCTAAAGGACAAATCAGTAAGCTGGAAGATAAAATGGTGGAAATAATTTCGGAAGAGCAGAATAAAGTAAAAAGAAGGAAAAGAACTGAGGATAGTCTCAGAGACTTCTGGGACAATATCAAATGCATCAACTTTCAAATTATAGGGGTCCCAGAAAAAGAAGAGAAAAAGAAAGGGTATGAGAAAATTTTTGAAGAGATTATAGTTGAAAATTTCCCCAAGATGGAAAAGGAAATAGTCCATCAAGTTCAGGAGGCTCAAAGAGTCCCATACAGGATAAACCCTAGGAGGAACATGCCAAGACACATACTGATCAAACTAACAAAGACTAAACACAAAGAAAGATTATTCAAAGCGGCAAGGGAGAAGCAACCAGTACCGTACAAGGGAAACCCTGTACGCTTAACAGCAGATGTCTCAGCAGAAACTCTACAGGCCAGAAGGGAATGGCAGGATATATTTAAAGTATTGAAAGGGGAAAATCTACAACCAAGATTCCTGTACCCAGCAAGGATCTCATTCAAAATTGATGGAGAAATCAAAAGCTTTTCAGACAAACAAAAGTTAACAGAATTCAGTACCACCAAACCAGCTTTACGACAAATGGTAAAGGGACTTACGTCATGAAGAAATACAAAAGAAGAAAAAAGATCTACAAAATCAACCCCAAACAATTAAGAAAATGACAATAGGAACATATATATCAATAATTACTTTAAATGTAAATGGATTAAATGCTCCAGCCAAACAACACAGACTGAATGAATGGATACAAAAACAAGACCCATGTATATGCTGTCTCCAAGAAACTCACTTCATACTGAAAGACACATTTAGACTAAAAATGAGAGAATGGAAAAATGTATTCCATGCAAATGGGAAGCAAAAGAAAGCTGGAGTAGCAATCCTCATATCAGACAAAATAGACTTTAAAGAAGATTACAAGAGATAAGGAAGGCCACTACATAATGGTCAGGGATCAGTCCAAGAGGAAGACATCACAGTTGCAAATATCTATGCACCCAACATGGGAGCACCTCAAAACATAAGACAAGCACTAACAGACATAAAAGGAGAAACTGACTGTAACAAAGTAATAGTAGGAGACTTTAACACCCCACTCACACCAATGGACAGATCATCAAAACAGAAAATTAACAATGAAACACAAGTCTCAAATGATACATTAGATGAGATGGATCTCATTGATATCTTCAGGACATTCCATCCAAATGCAGAAGAATACATCTTCTCAAGTGTACATGAAACATTCTCCAGGATAGACCACATCTTGGGTCACAAATCGAACCTCAGTAAGTTTAAGAAAGTTGAAATTCTATCAAGCCTCTTCTCCAATCACAACATTATGAGACTAGATATCAATTATTTTTTAAAAAATTGTAAAAAACATAAACACATAGAGATTAAACAACACATTTCTAAATAACCAACAGGTTATTGAAGAAATCAAAAAAGAAACTAAAAAAATTTTAGAAAAAAATGACAATGAAAACACGACAACTCAAAACCTATGGGATGCAGCAAAAGCAGTTCTAAGAGGGAAGTTTATAGCAATACAATCCTAACTCAAGAAACAAGAAAAACATAGAATAGACAACTTAACTTTACACCTAAAACAACTGGAAAAAGAAGAACAAAAAACCCTAAACTTAGTAGAAGGAAAGAAATCAAAGATTTGAGCAGAAATAAATGAAAAAGAAGTGAAAGAAACAATAGTAAAGATTAATAAAACTAAAAGCTGGTTCTTTGAGAAGATAAACAATATTGACAAGCCTTTAGTCAGACTCATCAAGAAAAATAGAAGAATCAAATCAACAAAATCAGAAATGAAAAAGGAGAAGTTACAGCAGACAATGTAGAAATACAAAGGATTATAAGAGACTATTATGAACAACTATATGGCAATAAAATGGATAACTTGGAAGAAATGGACAGATTTTTAGAAAAGTTCAATCTTCCAAGACTGAACCAGGAAGAAATAGAAATTATGAACAACCCAATTACAAGCACTGAAATTGACATTGTGATTTAAAAAATCTCCTCAAAAACAAAAGCCCAGGACCAGATGGCCTCACAGGGGAATTCTAGCAAACATTTAGAGAAGAGGTAATGCCTATCCTTCTAAAACTCTCTCAAAAAACTGCAGAGGAAGGAACACTTCCAAACTCATTCTATGAGGCCACCATCACCCTGATACCAAAACCAGACAAAGACAACACAAAAAGAGAAAACCACAGCACAATATCACTGATGAACATAGATGCAAAAATCCTCAACAAAATTTTAGCAAACAGAATTCAGCAACACATCAAAAAGCTCACACACCATGATCAAGTTGGGTTTATTCCAAGAATGCAAGGATACTTCAACATACGCAAATCAATCAATGTGATACACTATATTAACAAATTGAAAGATAAAAACCATATAATCATCTCAATAGATGCCAAAAAAGCCTTTGACAAAATTCAGCACCGATTTATGATTAAAACTCTTCAAAAAATGGGCATAGAAGGAACCCACCTCAACATAGTAAAGGCCATATATGATAAGCCTACAGCAAACATTATTCTCAATGGGGAAAAACTGACAGCATTTCCCCTAAGATCAGGAACAAGACAAGGGTGTCCACAATCACCACTATTATTCAACATAATTCTGGAAGTCCTAGCTACAGGAATCAGAGAAGAAAAAGAAATTAAAGGAATCCAGATCAGAAAAGAAGAAGTAAAGCTCTCACTGTTTGCAGATGACATGATACTGCACACAGAAAACCCCAAAGATAGTATCAGAAAATTACTAGAGCTAATCAGTGAATTTAGCAAAGTTGCAGGATACAAAATTGATACACAGAAACCACTTGCATTTCTATATACTAACAATGAAAAATCAGAAAGAGAAATTAAGGAATCAATCCCACTCATGGTTGCAACAAAAAGAATTAAATATCTAGGAATAGACTTACCTAAAGAGACAAAAGAAGAACCAACAATTAGAACTAGACATGGAACAACAGACTGGTTCCAAATAGGAAAAGGAGTACGTCAAGGCTGTATATTGTCACCCTGCTTATTTAACTTATATGCAGAATACATCATGAGAAACGCTGGGCTGGATGAACCACAAGCTGGAATCAAGATAGCTGGGAGAAATATCAATAACCTCAGATATACAGATGACACCACCCTTATGGCAGAAAGTGAAGAAGGACTAAAGAGCCTCTTGATGAAAGTGAAAGAGGAGAGTGAAAAAGTTGGCTTAAAGTTCAACATTCAGAAAACTAAGATCATGGCATCCGGTCCCATCACTTCTTGGCAAATAGATGGGGAAACAGTGTCAGACTTTATTTTTTGGTGCTCCAAAATCACTGCGGATGGTGATTGCAGCCATGAAATGAAAAGACGCTTACTCCTTGGAAGAAAAGTTATGACCAACCTAGATAGCATATTAAAAAGCAGAGACATTACTTTGCCAACAAAGGTCCATCTAGTCAAGGCTATGGTTTTTCCAGTAGTCAAGTATGGATGTGAGAGTTGGACTATAAAGAAAGCTGAGCGCCAAAGAATTGATGCTTTTGAACTGTGGTATTGGAGAAGACTCTTGAGAGTCCCTTGGACTGCAAGGAGAGCCAACCAGTGCATCCTAAAGGAGATCAGTCCTGGGTGTTCATTGGAAGGACTGATGTTGAAACTGAAACTCCAATACTTTGGCCACCTGATTCGAACAGCTGACTCATTGGAAAAGACCCTGATGCTGGGAAAGACTGAAGGTGGGAGAAGGGTACAACAGAGGATGAGATGGCTGGATGACATCACTGACTCGATGGACATGAGTTTGAGTAAGTTGTGGGAGCTGGTGATGGACAGGGAGGCCTGGTGTGCTGCAGTCCACGGGGTCGCAAAGAGTTGGACCCGACTTAGCAACTGAAATGAACTCAACTGAAAGCATCTTTCTCATCATTAGCAATGCTGCTGCATCTGCTGAGTCACTTCAGTCATGTCCGACTCTGTGCGACCACATAGACCACAGCCCATCAGGCTCCCCTGTCCCTGGGATTCTCCAGGCAAGAATACTGGAGTGGGTCACCAGTGCCTACTCCAATGCGTGAAAGTGAAGTCGCTCAGTCATGTCCAACTCCTAGCGACACCATGGACCACAGCCTACCAGGCTCCTCCGTCCATGGGATTTTCCAGGCAAGAGTATTGGAGTGGGTTGCCATTGCCTTCTCCATCATTAGCAATAATCAGCTTATAATTTTCCCATCCTGAATACAGCATAGGAAACTTATGTAATATTATATTTGGAGAAGGCCTTAAAGATTATTCAATACAGCCTGTTATTTTACAGGGAAGAAATCCATAGCACAAATTGTTAAACAATTTGTCTAAAGTGAACTCGTTAGAAAATTGACATTCAAACTCAAGTCTTCAGATCCCGGATCCACAGCACATTCTGTGTCATGATGGAAGATATCAGTGTACTTAAAACTGGTTGGCTTTTTCATTGTTTGATGGCATATGATCATCCAAATGTGGGCAACAAGAAATGTTTATTTATTTACAAGTACATGGGAAAGCAATTTCCATTCATCTTTTTAAAAAAATTGTTACAAAGAAAAAGTTATTAATACATTCATCCTTTGCACACAAAATACATTCTTCTTACTCTCAGTATGAATTATTTCTTAATAATAAAAACCAAAGCTACAATGGAAAGTCAAGTGGTTTGGCAATTTGACAATGTTTTTTCAAGAAGGAAAATCCACACGTTGAAAGACAGTCGATATTCATGAAGGAATTGTATATTAAAAGTGCTCTTTCATTGAATCCTTGAAGATTGAGTGCTGCTATCCAGTATGATTTGTAGACGTCCTTTCCCATGAAATTCTCCATGTGATGAAAACCCAATTTCCACAAGACTGAAGCAGTCTTCATGACATTGACTATCATATCTAAATGATGGCCTCATAGAAAAATTCTTATAGACACAGTAGTGTGTTAGCCATTATTCAAGAGTCTCCTAATTGACCAACTGATCTAAGATTATAAGTTGCATTCTCTAAGGATTTTAAGAAGCTCTGCTTAAATGAACACAAGTGACTTGATTTGCTAGACTAACTACTTAAATTTTAAGAGACGTGAAAACATATCCCCACACAGAAAACTTGTACACAAATATATACATACACACACACACACACACATATATATAGCAGCATTATTTATAATAGCCAAAAAGTGAAAACAACCTAAATGTCCATCAACCATTGGACAAGTAAAATGTGGTATGTGTATACATACAATGGAATATTATTTAGCCATAAAAATGTATTAATTCATGCTACAACATGAAACTTAAAAACATTATGCTAAGTGAAAGAAGCCAGACACAAAAGAGTACATATTGTATGATTCTATTTATATGGAATGCCCAGGATAGGCAAATCTGTAGCAACAAAATAGATTAGTGGTTGTGAGAGGTTGATGGGGAATCAGGAAGAGTGATTGCTAACGGGTACAGAATTTCTTTGGGAGATGATGAAAATGTTCTGGAGTCAAAGAATGGTGATGGCTGCACAACTTTGTGAAAAGACCAAAAAACACTGAATTGTACACTTTAAAGGGGTAAATTACATAATGTACGAATTATGTCTGCATTTTGAAAAGAGAAATGCAACTTCATTTTTAAATATCTTTTCCGATTCCTGCTCCCTCTACCCCTTTTTAATGTTGATTAAAGTGTTCAGACAATCACCTTTCTACAAAATGTTTTCAGATAATTGCACTCACGTCATCATCAGCTTATATTTCTAACAGGCATTTTATTAAAAAGGAATACATGAACACAGAAGACATGATAGAGCATACCGTTAATATCTGTATATTAACATTTAAAATCAAGTATTTTGCTTGTGTTGAAGCTAATAGCTAGATTTTATATATTGATGTATTTAGATATTATTGAGAGCTTATGCTTAAAACCAATAAAAAGAGCTGAGTTCATAAGATTCCATGATGAACAAGTTTGTTTATGTTTGTTGGTTACAACTATGTCTATGTTAAAGATCCATTTCGATGGAAAGAGATATGTAAAGGGAAACTAGGGATTTTCTAAGTCTTCATAAAACAGCTTATCTAAATATTTTAACTAGCTGCTGAGAAGACCTCCAGAATTATATATTTTGTATTTTATTTCATCCCTATACTAAAAGTCATGCATTAAAATGTATGCAACAATAAATATGGGGCATACTTTTTCCCTTTAGATTATGAAAAAAATCTCTTCTTAACCCTTTTATTATCTGAAATTTTGATCAAATGTGTTTTGTTTTGTTTTGCTGAAAACAGCAATTTTATTCACACACTTTATGTAAGTGTATTTAAGTAGCTCCCTTCAGATCATCAAAGAAGCCCCAACCATCTGGTATGTCTAGAGGCCACTTCAGTGAGCAGAAATTAGAAGCCAGCATTCCAGTCATTTGAAATTTTCTACAACAAGAACATGAAAGCCCCAAAATGTCTTAAAGGAATAAAAGGATTCACACACAAAAATTTTTTTTAATAAATCAATTGACATTCAAGTAGCCTACGAGAAATTTCCACTAACATTCGGCAATTATATAGAACAAGAGAATATTTATTCTTAATGATTACTTTCCAGAAAGCAGTATGTTTAGCAGCTGTTTTTCAGAGGGCTTCTCAAGTTTTGCTATTGGTATTTAATCCAGGCATAACTGTGTAACTTTAAACAAAAGCTCTGCACCATTCAACCAACTAGTGTCAAATTATCCTAGCAGATCAGATTCTTACCTTTTGCTACTCTGTGCAAGAATTTTTGCTTTATTAGGCATTTGGTATTCTGATTTTTATTTCAGAATGTAGAAAAGGCAAGAAACCCTGCTAATAGTAGGTGTTGGTAATTATGTCCATCAAATTATGTCATATATGAAATTACATTCTAAAAGTAGTTGGCAAAGCTGGGACTTGTGACTCCACTTTTACCAAGAGGAGAAAACAAGAGCCACACACCAGAATAAGTCTTCAGAAGCACACTTGGTTATCAAGAATATGTTAACGAAAGAAGAAAATACTAACTGAAGAGTCAGAACAGTGTTTGTGATCTAAATCTGATCGCTATCAATAAGAATCCTGACATTCCCCAAGGGGATAATAATTATCACCTTAATGAGCTTTTTCTGTCAGTTTTTTTAAAATGAGGCAAAAGGGTAATAATAAATGGCAAACATGGCCCTTTAAAAAGAAGACAGGATCAACCAATTTTTCTTCTCTTGGAGGATGGGATCAAGAAGAAAGAGGTTCAAATTGCACTGTGAGGTATTTCAGTAATAAGGTTAAGTTTCCTGATGAGTTTGCAACCCTGGAATTGCCCACTGGAAGAGAGAGTATACCTTTCTTGAAGTAGTAAAGAAGTAGAGTGTCAAAAAAAAAAAAAGAAGTAGAGTGTCTTGGGTAACAGTTATGCACTAAGGCAGAAAAATGCATTAAACACGTGACTTTCTTTTTAAGGCTCTTTCAGAAACGGAATTTTCGTTTTTGTTTTTCTGAAGTCAGGAGGGTTCCTTGTTTTGTTCAGAGGATCTATACTTGTTTCAAACCATCCAAGGTCTGCTCTTCATCAAGGAGAAAAAAACAAATATTTGGGTGCTTACTGTTTACCAAGTTCAGTACTTTGAATTTATCTAATCTTCACAATAATCCTGACAGGTATTACTACTGTTAGTCCATCTGGTAGATGAGGAAACGTATGCTCAAGAGATTGTGCTTTGCATAATGTTACAGCTAATTCAAGGGAATTCTAGGACTCCTCACCCCTAGCCTAGTGTTCCATCCTCTAATCACCTCCTACATCACTCCCTGATGTGTCAAAGTCACACCCCACCAAGGATTCCATCAGGAACTAGAACATAACACCTCTAAAAATTTTGCTTTAACTCAGTGGAAAAGTAAAATTTTGACTCATGCAACATCATGCAGGCAATTAAAGAGGAGGCTAGCTTTTGTGCTCTGATTTCTCATCCAAAGGAATCAAAGAAAGTCTCACCCAAACTCAAGTGTTTCTCACCATAGTGATGCAAGACCAATGACTTTTGCTTAAGAAGACCAATAAAGAGCCATCTACCAGCCTTGCAAGGATGCAAGTTATTTTGCAAGTGGAATCATTAGAGTCATGAGCTTTATTAGTAAATATTGCTTAGAATTATCTCTGATTTTCCAATCAGAGATCTATATGTTGTTACTTTCTACATGAAGCAACTTGGTCTCCATTCTTTTAAAACCATTTTCAGATCATGTTTTTTCAAAAGAATCAAACTAACCAAATGTCATTTGAGATTTTTCCAAGATTAATCTTGGGGACTGCTTTATGCCAGTGACCACTAACCCATCTGTGATGGGAGCTGTAAAACTTCATGGGATCTTTGACTGAAGATTCTGCTCTCCTAAAAAGGTTTATCCTGAAACCTTGAAGAGATAGCTACTATTCACTAAAACTGAGCCTGGCTTATGTTTAGCAAGTGACAGATACACAATTTCCATGATTTAATGTGGGCTTCCCTAGTGGTTCAGATGGTAAAGAGTCCATCTGCAATTCGGGAGATCTGGATTCGATCCCTGGGTTGGGAAAATCCCCTAGAGAAGGGAACGGTTCATGTAACTTCTACTAAAACAATACATTTTTAACCTTTAACTCAAGATCCAGTTTATGATTTCAACAAGACATCAATGAATGGACCAAAAAAAAGCAATTCCAGCCTAAGGGTATAAGGGCCAGTCTCTTGACCTAACTGACATGGAAGCAACCTCCTTCCTGGAGAGGGGCATGCACTTTGGGCAAAAGAGCAAAACCTTAAAAAAAATTATTAGCTGTGGGTCAACAGATATTTAATTGAACATGTTATGAGGAGCAAAGTGCTAAAAATAGAATTTTAGTAGGTCATCTTGTCCACCCCAACAAGTGCTGGGATCCTCTCCACACCATCTTTGCCAAGTTCTCAATGAGCCTGTGCTTGACAGAGGCAGCCCCTTCCATGGGGAATCAACTTGTTGAGAAAGTTCTCTCTAATGTGAAGTTCAAGTCCATGGCCCTATGACCTGAATTTAGTGGGTCTTATTCCACCCCTTCAAACCAGAGTCTTGTTCTAATGTACCAGTTGTATTCCTCTTTTTCCCAAGCTAAACGTCCCCAAATCCTTCAAATATTGTTCAAACATTTTAAATCTAAAACCCCTTCACCATCTTTGCTTTGCCTCAATTTGGTTTCTTTTTTTTAGTCACCAAGAACATTTTGTATTGGGCTATAGCTGATTTCAATTTGTTTTTAAACAATCGCTCCCCAAAATGACCGCAAAGTTCCCATGGGCTTAGGAAAGGAGATGAAGTGTTGTCTCCCTTGCTCTAACACTACTATAATTAATGAGCTATTGGAAGGGATGATAATTTCTCAGTTCAGTTAAGATCTCTCCCCAGTCTGAAGAATCTAAGGGAAATAGTTTTTCCCTCCAAACACAAATAGGCTCAGGTCACAGATATGAAATCCAAGAAGAAGAAAAAACAAAAACCCACAAAGCACATCCCTTTCTTAGTCCCAAATTAGTGCTTAACCATACTGCTTATGTACAGTACATTTTGTCAGAAGGGTAACGTGTTTTTTCACTGCTTTTCATTTTCTAGTTAAGTCTCAAGAGTGTTAGTTGCACTAAAACACATCTGTCAGGGCCGTGGTTGAAGAGAATAACTAACCAGTTGAAGGTAAAAAAAAAAAAAAAAAGCTAAAAACTTCTAGAAAAAAACAAAGGGTAAACCCTAGAAGAGCTCTTTCAGAGGCTAACAGGGCAGTGATCCTTAAAGTACTTATGATTATGAAATACACAGAGTTTTGCTGTATTAAGAAACAGAAAAGTCTATCTTTAAAGCTGTTGGTTTGATACATGGAAAAAACTAAATAGTCTTTTTTTCTGAATATAATATGATCCCATTTATGTAGATTATTAAAAAAGGAAGAGGAAGTTTTCATTTTAGTCAGACGGCCAATTCAAAATCATTTGCAGCTGGTATTTACTCAGAAAGATTCATTAACTGAACCTTGATAGTGGATCTGGAAGAATTATGGGATAGTTTAAAGGATAAATGAGGCAAATCATTATCTAACACTGGAAGTCACCAGTGTCCTCCAAAGACATATATTCATAAACAGAAGAGGAAAGAAGAATCCAGTCCTTGCTTAAATACTGCCTCTTCTCTCCAACAAGTCTAAATTGCTTAAATAGCCCTAATCCAAGTATCTTATTTTGGCCAATGGCTTTTGCCTCTCTTACTAAACTGTAACTCAGAAACTAGCACACTGTCAATCCATTTCATTTTCACTTTTAGTTATTTTCTTGCCTCTTTACTCAGAGGTGCTAACATGAAACAACTAAAAAAAAGAAGAAGAAGAAGAAAAGGCCAGGGAAAGCTAATGGTTTACTCTAAGTAATCCACAGAAGGATAACTGGCTACATATAATCAAACTTAAACATGACTATAATTCAATAGCTCTAACAAAACACATGGAGGACTAAAAAGCCTTGCATAGGTAAAGGACAAAGCATAAAATCCTTTGAGAATACAGCCTATACAAAGCCATAATATCATTAATATGAGTAAACTATATGATTTCACAGATTCTCCAGATCCGGCTCTATGACATGATTATGATGCACTGTAAACAGGAAAAAGTGTGCCATATATTTAGTAACTTTATTTAAAGAAAAAAAAAGATCACACCAAAATGGAGGCAGACATGGACTCTGGAGGCCTCACGAATCAGATCAGGCCAAACTGAACTATGAGAACACAACCCTCTTTTTCATCCATCATTAAATGAGAATTCATTTTCATTTAAGAAGGTTCATCTTAGCAAATATGACCAAGGCAACAGCAACTAATAGACAAATCAACACATTTGGGTCCTGGCCTGGGTTAAGATGACCATATTTAAATAGTGTCCTTTCTCAAGTTCTATTTGAGAAATGTCTGTCTAATCAGAAAAGCTCCTCCTGGCACTAAGTTGTTTATTCAACTAATATTTACTGAGCACCTACAATATTGTCAGGGCTAGTTCTCAAACTTGAGATTCATCAGGGAACAAGTGTCCATAAGGCCTAATCTAGAATTCATACAGCTAAGAGAGGGAAAAAAAAAGAAACAAAGCCCTCGATTCTCATATGTCCCTGCTGATGTGGTGTAGATGGGTGATGTTAAGTACAAAAAGGCTGCAAGGAATAATGGAGGAAAGGGGCCAAGAGCAGAGCCTTCTAATCCCCTTAAAGCTCAGCCAAGAGTAGATAAAGGAGACTGTTCCCTAGGAAATAATCTCAGAATGCAAGAGTGGCCCTACAGCCTACTATTTTACAACTATTATGTCCAACCTAACAGTATTGTAGCCTCTATTTCATAAAGCAACTTTATTTTCAACATACTTGCTGCTATGAAGCAAAGTTGGGTCATGATGTACTGGGGACTTTGGATTTTGCTCTAAATGAGACCTAAACTTAAGGGCATTTCCTCACCATGTAAGAAGAGCTCTTCTGCTCACCTTGATCAACTTTTCTGAATACCTTTTATTTGCTGGCTTGATGAGGAAGATGGGGAGGGAAAGGCAACCATGATAAACTATTTTGGTTGGTGTTTACGAAAATTATTTTCTTTCCTATAGAGATAGATTCTGAAATAAAAGCGACTCGAACTTCTGGGATCCCTTTCTCTTACCCACAGTATCAGGACAACCATGGTGAAGCCAACCACAGCATCAGTCCCTTAAACAATATGTACAGTTCCCACGTGCAAGTGACAGGTCACTCTGAAACCTGCCCTAGAAACGCTAGAAAGGCTTCGCCAATATCGTGTCTGTACATGACTCGCTGCTTTAAAATTCAACAGCTTTCACACATCAATATATCAGAACCAAGACTGCCACCATCTACAACAACAGTGGAATGACCTATCATATCCTAATCCCATGGCTCATCCCTCAGTTATGCTAAGCGGCAAGCTACTGAAACATCTGACAGCATCAACAGCAAACAGATTTAATCATTTTCCCAATTTGCATTTATATCTGGGAACAAATTGGAAGTATGGCACTGAAGAAACAGCAACACATATTCAGCAGCACAGCTTCCACTGGAGTTGGTTTTTAAATTGGCTAAGAAAAGGCATGCACACCTCCATCTGAACTGGAGATTTGCAGGAACATATGCATACAAGGGAGCGGGGGAAGGAGGGGGATAAGGTAAAAAGGGGAAAATCAGGAAAGAAAGTGAGGAAAAGAAAAAGATATGGGAAAGAATGAATGGTCATGAGTCTGAGAGTAACATTACTACAAGGAGATGACAAATGACTACTCCATCTGCTTCCACAGGCAGATTTTTTTCTAAGGTTATCACTGCAGATACAAAAATGGCTCGTGAGACTTTTCATCCACTGCGATTCTCACTCACCATACTAAAAACATCTACAAAATCCTAAGCGTTGGTCTGTCCAAGATGGATAGTACCAGGAAGCAAAAGACGAGACTTGCTATCAAGGACTGTGCTCTGCTTGGAACTCCGCACTGCAGTCCATTAAGCCACAGTATTTTGGTCAGATCAGGTCTGGTTTTTCATACTACTCATAATGTCTTAGAGCTAATCTCTTATTATGAGGGTGTCAACCATTCTCTCTCTCTCTCTTTTTTTTTTTCATTTTTCAAACTTTTTCATTTACTAGAAGGGCAGGAAAGATGGGAGAACGGAAGAAGAAAATGGTAGAGACTTAGAGGGGAAGAGGAAAGGAAAAGTATCCTCTTTTCCAATAAATCTACCCTAGGGCAGGTCGTAATGAGACTTCGAGAAAGAGAGCTGATTCATGGTCTTCCCTTAATTTTTGTTTTGTTTTTATTTCTATGTAAGGTAGGTAAGGACATCGATGTACTAAAACGTTTGGTCTGTGAAAGAGCGGAATCATTAGCACCAGAAGGAGTCATGGAGCTTGTGTACAGTATTAAAACTATGATTGTTACTCTTGTCATGGGTAAAGGTTTCATCTCACTGTTACATCCCAAAGTTCTTGAAAGTGCCCGTGGAAAAAAAGAGAAATAACACTTGTCAAAATCTCCATGGAGTCATCCACACGCACCACAGAGATAGGACTTGGCCTTGCCGGGTTTGGTTTATCTGGTAGACAAGAAAACCAGGGCCCCCAGAAGCCCTAAAGAGCAGCTCCACACATGCACCCACTGGCGTGCAGGAGGGGTCCCTACAGTACGTTTCCCCCTGGACCATGTTCGGGAATGCGTTTTACTTGCTTGTTTAAAAAAACAAAAGCAACATGCTCTGCAGATCATGGAGCGCCTAGGGCAATTTTCTCCTTGACCCGACTCCAGACTGCAAAAGGGTGAAACCATTATATGTTCCGCGAACGCTGGCCTGCAGACGAGGCCCCGGCCCGCCGTGCTCCGTAAGCTCGGGAGCCCACAGGAGTCAGAAGGTCCCAGAGCGGGAGCCACAGTCATCGCCCGGTCTCCCCAGCAGCTGGGGGCCCATCAGGGCAGCTGCGGATTCCTCTCGCCTCGCCTTGCCTCAGCCTTTAGTTGAAATTACAACAAGTCAAATAGCTGATACTTTTCCCTTCTCCAGGTAAGGGTGAGGATACATTGTTCACCAGGGTGTTCTGCCTGGCTTCACTGATGAGGCGGCAAGCCAAGTCAAGGAAGAGTTTCTCCACGTTATCGGACTCTTTGGCTGAGGTCTCCAGATAATACATGTCCTGAGCTTCTGAGAATTCTTCGGCTCTCTGCTGGGAGACCTCTCTCCTTTCAGCCAGATCAATCTTGTTGCCTAAAACAGCAGTAAAATCAGAGAGAGAGAAAGAGAGAGGGTCGTCATTTGACCTTTTTGCGGATTCGGAAACATCCAATTCAGCTCCGTATCTGAAGTCAAACCAGACAGATAGGAAAGTAAAGTGGAACCAAATGGGACTATGATTCCGGGGTTGTTTATTTTAAAAATATCAGTTCCATTTGTAACGGCAAAGAACTGGAACCAACCCAAAAGCCCAGCAGCTGGGCACTGGCTGAATAAACTATGTTATAACCATAGCTATTTGGAGTTAGGTGCCACAGGAAAAAGCAATGAGGAAGGACATCCCTGGTGGTCTGGTGGTTAAGAGTCTGCCTGCCAACACAGGGGACATGAGTTCGGTCCCTGGTCCAGGAAGATCCCACATGCTGTGGGGCATCTAAGCTCATGCACCCCAACTACTGAGCCCTCATATCACAATTAATGAAGCTCACACACCCTAGAGCCTGTGCTCCACAACAAGAGAAGCCCACACACCACAACTAGAGAAAGTCTGTGCACAGCAATGAAGACCCAGTGCAGCCAAACATAAATAAATGAAAATAAAAAATTAACAAAAAAATCTTTAAAAAGCAATGAGGAATATCTCTACAGGCTATCATGGAATGAGACATTAGGATAGGTGGTTAAGCAAATAAAGCAAAGTAATAAAAAAGCATATATAATACACAGCTCTTGATCTAAGGAAAAGGGGTGAAAAATACATACATATAGTGTCTTATTTTATTAACGAGACACTAAAACAAAATTTTAATTTTAAAGATAACAATTACCTGTGAAAGGAACAAGGATGAGGGATGAAAATCAGACCTCTCTAAATATACTTTGTGTCATAGATTTGACTTCAGAATCTTATCAGTATTTTATATGACTATACAATATGAAATTAAATTTAAAAAGCAATTCCTAAAATTGAAAACAAAATTAAACAAATGAACCTGTTTATCACGAAGTGGCATGATCACACAAACAGGAACTATTTCAGGTAAGCTGAAGAGAATTTAACCAGTAATGGAACCACGCATCCCCAGTGGCATATAACCTAAGGACAAACAGAACTGAAGGAAAAAATCTTAAAGTGCTGCAGAAATCATCTTGTTAGTGGTCGTGTTAGCAGCATTATTCTGTACTGCTGTACATGTTTTAGGGGATAAAGCAAATGAGTAATTATGCTGGTGACACTGGGACAGGGATCTGGGACATGGGAGAAAGGAAATACGGATATAAGCTTAATGAGGTAAAGGAAAATTCCTGTCGTCCCGAATTACAAATGGAAGTATCAGTGTGAATAATTCACGGTGTTATTTTACCTCTAAAAACTGTTCTACTTCTGTCCTGGAAATCCGACAAAGGTGATACGTCCGCTGTGGTGCTTGGCAACATTGCTCATGGTAAAAGTGACCCTTGATTGATAAATTCCATCTGGCCCGGGAATTCTATGTATGAATTATAAATACCTAATGGAAAGCCTTACCTTTGGGCTCCCCTAAGTGTGGCAATTCTTCATTTGAAAAGACCCTGAAAGTTAGGACTGTCGGGTTGCTGCAAGAGAGATTGGCTCCTATGGGCGCACTGAGGCTTGCAGCCAGAGCAGACCCCGCACTCGCCTGAAACAAGCCTTGTTGCCCCCACACCTGAACTGTCCCGGGAGGCCCTGGGCAGCTCTGTGGACTCTGTGAGGGCTGCTTGCCCTGAAGAGGAATGCTTGCACTGACCTGCTATAAGCTGTGTTTGCTGTCCTGTATCCTGCTAAATGTCTGTGATGCCATGTGGCCTATGTTAGTCTTGTGGGTCAAAGTGTTCAGCAGAGCCTAATGAGACACTCCCCTGGAGATGCTACAGAATCCACCGCACAGACACACATGCACTAGCTCTGTCCACTGGAAAGCCTAAAAGCCATCACACCCTCCCCGCCAACTCTGCAGTAAAGATGATTCCTATCACCTTGGCTTAGCTTCTAAATACAACTTCCCATTGAAAAACAATAGTATTTCTTAAAGAAATGGCTAATTCCAGGTCAGGGGTAGGAAATGCCTCAGATGCACCTGGAACATGTCATCCCAGAAAGCAAGAAAATCATCAAGGACTCCTGGGTCACGTCAAAAGGACTCAAGAGCCCACTTGAAGAGGCTCCCACTGTCAAAGTTGGAACAGTATAAAAGCATCAATAATAATACCTGCAAAGGACTAGAATACCTCAAATATATTTAAATCTATAACAATATTCAAAATATAAACAAACTTCAATAGTTACTTTTGGAAGACTTGGGAACCAACTCATTACTTTGAAAAGTAATGAATGAAAAAGAGGGCTTTCCTGGTGGTCCGGTGGTTAAGAGTCCACTTTAAAATGCAGGGGACACCAGTTCGATCCCTGGTCTGGGAAGAACCCAACGTGCCACAGGGCAACCAGGCCCTTGCACCACAGCTACCGAAGCCCAAGCGCCTAGAGACTGTGCTCCGAAACAAGAGCAGCCACCGCAATGAGAAGCCCGCACCACAGTGAAGAGTAGTCCCCGATCTCTGCAACTAGAGAAAGCCTGCCCGCAACAATGAAGACCCAGAACGGCCCAAACGAACTAACTAACACAATAAAAAAAACTTTTTAAAAAACTTATGTGACTTGACTAAGCTTAAAAAATGAAAACAAAGAATCAAGCATTTTCTTCACTGTCCTGAGAACAGCACCTCAGAATACCAACTACACAATATATTTGCTAAAACGAAAAACAAAAACCCTGAATCTGAGCAGGCTCTAGATTCACCTGCAAATCTGCCAGAGATTTAAGTGACAGAGGAATGCATCAAACGACACCACCAGTCTGAAAGAGTAAAATTCAGACTTGAAAACGCCACAGCACAAACAAATGCTTTAACAAGCAAATCCCCAGGAAGCAAATATGGAAGGATAACCTCCAGCTAAAAGGAGAATTAGAAGACATATCTTTTATAGAGATGCACACTGACATAATACAAACTGAATTAATACGACATCTTGGATTCACTTCAAAATAATCTGAAGGGGAGGGCAGACAGAAGAGGTTGGAAACAGATAAAACAAGACTGGCTATGAGCGCTAACTGTCAACTCTGAGAGACGTGCATATGGATGTTCATTATACTGTTTGTTCTATTTTGCTTATGTTTAAAATTTCCCATAATAAAAAGGTTTTTTTTAAAAAGCCAGTGCCTCTTTCATATCGAGCTGACTAATTATGTTCCCTCATGCATGCATTTAACTTCCTTAGACAGAATCCCAAGTAGTAATGCTTTGACTCAAGTTCTCAGGGCTTCCTGTCCAGAGCAGAGGGCTTTCAAGCTCTTCCCAGCAAAGATTTTGCAGTGTGCAGGAGGGTTTTCAGGTCTGAGCAGGGGGCACTGGTACTCACAGAGAGGCAAATACTTAACCCAGCAGCCTGAAGGAAAAATCTAGCAATGTGTTACAAGGCAGCACATCACAGCAGATAAAACACAGCCTCTGAAGTCGCTCTAACATGCTGTGACCTTGAACAAAGAACTTGACTTCTCTGAGCCTTGCTTTCCTCATCTGTAAATTTGAGATCATGACACGCAATGTTCTTAATATGATTCCTCGCACATGTATACCAGCGATAATGCTTTAATCCATAATGTGTTTGTTTAACTTACTGTTAACCATGATTTTTAACTTAATATTTCTGAGAGTCACTATCAGATTTCCAAAATTTTGGGTCTTTCTAGAACATACAACAATGCTACTTCTTAGGAAGAAAAAAATATTTTTTCTGGCCACATCACACGGTGTGCAGGACCTTAGTTTCCCAACAAGACATCAACGAGAGATCAAACCTGTGCCCCCTGTAGTGGAAGCATGGCATCCCAACTGGACCACCACAGAATTCCCAGGAAGGAAACATTTTAACAACCATATATTATTAATATTTTTCCATGACCAGGAGAGGATTTTTAATAATCTGGTCCATTTCACTGCAATTCCATTTATAACAGGTGTATTTGCCATCACAAAAAAACCACGGGTTATTTTCTGTTTTCCCCTCATACTAAATAGAGGTTCTACCCTCCTATAAGATGAATTAAACTGCAGAATTTCCCCTAAGGGATTCTTTCTGAAAATTAGAATTTCTCAGATCAGTATAAACATAAGAAGGGGAAAAAAGTTACCCAAAATCCATTTTTCAAGCAAAACACAATTGCTTCAATAATGAATTCCTTATCAACTAAGATATATCTTCTAGATCAGCAGTTTCCATGGCCTAGTTTTTTTTTTAATGCTTAGTAGTAGTAGTGTTAGTTGCTCAGTCATGCCTGACTTTTTGCAACCCCATGAACTGTACCCCTCCAGGCTCCTTTGTCCATGGGATTCTCCAGGCAAGAATACTGGAGTGGGTTGCCATGCCCTTCTCCAGAGGATCTTCCCGACCCAGAAACCAAACCTGGGTCTCCTGCATTGCAGGCAGATTCCTTACCATATGAGCTACAGGGAAGTTCCTTTTTTAATGCTTAGCAGCCCATATAACTTTCATGGCAGTCCACCTTCTTCTAGAAACTTGGCTGATAGGAAAATCAATCAGCAGTATTCTCTACTTTTCTAAATCATCACCGTGGGATAGACTCTATTTCATTTTCTCTTCAACTGCATTCAGAAGAACTGAATGCTGACTATGTGAATTATAGAGCTGTAGACAGTGGTCCCCAACCTTTTTGGCACCACGGACCAGTTTCGTGGAAGACAATTTTTCCATGGGCAGAGTAGGGGGATGGTTTCAGGATGATTCAAGCTCATTACATTTATTGTGCACTTTAGTTCTAATCTAATGCTGCTGCTGATCTCACATGAGGTACTGGTCTGCGGCCCAGAGGCTGGGGACCCCTGTTGAAGACTACTCTTGGAAGGTGCCAAGGCACAAGCCTTATGTGATTATAAATTCTCTGATGCTCACCAATCAAGTTCCCTCCTCATTAGTCCTTACTTACCCACTAGCACAGTGATGACCTTGTTGCTAGCATATTGCTCTATCTCCCGCAGCCACTCAGGAAGGCAACGGAAGGATTCCTCACAGGTTATGTCATAGGTAAGGATCAAGGCATTGGCGCTTCGGTAATAACTCTGGGTGATGGACCGAAATCTCTCTTGACCTGCTGTGTCCCAGATCTGAAGCTGTAAAGGAATAAAAGAAGGATCAGGTTGGCGAAGCAAAGAAGAAGGAAAGCCTTGTCTTCTTGCTGTTGTTGTTTAGTCGCTCAATCACGTCCGACTCTTTGTGACCATGTGGACTGCAGCACGCCAGGCTCCCCTGTCCTTCACTGTCTCCTGGAGTTTGCTCAGACTCACGTCCATTGAATCGCTGATGCTATCTAACCATCTTATCATCTGCCACTCCCTCTCCCTTATCAGGGTCTTTTCCTATGAATCAGCTCTTCGCATCAGGTAGCCAAGGTATTGGAGTTTCAGCTTCTGCATCAGTCTTTCCAATGAACCCCCTTCATGGATCACAGCCTTGTCATGGTGAAGGGGCTTGTGTAATTCAATGAAGCCATGAGTCATGCCGTGCAGGGCCACCCAAGGTGGACGGGTCATAGTAAGGAGTTCTGACAAAACGTGGTTCACTGGAGGAGGAAATGCCAACCCACTCCAGTACGCTTCCAGTGCGTAGAAATGGAAACACCTTCACCCAAATAAGTTCATGGCTATTTTTTGCTGTAAGAGAAAGGCATCTATAGTTTTTAAAAAATTCACAGGGTGAGTCTGGTTAAAGAGAGGGATTCACTTTGCTTTTTCTTTGTTAAATTTTTTGAGTTTCCCCTTTATTCTTTTTTTTTAAAGGCATTCAGATTATTTTTGAACAATTTCATTTAAAAGGTGAAATTACAGTATTTAAAATCTACTGAACTTTTATTATAAGCCTGTTTCCCATAAGAACTGCTATTTTTTTTAATTTATTTCTTTTTAATTGAAGGATAATTACAATACTGTGTTGGTTTCTGCCATATAAGAACTGCTATTTTTATCCATAGATTCTTCATTGCTAATATCTTTAATTTTCCCTTTTGTTCATTTTCTAAATCAGAAAGTATATTCCTAGGTCTTGTTAAAGGTTTACACTCTTAGAACATATTTCAAATGCTCTCATTTTTGTTGTGAGCAATTCCCTCAATTCTTTATTAAAAAAAAAAAAAAACTAGACAACCAAACTGTCGAGCATTTACGCGCTGAGCTCTATTGTAAGTACTCTACACATAATAACTCATTTACTCCTCACGAAAGCTCCATGAGGTAGGTAAATACTATTCCTGTATCATTTCTCATGTGAGGAAACTGAGGCACAGAGAGACTAATTAACTTGCCCAGCGTCTCACAGCCAATATGTCCTAGAGCTGATTCAACCATGCAGTGTGGTCTGAGTCCTTGCTCTTTTCTTTATCGGCCATGCCAAGTGGCCTGTGGGATCCTAGTTCCCTGACCAGGGACTGAACTCACACTTCTGCACTGGAAGTGTAGAGTCTCAACCCCTGGACCGCCAGGAAGCCCCAGAGTCTCTGCCCTTCATCACAATGCCCTAGAACAAAAGTCGGGAGCCAGGGCAAGGTGTCACTCTGTGATTGCTGGCATTTCAGTCAACATCTGGAGAGGGGGAAAAAAATCCATTCACATGACTATATTAAGGTATTATCTTTGTTAATGAAAACAGGAACAATGCCATGGCAGACAAGGAAAATAATTTCCCTCCACCACCTGTAAGCCCTCTGTTCTTTGTCAAGTCACCTAATCTCCTTTGGCTTCCGCGGCTTCTTTATTAAGAGGTTAATAACATGCAAACCTGCTGAAGTCATTTACCAGTCTGAAGACCTCATAATTGATGGTTCTAAAAACAAAGAAGGCAAAACACCTGTCACTTCAACCTGAATTTCCCTGCACAGAGCAGACTCCTGAGAGAGAAACCTCCCCAGAGAGACTGCTGAGTGCAGAACAAATCCGAGGCCTTGAGAAACGACACTGACAGTAATCTTCCCTTCTCGCTGCATCGATTTCACGTGTCACAAGGCGCATCCACCCCATTAACAGAACACCATTTCCTCAGGGAAGACTTCTGGAACCTTCAGATTAGGCCAGGTTCCCATCTCCACCCCCAAATTATCTCAACTCTAACCAAGCCTATAATTTTCTATCAAACACACACACTTTGTGGGGGGGGGTGCTGCACTGGGGCTTGGTTGCTACTTGCAGGATTTCTCTAGTTGCGATGAGCAGGGACTGCTCTCCAGTTGCATTGCATGAGCTTCTCCGTGCGGTAGTTTCTCTCCCTGTGGCCCGTGAGCTCTAGAGTACAGGCTCAGGAGCTGTGGTGCCCGGGCTTAGCTGTTCCCGCAGCATGTGGGATCTTCCCAGACCAGGGATCGAACCCGTGTCCCCTGCATTGGCAGGCAGATTCTTCACCACTGGACCAGCAGGGAAGTCCCAGCTGACATGCTTGAATCACTTATGTACTTGTAATAACGTGTTCCATAACCATCTTTCTCACTAGCTGGAAAGTTTCATGAGGGGGGAATTTGGGGTCCATTTTCCTCTCAGTTATCCCCTACAGAGTCTGGAAAACAGTAAATGTTCAAATAGTTATTCATGGTCTCCTCTCATCCTTACAACAAATCCCAGTGAGGTAGGCGAGTTTATGCCTCCCTTTCATTAGCAGGTAACTCACAAGGCTGGGACTCAGACTCCAGACTCTGCGCCCCAGGAGAGGACTGCGTCCACACACCACGCTGCTCTGCAGCCAGAGGCTGAGTTAGACGTCCAACTGCATCCGGAGAGGACGAGGCAGTGGGTGTCACCCTCTGCTCAGATCAGCTTCGCTGAGAAGACCAAGAGTGACCGGTGGTCCCTGCCACCAAAGAGCGGCACACAGGCCCTCCTTTGATCTGAAGTCACAGCTGCCCTTTGATGATGTACATGAAAGCCTGTGTGTGCTGAAGGCGACCATACAGACGTTACAGCTTTTGCCAGGACAAAAGCTACTTCTCTTCTCTGTCTCAAACCTAGCGACATGGTTCCCCTCTCCAGGCTGCGTCTTAGAACAAAAGATTATTATCTTAATGCCACAGTGAACCTTGAAAAACACTTGTGATTAGATTTAATACTGCTGATCATTAGACATCAGTATGTTCTCATGACAGGCACATCCTGAGAACGGCTCTGAGAATTAAAACAACTGAAATATTTCCCAGAAAAGTGATTAGATATCTTGGCTGAGATGCAGGCTTGCTTTCCCAAAGGGGGCTTCCTCTTTTTAGCCTTATGGTTAATTTCTGAGGAGATCCATATTCCACTGCCTTTATTACTCAACTTGGTTTCACTAGTCTCTCTGCAATTTGTTTGCTCTTTTTCAGCATTTACAGATCATAAATAGATGCAGAGCATTGTGCTAAACACAGGGAAAACACAAAGATAAATAAAACATGATCCCTGATATCAAAATGCTCATAGTAAAGGAGGATGAATACACAGTTGACTAACTATGATAAGACAGGCATGCATGCTAAGTCACTTCAGTCATGTCTGCCTCTTTGCAACCCTATGAACTGTAGCCCACCAGGCTCCTTGGTTCATGGAATTCTCCAGGTCAGAATACGAGAGTGGGTTGTCGTGCCCTCCTCCAGGAGACCTTCCTGATCCAGGGACTGAACCCACATCTCTTACATCTCCTGCGCTTGCAGGCAGCTTCTTCACCACTAGCGTCACTTGGGAAGCCCATGGTAAGATATGAGATGTTCTATTAAAGAAGGGCTAGCAGGAGAGTGTCTCCTGGTATGGGACTTATGTCCATCAATACGTTCTCAATACCCCTGCCCGGGGTTTCTAACCACTCTCACCTCCAGCATGAGGCTGTGCTATTGTCCACTCTCTTCTTTGCATTATCACTCACACTTCTATTACCTCATTGCTACAAAAATGTACCACAGGGACTTCCCAAGTGGTCCAGAGCTTAAGATTCTGCACTTTCACTGCAGGGAGCGCAGGTTCAAGCCCTGGTCAGGGACCTGAGATCCCATACGCCACGTGGCACAGCCAGAAAAATAATAGTATTGCAATCCACTGTGTCCCCTTATAAGACTGAGTTCTCTGAGGGTGAAGCTTGTCTCTTATTTAACCATATACTCCAGGGCCACACATAAAACAGTCTGTGGTTCATGGTGGACACATTGAAGTGATGGCTAACTGAATGACCTGAGGATGGTGGAATCACAAAGCAAGGATGGACTCATTCTGCTTAAATCATTAATAGGGAGTTAAAGAAGGTTTCACAGATGAAATGTTTGTGAAAGATGACAGGAAGTTACTAGGGAAGAAAGACGCTTTACCATACCACAGCGCTTGGTACAAAGCATTCACTCTGACACAGGATGGCTGGATGAAGGAAAGGATGGACAGATGGTTCAAAGATCAAACACATGTGCATACTCCCAAGACTTTCCTATCTACGCAATGCATACCTGATGAGAGGAAAATCCAGCAAATCTTCTATTTCTATTATAACTAATCTCTTAAGGTTAAAATGTCATAGACTGAGCTTAGAGTTTTGCTTAATACTCATTAATTTATGACAGACTAAAAGAAATTAATGGATTAAGAGAAAATTCTATACAGGTTTTAATTATATTTTCTACCCAAGGTCACCTTCATAATCAGACCACTTTAAAAGAAGAGCCTCTTCTTTAACTTTGCCTCCACTGATTTGACTCTAAGCCTCAATAGCTACGGGCTTCCCTGGCGGCTCAGACAATAAAGAACCTGCCTGCAATGCAGGAGATCTGGGTTCGATCCCTGGAAGATCCCCTGGAGAAGGGGAATGGCAACTCACTCCAGTATTCTTGCCTGGAGAATTCCATGGACAGAGAGGAGCCTGGTGAGCTACAGTCCATGGGGTAGCTTGCAAAGAGTCGGACACAAATGAGTGACTAACACTTCCACTTTCTTCACTTAATAGCTATGGGAATCCTTCTAATACCGTTGATTAGCTGCCTGTGAGTCTGGGAGCCATCCTAGAAAGAAAGGGACTTGTAGGGAAGGCTGAGAGTGGATGGTGAGCAGTCAGGAGAAAACTTAGCATTCAGGTCTTGCCCTGCCTCTCCCCAGGTGGGTGATTCTGTGCAAACCAGCAGTGGAGTCTCTTTCCACGGGCTCTCCGGGGTGCTGGGAAAGCCTGCAGACTCCCAGCAAAAAGTCACTAAACTCTGACTAAGAAGAGGTACTCGGTACATGTTAAAGAACACTGACAATAATAAGAAAATAACTGTTTCCTCAGTGAGACACGGGCTGCTCTCCTCCTGTGTCGGTGTTCATGAGACCCTTGGATCACTGTGGTTGAAGAGGGTCATTTTCTGTCTTGATTCTACATATATGGCTAAAAAGATTCACAGGCAAAGATTCATTAAAACTGGATTTGGGAGATGAGCCAACTCTCACTTCTCACAGATGAACGACCAGAGGCCTGAAGTGACGATAGAAAAGGGAACTGTGCTGTGATCCAAAGATGAGTAAGACATAAACCTTCTTCTCGGGGAGCCTGTGGTACATTCAGATACTATAAAAAGATGGATCTTTAGCTGAGTATAATAAGTACTTAAAAATGAGGTTATGGTTCACAGAAAGTGGAATAAATGTAATAACTAAACTTGGGAATTGAGGAAAGAAAAATAAGCCTGTTCCTCATCAATGGGGACCATTTCTTTATTCACTGCTTTCCATTCCCAGAACCTGGCATATGGAAGGTGCAAACCTTTCTGGTCAAAGGAATGAACTCATACATATATATGGATATAAATGATAAAACCAAATATCTGGAAATAAAATGCCTAGTGAACTTAATTAACCCAGCTCCTTGGGATGGCAGCCAGCTCCCTCTGCTGGAACAAGAGAGAACTACACATGGCTCTTCCTGCCACTGCCTCTCGAGTGCACGCTCCTGGCTCCCTCCTCTCCCCACAGCCTAGCTCCTTCTCTCCACCTCAAAGCACTGGTTTTCTGAACTTTCCAGTGGACGCTCACATGGAGTCCACATACTGTTTTCCAGAGGGCCCAGCCCTCCATCACTATTGTATCTGGTGTAGACGTCTGCAGTAACGAACCCCTCTGAGGAGTCAGGGCTGAAGGGCCACTGGGAAAGTTTCTGTGCCCCACTCAGGAGCCTCATCCTAAACACAGCGGTGTGCCTGCGGCATGCTGTCACAGCACCCAGGAGCGGCTCTGTCCTTCCTGAGGCATCCGAGGGCGGGGCCGCAGGCACCCGTGGGAGAAGGACGCAAGGGGCACGGACTCACCTTAGGGTGCTGAGGTCGGGGCACGAGGTTGGGGTGCTGAGGTCGGGGTACGAGGTTGGGTATGAGGTTGGGGTGCTGAGGTTGTGGTATGCAGTTGGGGTGCTGAGGTTGGGATGCTGAGATTGGGGTATGCGGTTGGTGTGCTGAGGTTGTGGTATGAGGTTGGGATGCTGAGGCTGGGGTATGAGGTTGGGGTGCTAAGGGTGACTTATGAGGTTGGGGTGCTAAGGCTGAGGTGCCGAGGATGGGGTATGAAGTTGGGGTATGAGGTTGGGGTGCTGAGGCTGGGGTATGAGGTTGGGATGCTGAGGTTGGGTATGAGGTTGGGGTGCTGAGGTTGGGGTATGTGGTTGGGGTGCTGAGGTTGGGGTATGAGGTTGTGGTATGAGGTTGGGATGCTGAGGCTGGGGTATGAGGTTGGGGTGCTAAGGTTGAGGTATGAGGTTGGGGTGCTGAGGTTGGGGTATGCGGTTAGGATGCTGAGGCTGGGGTATGAGGTTGGGGTGCTAAGGTTGAGGTGCCGAGGATGGGGTATGAAGTTGGGGTATGAGGTTGGGGTGCTGAGGCTGGGGTATGAGGTTGGGATGCTGAGGTTGGGTATGAGGTTGGGGTGCTGAGGTTGGGGTATGTGGTTGGGGTGCTGAGGTTGGGGTATGAGGTTGTGGTATGAGGTTGGGATGCTGAGGCTGGGGTATGAGGTTGGGGTGCTAAGGTTGAGGTATGAGGTTGGGGTGCTGAGGTTGGGGTATGCGGTTAGGATGCTGAGGCTGGGGTATGAGGTTGGGGTGCTAAGGTTGAGGTGCCGAGGATGGGGTATGAAGTTGGGGTATGAGGTTGGGGTGCTGAGGCTGGGGTATGAGGTTGGGATGCTGAGGTTGGGGTGCTGAAGTTGGGGTCTGGCTGTAACTCTGATGCCACAGTGCTCACTGTACTGTTGATCCCAGGATCATCCCTTCTTTCCACAGCACTCAGCTCTGAAAGGTCTGACTGTGGAATCTCACTCACTCTGACGGGCATAGCGCCAAAGATAGTACCTCTACCCTCCTTCCAAGTAACTTAGTCTTACCGCACATTTCTTTCCACTGTCTCCCTCTTTCCTTGCTCCAAGGTAATGGCTCATTATGCCTGCCTTCACCCCTGGGAGGTGATGGGGCTCACTGGCTCATATAAAACCAATTCATATCCCACCTACCTCCCTTGCTAACTGTGTAATCATGGATAAATAAATCACTGGACCTCTCTAAAAAATACAAAATGAAGATAATTTAGCACTTACCTCACAGGATTTACAATAACGATTGAATTAAATGTAAAAGAAGGCAGCAGAGGGATCAACACCTATTAGGCATTTGAAAAACACTCCCTCCCTTTTCTTGTTACTGAACCCACTGTACCTCTTTCAGGTACCAAACTGCCCAGAGGCCACAAAGCAGGGGTGGGACCCTTCCTGGACCCCTAACTTAGTATTTCTCGCTTATCAGGGGTTGTGGTAGGGTGGGAGACAGAATAATTCTAATAAATGATTCATACGACGGAATGATGAATGTAGAAATCAGCAGGCTCTTTAATGAGGCTGCGATTAAGAAAGAAGTAGGGAATTCCCTGGTAGTCCAGTGGTTAGGACTCCATGCTTTCACTGCCGAGGGCCCAGATTCGATCTGTGGTCGGGGAACTAAGATCCTGCAAAGTGTGCAGTGGAAAGAAAGGAGGGAGGGAGAAGGAGGGAGGCAGAGACAGAGAAAAAGAAAGAAAGAAGTACCTAGGTCTTAAGAGCCCAACTCAAGAGATTCCCAAAAGAAATTTCTTCCTTGTTTTTACATCTCATCCGACATGACAAGAGCAGGACAAACTGGCCTTAGCCCTTATCTTGCTGTCTTCTGATCTGTAAACATGTCACCCTCAACCCCTTCCTGCCCCTATGAAGAGAACAGAGGAACTCTGTCTGGAAATGAGCTGTCATGGCTGAGTATGTCATTTTCAATGTGGGTTTCCACTAGGTGATTTAATAAATGTTATGAAAACAACTGCTTCTTCTTACATAGCACAATGAAAGCCTTATTGGACATTTAGCATCTTACCTTTACTTTTTCACCATTAATCTCCACTGTCTTAATCATAAAATCAACTCCAATTGTGGCTCCTTGTCCTGGGGGGAAAAGACCCTAAAGCAGAAATAATAGAAAATAACAATAAGCAAACCTTTCAATTAAATGAAATCCTCCCCCACCCCACTGCCAGCCCCTTCCTTTGGCTGAGTTAACTGACCCAAGAGAGAACTCCTGTTAGTGCCATGGGAACCCTATTTAATTTATCTTTGTGTGTATGATTTGAGGGAGGAGGAAGGAGGATGAATGGGGGAGAAAGACATGTTGAAAGAAGAAGGAAGGGGAAAGAGGGACCAAGAAAGGAGGAAGCAGACAGAGAGGGAAGGAAGAGAACTGGGAAAGGACGGGGGAATTAACTTCAAAGAATGAAACAAAAATCAGACACAAGGATAAGACTCAGGAACATGGAGCCGTAGGGATGAAACTGGCATGGTTAGGGTGAGGGCAAAATGGGTAGGTGCTCTAAAAGATAAGATCCAGGAAGACTACAACTGGCTGTTAGCCTAGGGCATGAACAGCCATGGGTGTGAGCCACCAAGATGAAGAAACAAATAAGAAATCAACACAAGAAACATGAAGGAGACAGTGATGCTCTGAATTTCCCTCTCCCCTGAGAGTGATAACTATTTGCTCCATATAGATACAACTACATGAGATCAGGGCCAACGACCCTGGGACAGTGACTGAAAAAGATAAATTCATCCAGGGGGACAGAATAGTAGAAATAGCACCAGACCAAGAGGCAGCAAGCAGCCTAAGGAGCTCAGGGTGACCTCAGGCAAACCAGTCCCTCTCTGGTCTAACGTAAGTACTTCAAAACAAAGCTTTATATCAGATTGGAAGCTGAACTAAAAAGGTATGATTTTAGTAAAATTACATGTATACTGTAATTTACTGTTACATAATATTTCCCATAAGCTTAGAGAGGAAGTTGGAGGGAAGGAATTCTATCAAGAAAAAACCCTCTACCTAGTTTCTCTTTCCTCTGCACATTCACACTCCAGAAATTTTCAGAAATTAAAATAAAATGGACTTTATTAGCTCTGGGAGCTAAGATTGGGGGCACCATTAATTAAGTCTATTCCCTAATAAGAGAGGTCTTTAATTAAAGTCTGAACTTGAAAGACTGAGCATCAAACCGACAGCAAATGTTCCACTGCACGTCTGCAAACCATGTAAATATAAACACTCATAACTTCACTTACAAATATTGAATCAATTTTCTTCTATTTTGGTTTGGCTCAAACACAAGGCTGCCAAGCTTCAAGTTTATAGCTCCAGCTGTTTTGCAGTGGAACAAATGCCAAAAAATAAAACAAACCCTTCCCAATGTCTCCCTCATCATTTCATTCCCCAATTCCTCATGCCTCAAAAACAGCTGAATCCAATCCATTTTTAACTGTCAACTAAATAACAAAACCAAACATATTCCTGTCTATGAAATATGAACTCTAGGAGGGGTGGAGTTGAGGAGCCAAGAGAAGTGTAAAGTAAACAGAAAAGAAAAACTAAAGGGTGGTGGGCTTACTGGTTGGGCTTCCTTCATAGCTCAGTTGGTAAAGAATCCGCCTGCAATGAAGAAGACCCTGGTTTGATTCCTGGGTTGGGAAAGATCCGCTGGAGAAGGGATAGGCTACCCACTCCAATATTCTTGGGCTTCCCCTGTGGCTCAGCTGATAAAGAATCCACCTGTAATGTGGGAGACCTGGGTTCGATCCCTGGGTTGGGAAGATCCCCTGAAGAAGGGAAAGGCTACCCACTCCAGTATTCTGGCCTGAAGAATTCCATGGACTGTATAGTCCATAGGATCACAAAGAGTCTGCTAAATATAACTGTTTAAAAATGGAAACATTTCTGGACTTCCCTGGTGGTCCAGTAGTTTAGACTCCAAGCTTCCACTACAGGGGCACAGGTTCGATCCCTGGTAAGGAAACGAAGATCCCACATGCCTAGTGGTATGACCAAAAAAGGGGTGGGGAGGTATTTTTACCCCTAATGATGAGAATTAGGCTTTTAAATAAGAAAGGCCAGAATCCTATGGTCTCCGAGGAGAGAACATGCAGAAGGTAAAAATGATCAAGCTGTGAGCTAGAAGATCTAGCTTCTCATCCCAGCCTTGCCACTAACATGATACGAGATTGCTAATAAGTCATTTCATTCCTCTAGACCTCAGGGTTTTTTTAACCTATAAAATGAGAAGAGTGGGCTGAAAAATTTCTAAGGGAACTTTCAGTAATAAGACAAGGTTAAGGGAATTTTCGATAAAGGGGCTGCAAACTTCTCTACATCTCTGCAGTCTCATCCACTTGCTAAAAGCAGAAAAGATTACTAACGTTAGGTGGAAGTAAAACCAGCTGGAGTTTCAAATATTATGCCATGGCGGCTGACTGAACCCAGAAGCCAGTAAACTTGTCATTTTTTATTTTACCAGACCATGGTTTAGGAGGTTTTCCCAGTGGCTTGGTGGTAAAGAATCTGCCTGCAATACAGGAGAAGCAGGAAATGTGGGTTCGATCCCTGGGTGGGGAAGATCCTCTGGAAAAGGGAAGGGCAACCCACTCCAGTATTCTTGGTGGAGAATCCCAGAAACAGAGGAGCCTGGTGGGCTACAGTCCATAGGGCTGCAAAGAGTCGGACACAACTGAAGCAGCTTAGCACCACACGCATGCCTGGCTTACTAACAAGTTCTCTTCTGTGTTCATTATCCTCGGAAAAACCTCGACATTTCCAAAGATTACTCTGTGCCCTCCAGCTGTTTGTGTTATCCAATCTGCCTCTCTGGTTTTCCATAGAACCACAGGCTCTCAGAGCTGGAAGGGGCCTTGGGGATCAAAGGAAAGCAGGGAGGCTGGGCAGGGCTCCCAGGCAAGCCAGGGCAGACTTGGGATGAAGGTCCAGGTCTTCTCAAGCCAGTGTACCCTCCCCAGCATCAAACTGCCCTCTGCCTTAAACAGGAGAGCTATTCTCAACTTCCCCACTAGCACTTGATGACAATGCAAGATGTCGTCGTGCATGATAAATCCTGAAAAGGATGCCAGTCGTCATTTTCCAGGAAAACACAAAAGAAGGTCAATCTCAGAATGATTTCCCACCCATTTCTGGGTAAAATCAGGTATATAATCTCTGGCAATAATTCTCAAAAGGGCAGCCCCCCAAAGGGCACTTGTACTGAGAACAAAAGACTCAACCCAGAGGGAGCATCTAATTTGGTTCAAATGCTCCTTCATTGTTCTTATTTCATGCTCATGGAGTAGGTTAGAAAAATCAGCATATTTGGTTCTAAAACAAAATGATTCAGTCTGTTTTCTGGGAGGAATTGACAGGGCATCAGCAGGGAGCTTGAGTGGTTTAATTTGAATCTGAGTTTTTAAAAAGTTAACATGTGAGTTTAACTTGATGTCCAGACTCGATTCCACTTAATTATTATTGGTTTTCATTTGTATTATTATTAACAAGTAATCTGGGTGGTTTTTTTTTAATCCAATAAGGTATTTTTGATGGGTTTCCCAGGTGGCTCAGTGGTAAAAGAATCCGCCTGCCAAGCAGGAAACATGGGTTCGACTCCTGGATTGTGAAGACTCCCTGGAGAAGTAAACGGCAACCAACTCCAATATTCTTGCCTGGAAAATCCCATGGACAGAGCCTGGAGGTCTACGGTCCATGGGGTCGCAAAGAGTTGGACATGACTTAGTGATTAAACCACAACAAAGGTATTTTTGATACTGAAGACTGACAGCAAAACCACTCACCCCTTTCACCAGAGGAAGCCATGGGAGGCTTAGGAGGGCTGGTGGTAACTCACTGAGCCTGCTCCCTGGGGAGGGTTTAAACGCTCTAGCCTATACAAACTATTACATATAAAACAAATAAGCTGTGTGGATCTTTTACACAACACAGGGAATACAGCCAACATTTTATAACTCTAAATGGAGTATAACCTTTTAAAAATGGTGAATCACTATACTGCACACCTATAACATATAATATTGCTCACCAACTATACTTCAATTTAAAAAAATCAAAACAAAAGGAAAGAAAAGAGCAAAGGGTATTTCACAGAGGAAGGAGTGGTCGTGTTCACCACTGCAGAGATTTCATGTAAGATGGAAAATTTTAAATGTCAAAACCAAACCTTCTAGTTTAGGCTATAGAACTGGTACACTTGGAAAGGGCTTGTTAAGGACTAGCAGCCAAGAGGCTGGGGTGGATACCGCTCACCCATCCTATTAGGCTCCCCTAACCCTGTAGGCCCTGATGCCTCAGCAGTAAAGAATCCTCCTGCCAAGCAGGAGACTCGAGTTCGATCCCTGGGTCGGGAAGATCCCCTGGAGGAGGGCATGGCAACCCACTCCAGTTTTCTTGCCTGGAGAATCCCACGGACAGAGGAGCCTGGCGGGCTGCAGTCCCGGGGGTTGCAAGAGTCAGACACGACTCAGGGGCTAACCCACCACCTGCGGCTCCGCAGGCCACACAGAGAAAGCCGACCCAGACCCCAGAGTTCTTACCTGAGTGAACCGTCGGACTAGACACGTCTTCCCCACACCAGCATTGCCGATTAAAACAATTTTAAACAGGAAATCATAATCTTCCATACTCATTTACACAGCTGCAAGGCAAACACAGGGAGTGAGATGGGCCTGGTCAGACTTGCCCACAGAGCTCAAGCTTCGCCAGCCCATCTCCCCGGGAAGCACGGGGCTGACTCATCGGAGGAGCAGCGCTCCCTCCCGTGACCCTGCCCCCGAGAGAGGAACACAGGTGTATGGTCACAGACGGCCTTTATCCCTTCCTGGTCCCCTCAACCACAGGCGCCCTTTCACCCAGTAACCTTTATTCTGCCAAGCAGTCGGGTCGCAGGTCGCTCCTGTGGTCAGCTGTTTTCTTTCAGCTGCAAAAAGGAGATTATGAACCTCTGCGCAGACAAGCTGGGGGTGCAAGGAAGCAGCGAAGCGGAGCCCATGCAAAGCTGAAAGGTGGTTTACGTAGATGCTGTGAGTGCCTCTGGGAGGAAGGGCTAGAGACTGGGAGTCTGAATGAAGGGAGGAAGCTTTCAGTCTCTTGCAAGTCCTGGGGGACCTGGGGTCCTACTGGGGGGAGATGCTGCCATCTTCCCCTCAACCACCATCCTGCTGCTATTCACCTCCTGCCAGCCGTGTGGATGCTACAGCACCTCTCAAAGTGCCGACCTTCCATTCCCCTGGGCTACGTACCAGTATTTCCTCTGCCTGGGAAGCCCTCCTGCTCACTCACTGTGTGTGTGTGTGTGTGTTCATATTACAAACGTTTATTGAGTACTTGCCACTGTAGGGAATCAAGTTTATATAAAAAACAATCCCTGCCTTAACCTCTCTATGTTTGGAAGTTAGTCCTTTAAGGACTGATGGAAGCATCTCTTTCTGAGTTTTCTGCTCATCTTCCCCAAATAAACACGTTCACTGTTCCTCTGTCCTAAAACTTCATACCATTCTTTGTTCTAATGTCTGCCTCATCTTTGAGGGAACGGATGACGTCTTTCAGCTCTATTTTCCTAGCCCATGGGACAGAGTTACACTTAGTCATATCTACTCTGTAGCATTAAATAATTAACTAATGAGCCTACGGCTGAAGTAAAGGCCTTAGTTTCTCAACTGTGCTAAAAAGACTACCCGCTTTGTCTCCTTCAGAGAACTGTTGTGAAAACTTAAAGGAAAAAAAGAAGACCATGTAAAACAGCCTTGGTACCCATAAAACCCATCCTGGCAAAAACAATTCAGTACCTACTATAGCACTGTGCTAGTCACTTAGACTTCCCTGATGGCTCAGAGGTAGGGAATCTGCCTGCCAAGCAGGAGACGTGAGTTTGATCCCTGGGTTGGGAAGATCCCCTGGAGAAGGGAATGGCAGCCCACTCCAGTCTTCCTGCCTGGAAAATCCCATGGACAGAGGAGCCTGGCGGGCTACAGTCTGTGGGGTTGCAAAACAGTCAGACAAGGCTGAGCGACTAAACACTAAAAACAGTCATCCGATAGGAAAGACAGAGGTGGAATAGTCTCCGCCCTGGAGATCAACACGAGAAAAGCTCCAGAACAATAACGAAGTTAGTCACCATTCAAGAAACCAGGAGCAGGGCTTATTTCACAAGGAGAAGACAGAACAAGCCTGGCGGACCGACTCTGGAGGGAACGGTAAAGGAGGGTCTGTGAGCGCAGGGGGCCAGGGGGCCTGGGGGTGCGGGGGGCAGCCCGGGGTGACGCCCACCTGCCGCGGAGCTCTGAGGGCTGAGGGCTGCAGGGATGGAGGGAGAGGCCACTGCGAAGCGACTGCGAAGGGGCCAGGGGAGTTCCACGTGCACAAGGGTGATTTCTATGTGGATTCCAGCGATCCCCGGAAAGACGACTGACAGCCAAGCCAACATGCAGGTCTCTGTTCCCTGGGACAGTGGAGGAAAAGTATCTCTCTGGCAAGAACCTGGGTCCACAAATGGTCAGTCAACTCACCATATGTCAGGCACCATACTTGGGGCTTTATGTCTGTTCCCATTTCTTTTTACAAGTCTATGAGGCGGGTGTTTTATGTGACCTAGTTTACAGGTGAGTCAACTGAGGGTAGTCCAAACATAAAGACAACAGCCAGACTTCAAGTCCAGAAGACATACATGCCACCAAAAGGAGCCTCCCCTGTCTCCTCCTCTCACCAAGTTCTACTGGGCTTATTTATTGATTTCTGCCTCACGTTCCAAGTGCATCCCTTAGCACACGCGTGCATGTGCATACGCAACTGTGAGCATCATGGAAGCAGTGAAGCGTCTGTCTGGTTGAGCCCTGATCCTAGCCCCTCCGTATCATCATCATTGCTGTCACTATTGTCTTCACCACTACCACCATCATCACCATCACCTCGTTCTATATTATTAACTCATTCAATCCTCACAACACTCCTATCAGGTAGACACTACTAACATCCTAACTTGACAGATGGGGACGCTGACGCACAGGTTAAGAAGTCATTAAGATCCCACTTAAAGAGCTGATGGAGCTGAAAGTCAAACCCAGAGAGCCTGGGTCCAGCACCTACATTGCCCGAAGCACCACCCTAGAGTGTCTTTCACAAAGCCCGGCTCATACTAGCAACTTCAGAAAACCCTGACAAATTGAATGACGAGGGCAAGACTCAATAAATGTGATTTTCCTTTTCTTTTCCCCTCGGGGTTCAAATGCAAAATTCTTTCTACCACATTGGAGCAGTTTAGATAAGAATCAAGATCAGACTCCAGTCAAAAACACAAGGGTTAAAACTCAATAAAGCTGTTAAAAGCAAAAAAAAAAATCTCAGGGTTAGGTGCAAGGAGAGCAGGAAGATGTGTGGCCGTGTGACTCACACACAGACCACAACTCACACTTCCTAAGTCAATGAAAAGAGAATGTGGCCCTGGGTCAGGTGCTTTTTCTGTGCTCAGATCATTTGCAACACATTGATTTCTCCATCTTGGACAGAGGTCAAAGAAACAAAGCAGAAGATCGAGATGGGAATGTCCAAAAATAAAGGGCTGAGACACAGGGCTCCTAAGAGAAGGTCAGCAGAGCCCAAATTATGCACCTTCAGGGAAAGAAGGTGAAGTTACTTGGCCAGAGTCATGCTCACAGTCAAGCTGCAGGCAGTGACCACCTGGAGCCAGCCACAGACTAAAAGCGAAGGTCCCGCCTCTTTCTGTAAGAAATAACTTCAGTGCTCCACTGAATGGCTGTGGTTGTTTTCTTTTAAATAAACCTCTGAGAGGGAAAGTGTTTGGTCCCTTTAAACATGCAGACTGCCCATGGTGAACGCTGGCCTGTAAACTCCTGGGGATTGGCTGTGGTTACCGTTTCGTTTTTAATAGAAAACACACTGTTGGGTGAAAAGCTCACAAGACTGTCTGGAAACTGCGTTCTGAGGAAGTCTTCCTGTTTGGGAAGTAACAGAACAGCCCAGGCGTCACCAACCGCCGCGTGGTGACACAGCGTCCCGGGAGGGAGAATCCACTCAGAAGTTGTCAGTTACACCCCGTCCCCAAAACTGACAACAAAAGTCACACCTTGTCTGGAGCAAACACGTCGAAAGATATGCCACTGGCCAAGCACAATTCTAGGAATTGTATGTTCTATTATTGTTAGTAATAGCTGACACTTATTCAATGATTCTCTTGTTAAATTTTTTAAAAACTTGTTTTTGGCGGTGCTGGGTCTTTGTTGCTGCAGGCAGGCTTTCTCAAGTTGCGGCAAGCGGGGGCTACTCTCCAGGTGCAGCGCGCGGCTTGCTCATTGCAGTGGCTTCTCTTGTAATTCAGCACTTCTGGCTCCTGCTGTCTAGTCGTTCAGTCGTGTCCGACTCTTTGTGACCCCATGGACCGTAGCCTGCCAGGCTCCTCTGTCCATGGGATTTCCCAGGCAAGAATACTGCAATGGGTTGCCATTTTCTTCTCTTCAATGTTTCTTACATGCCAGGTATTCTTCTACATGTATTTGCTCATTTACTCCTCACAATGTATGTGCATTCTAAGTCGCTCCACTCTGTGCGACCCCATGGACTGTAGCCCGCCAGGCTCTTCTGTCCATGGGACTCTCCAGGCAAGAATACTGGAGTGGGTTGCCATGCCCTCCTCCTGGGGACCTTCCCAACCCAGGGATCAAACCTGGTTCTCCATTGCAGGCACATTCTTTACCACTAGCGCCACCTGGGAAGTCCCACAACGTATGAGGTAGGTACTATTATGACCATCCCTAACTTTCTGTTGTTCAGTCACTCAGTCTTGTCCGACTCTCAGCAGTGCCATGGACTGCAGCACGCCAGGCTTCCCTGTCCTTCACCATCTCCTGGAATTTGCTCAAATTCATGTCCATTGAGTCAGTGATGCCATTCAACCATCTCATCCTCTGTTGTCCCCTTCTCCTCCCGCCTTCAATCTTTCCCAGCATCAGGGTCTTTTTCAGTGAGTCAGCTCTTCAAATCAGGTGGTCAAAGTATTGGAGCTTCAGCTTCAGCATCAGTCCTTCCAGTGAATGTGCAGGGTTTATTTCCTTTAGGATTGAATGGTTGGATCTCCTTGCAGTCCAAAGGACTCTCAAGAGTCTTCTCCAACACCACAGTTCAAAAGCATCAATTCTTCAGTGCTCAGCCTTCTTGATGGTCCAATTCTCATATCCATACATGACTACTAGAAAAACCATAGCTTTGACTAGATGGACCTTTGTCGGCAAAGTAGTATCTCTGATTTTTAATATGTTGTCTAGGTTGGTCAAAGTTTTTCTTCCAAGGAGCAAGCATCTTTTAATTTCATGGCTGCAGTCACCATCTGCAGTAAGTTTGCAGCCCAAGAAAATAACGTCTGTCACTGTTTTTATTGTTTCCCCATCTATTTGCCATGAAGTGATGGGACCAGATGCCATGATCTTAATTTTTTGAATGTTGAGTTTTAAGCCAGCTTTTTCACTCTCCTCTTTCAAGAGGCTCTTTAGTTCCTCTTTACTTTCTGCCAAAAGGGTGGTGTCATCTGTGTATCTGAGGTTATTGATATTTCTCCCAGCAATCTTGATTCCAGCTTGCGCTTCACCCAGCTCAGCATTTCTCAAGATGCACTCTTCATATAAGTTAAATAAGCAGGGTGACAATATACAGCCTTGACATACTCCTTCCCCAATTTGGAACCAGTCTGTTGCTCCATGTCCAGTTCTAGCTGTTGCTTCTTGACCTGCATACAGGTTTCGCAGGAGGCAAGTAAGGTGGTCTGGTATTCCCATCTCTTTAAGAATTTTCCACAGTTTGCTGTGAAACACACCGTCAAAGGCTTTAGCAGAGTCAATAAAGCAGATGTTTTTCTGGAACTCTCTTGCTTTTTCTATGATTCAACAGATGTTAGCAATTTGATCTCTGGTTCCTCTGCCTTTTCTAACTGAAGCACAGAGTGGTTATTCTAAAGTCAGGCAGCTAGTTAGTCTTAAGACCAGGACTCAAAGCCAGATGCATCTAACTCCTAATTTCAGCTCCTTCTGAAGCAGAATGCTGCTGCCCTCTGCTTGGTGGTAGACAGCACTGCTGTAACTGTCATGAGGACTGGAGGCTAAGCTGAAGGGACCTCCAGGCCTCTCTGAACTGCAGTGTTCTGGAAGCTCCCTACTCTGGGAGCAGCACACCCCACTGAAAGGGCCTCACTCTGACGCCAGTCACACAAGCACAGCTCCACCCTCCGTGCCCAGGTCTCTTTTCAGAGCTGGAGCCAGACTTTCGCCAGCAAACCACATCCACCATCCAGTTTGTCCTGTAACCAAGTGTCGGCACAAAGGACATAAACAGGAACACTGCTCAGATAAACAAGCCAAGCCTCAAATACCGTAAATACTGCAATAGCTCTCAGTAAGTGGATATGTACATAAAATTCAAAAAAGGAAAAACAGATGAGGAAAAGAAAAAAATGAGTTTAAAAAAGATAAGGAGGGGCTTCCCTGGTGGCTCCATGGGAAAGAATTCCCCTGCCAGTGCAGGAGACATGGGTTCGATCCCTGGTTGCGGAAGATCTTACATGCCTCAGAGCAACTAAACCTGAGGGCCACGACTATTGAGTCTGTGCTCAAGAGTCGGGGACCCACAACTACTGAGCCCATCTGCTGCAACTACTGAAGCCGGCATGCCCTAGAGGCCACGCTCCACAACAAGAGAAGGCCCCGCAATGAGAAGCCCACGTACTGCAACCGGAGAGTAGCCTCCACTCTCTGCAACTAGAAAAAAGCCCATGCAGCAATTAAGAACCAGCACAATCAAAAATAAATAAATAAATAGATCATGCTTAAATATATATTTTTAAAAAGATAAGGAAACAAGATGTACTGTGAAAAGCTTAAAAGGAAAAAAAAAAAACATTCTAAGCAATGTGATTTTGGCAACATAAAAGCACTTATCAAAGTGACCTTTTCAAAAAACAAAACAAACTGTATTCACTGCTGTATGTCAGAACATTCTCCCCCTGCTCTTTTGGGCTCAGCACAACCAATAAAAGTCAAGGCTTCCAGTGAACAAAGGCCAGATCCCTGCCCTGCCTTCTGTCCCCCAGCCCCCGCCAAAGAAAATGATATTTGGGGGACTTGTCCTTGTTCAAAAGCTGTATGTCTCATGCAGGTCCTTCTCCTGTTCAAGGTCTCAACCTTGCTCTATAAACCGAGGGCGTGGGTGAACAGGAGCCGTGGCCGCTCCCCAGGGGAGCCCCTCCCCAGCACTGCACGTGCCGCCCCTTCGCTAACCCAAAAAGGCAGCGTGAGTGTTCCAGGAAAGCGAGAGACCCGGGTCAGCCAAAGAGCTGGGTAAAGTTCTCTCGTCCATAAAGCGGGGATTTATGAGGCTTCCCTGGCGGCTCAGTGGTAAAGAATCTGCCTGCCAAGCAGGAGATGTGGGTTCAATCCCTGGGCCCAGCAGATTTCTCTGGAGAAGGAAATGGCAACCCACTCCAGTATTTCTGCCTGGAGAATTCCATGGACAGAGGAGCCTGGAGGGCTACAGCCCATGGGGTCGCAAAGAGTCGGACACAACTTAGTGACTAAACAACAACATTGGAACCTACATCACTGAGTTGCAAATCAGGAAATAAACAGAAAAGCAGTATGTAAATAAATATACAATAATCAAATGTTTTCAAAAGTATAATCATCAAACTTTTTTAATCCTAACCCTCAATCAAGAGTCAGATATACTGATTGCAGAGCATATAGTCAAACAAGAAGGAAAGAAAGTCTTTAGGGAAAATCTCTTTCCCTACCCACACCCACCCCGGGGACAGTACAGTTAATAATTTGTTCTACAATCTTTTAGCTTTTTTAATATATATATTCTCATATCAATGTGTTTATTTTTTAATGTACAGATTTTTAAAACAAAAACAGAATCATAATATTATACAAACTCTTTTTTATTTTCTACAGAGGGCTTGGAGAAGGAAACGGCAACCCACTCCAGTATTCGTGCCTGGAAAATCCCATGGACGGAGGAGGCTGGCGGGCTACGTACACTCCATAGGATTACAAAGAGTCAGATACGACTGAGTGACTTACACACTGAGGGCTATTTTTCCAAAACCCCAAATCAGAACTCATGGTCTGCAAATAGAACAGACACCCGGAAGGCCCATCAGCATTCACTCAACATTTGCTCCGATGACCCTAAAAACGCAGGAAGTTGGGCGGGGGGGAACAGTGACATAACTTCGAGAAACACTAAATACTATAACCCAGGGCTGGAGACTTAAAAGGTTCTGAAAACTTTTCTACAATGAAGAAAACTGGTTAACTGTTTAATCCAGGATTTACCAAACATGATTTTAGCTGAAAAATCTTCTAAGATTAATACCTTTTACTATCCCTTGCCACTTGGACTCCATGAAACATGAGTATGGTAAATGCTATTTTATAGCATTTGAAATCAGGGCTATTCAGATAGGGTTTTAGAAGGAGGGATGGAGGGAGGGAGGAGGGAAGGATGGGAGGGAAGAAGGAAGGAGATACAGACCCAGTTAAATTTCAATTTCAGATAGCAACAAATAAACTGCAGTATGTTTGCTCCAAATATTACATGGGACATATGAATAATTTTTAGTAGATAAGTATAACCCCGATATTGCATAGAACATACTTATATTGCTACTATAAAGTTATTTGTTGTTTATCTGAAATTCAAATTTAACCGGGCTGCTGCTGCCAAGTCATCTCAGTCGTGTCCGACTCTGTGCGACCCCATGGAAGGCAGCCCACAAGGCTCCCCCGTCCCTGGGATTCTCCAGGAAAGAACACTGGAGTGGGTTGCCATTTCCTTCTCCAATGCGTGAAAGTGAAAATGAAGTCGCTCAGTCATGTCCGACTCTTAGCGACCCCATGGACTGCAGCCCACCAGGCTCCTCCATCCATGGGATTTTCCAGGCAAGAGTACTGGAGTGGGGTGCCATTGCCTTCTCCGTTTAACCGGGCATCCTACACTTTATCTAGCAATTCCTACCCTGAGAAAAATTGGACTCATCAGGTCTAGGAGAAACAGAGAGACCCTGAACACAGCCCCAGCAGTGGAGGAAGATGGGTAGGGCCCGAGAAACAAGATAGGAAACTGATGAATCCAAAACAACCAAATGAGGACTAGAAAAGGGCAACCAGTGACATCTGAAGAAAGCATTACTGAGCTGGGGCTCTCCAGTCTGGGCCGGGCTGCAGGGTCTGCGTGCAGACAGACACACAGGGCTGAGAAGGTGGTTCTCCCTCTCCCGGACAATCACGGGGCGCTGTGGACTTTCCTCCAAGTTTATCTCCACATGTGCTCTGTCTGCGGCAGGGGGCTGTGCCCTACACGTCAACGGCTCCTCCCGTCTGCTCTTAAAGACAAGGACCACACTTCAACAGGGTACTCATGTCTGCATACTCCCCTGGCGGTGTTCAAGAAGCATACGTCGAACTGGAAGGACTTGATCTGTCTTGTGCTCTAACAAGCTTCTGTCTCAGGAAGCTCATTATTGCTTAATTACTAGAAGGCAATTACTAAACATTACTATAATCAAGCACTGCAAGCTCACTTGCTTTACATCAGCTGCTAATTTCAGGTTATTGCAAGTTAATTATTCTCCCCGGCCAGGGATGGCAAACACCCACCTGTGCCGTGGCTGCTTCTCACTCATCAGGCCCTAATCTCCGGCATCTTTGTCATGGCCCTTTACAGTTGACCAAATGCTTTCACAGACATGATCTAATCTGGACCTCTCCACAAAAACTGGTTCTTATCATTCATTATGCAGGTAAGGAAACCAAGGATTTAAGTGATTCACCCTAAGTCACACGCTGGTGAGTTGCAAGGTGACCTCTGTATCCCACGCACCTCAAACTTCTCCCCTTGTGGGAACACCCTCTGTTTTCCCAGGTTCCTGGGTATTTGGACCATGATTTGAACACTTAATTATATGCCAGGAACTATTCTGTTTCCATACATAATCTTATTTAACCTTTTCAATAGCCTCACTAAGTAGGCATTAGTATTCCTATTCCACAGATAAAGAAATTGAGGTTCAGAGAGGTTAACTTATTTGTTTAAAATTACACAGCTAATGAGCTAAAGTTTTTCTGTGAAGAAAATTAAGCTGGAATCCTGTCTCACTCCTCTTACTAAAATAAATTCCAGATGGATTAGAGATTTGGATTTTTAAAAATGAAAACATGCAAGTGCTAGAAGAAAGCATGATATACATAAATACAGAAATCTTAAAGTGAGGAAGGTTTTCTAAGAATTGCATAAACTCAAAGCCATTAAATAAAGATATTGACCCATCTGACTAATTTTTAAAAATTCTGCATCATAAAACAAGATGAACTAAAATATCTGAAATGCATGTAACTAAGGGCTAATTTCCTATAAAAATCAATAAGAAAAGATGAATAACCCAATACAAAAAAAGGGTAAAAGACATAAGGAGACAGTTTATCAGATGAAATTAAAATGGTGCTTACATTAAAAAAAAAATCAGCCTTGCTCATGAGTAAATTCAAACTATAATGAATTTATAAATTATAATTTATGATGAAAACTACAATGAATTTGTAATCAGAGGCCATTTTTCATATCACATTGGCAACATTCACTCTGTATTGGACAGAGTATAGAGAAATGGGGCACCTGTATACTGCTGGTGGGAGGCAAACCAATGCAACTTCTACGGAAGGCCATAGTGACTGAAAACTAAAAAGACTATTATACTCCCTCTGACTCAACAATTCTACTTCAAGGAATTTATCCTGCACGGATACTGACACATATGTGCAAAGACACATGGGGTGGGATATATTACAGCACTGTTTATAATAGCATATATGAAATCAGCCTAACTCCATCAGCCGCAAAATAGTTGTACAGACTGTGAAAACTATACATCAATATTCCACGCGGTCTGCAAAATACATTAAGTGAAAGAAGCAAGGTGGAGAAGAGTGTGCGTAGTGGGAAAAGCTGCTGCTGCGCTCACTTGCTCAGTCGTGTCTGATTCTTTGCAACCCCAGGGACTGTAGCCCGCCAGGCTCCTCTGTCCATGGGATTTTCCCGGCAAGGATACTGGAGTGAGTCGCCATTTCCTCCCCCAGGGGATCTTCCTGACTCAGGGATCAAACCCGACTCTCCAGAGTCTCCTGCCCTGCAGGCAGATTCTTTACCACTGAGCCACTGTGGAAGCCCGTAGTATGAACAGAGGGCACATAATTAATTAACTGCATCTGCATGTGTTCCCAGGTGGCACTAGAGGTAAAGAGTCTGCCTGTAATGTAGGAGACGTAAGAGACCGCGGGTTCAATCCCTGAAGATCCCCTGCAGGAGGGCATGGCAACCCACTCCAGTATTCCTGCCTGGAGAATCCCAGGTACAGAGGAGCCTGGCGGGCTACAGTCCACAGGGTCGCAGAGTTGGACATGGCTGAAGCGGCTTAGCACAGCCCAGCACATCTGCATAAAACATCTCCAGAAAAACTACAAAAGAAAACTAGTACAGTGTCTGCTTTTGGAGAGACTATAGTATCTAGCTCTTTTTGGGAAAGAAGATAACCTCCAACTCTTAATAAATTAGAGGGACTTCCCTGATGGTCCAGTAGCTAAGACTCCACACTCCCAAGGCAGGGGGCCCAGGTTTGATTCCCGGTCAGGGAACTAGATCCCATTTGCTGTAACTAAGACCCAGTGCAGCCAAATAAATATTAAAAAAAAAAAAAAAATTATCCTCTGCCCTTTCATTCAGTCTTACAATAGTGCTTAAAAGACAAGGTAGCTATCCTAATACAGTGAAAGGGGCCCTTTTAAAAATGTCTATTGGAGGTGCTCTGTCTCTTTCTTTCTGTTTTCTCTTTGCTCTGCTGCACCCCTTACTGTAACAGAGACCCTCTAAGGAATGTCCCACCCAGCTTCTGGAGTTGCCTTTTCCAGCTTGTGGTGTATATTAAACCACGTCTTTCTACATGGTGGGCTCATTCTTTCACGCCAAATTCCTTTAAAACCAAGTATCCATCATGTGTGTGACGGCCAAATCCAACGGGGAGAACGACAGGCTATTTATGTCCCTAATAAAAACAAAACTCTTGCCCACGAGGCTCGTGTACTGCTGCTCAGAAACTGCTATCACTGGGCTCTGACACAGAACCTTCCTGAGGAGGCAGGGGGAACGTGTCTTCTTCTCCCCATGTTACAGAAATGGGCTTTGAAAGGACGAAGAGTGACTTGCCTCAAGCTGCACAGCCTGCAAGCCACAGTCAGATGAGACACCTGGGTCCCCTGACTCTAAGTCAGAGCTGCTGCCAGGACAAATAAAGCGCAAATATAAATCCTACTGGGCAAGGCTGGGGCCTAACCAGCAGGGAGGCTGGCAGGGACCCGTGGATGGGAGGGAGGTCAAAAGCAGCCCTGGGTTTGCTTGCGTTTCCAACTGGGGAGGGGTATTATGAACCCAATAAAAGGGAGGAAAAAGAAAAAAAAAAAAGCAGCCTCTGAGATTTCTTTTTTGGGGGGCAGGGAGGCTGCTCCAGGACTTCTTAGAAGCATGCAGGATGTTTAGTTGCAGCACGTGGGATTTAGTTCCCCGACCAGGGACCGAACCTGGGCCACCTGCTTTGGAAGCACAGAGTCTCAGTCACTGGACCACCAGGGAAGTCCCAAGAATATTTTTTGAGACACATGAAAAATAAAGATAAAAAAAAAAAGTAGGCCTGAGTATTATTTTCAAAGGCAAGACAGTAAGATATTTTATTCTTCGTACACATTATCTTCCATATTTTCCTCTTTCCCCGAAATACAAAATGGATTTGGGAATCCAGAGGAATAAGGAAAGTGAAAAGTTACCCAAGGAACGGCATTTCATGAGAACAGTTCACCAAAGGCCACATCGGAACGATCCTGCTTAAGTAAACAACGCTCTTTGACTTGCTGCGGTGAGAAGGCGTCACTGCCCTGGGCCCAGATGTGTCTTCCCGCAGAGAAGGGGGACGAGGGGGACGAGGGGGACGGCCGCCCCCCACCCACCTGGGCCCCGGTTCCGCGCACTCCCCCGGCAGGCAGAGCTAATTTGGTTTGCACCGCAGCACCTGAAAACAGGTGCTTGCCGGAGAGTCACAGATACAATGGGTGGTAAAGGCCCCTTGTCTCCCAGGGAGAAGGAAGACACCTTTCCACTCGTTAATCCCTTTCCAAGATGGGGAGCTTCTGTCTGCAAAAACATGTTTGTTGCACTGATCTAAGAAAACGCCTTCCCAGACCCAACTTGCTGTTTCCGGCTTCTGCACAAGCCTGCCAGGCTCCCTCTGTTGTCCTCCTCCAACAATAAACAATACCACCCGCCAAGAGCTCTGGGGAGGCGGGGAAGGTCTGTTCTCCACATTCTGTAAATCAGGGAGTGTGTCTAATCTTTCCTCCGCAGAAGCTTTCCTGCGCCTGTTTGGCTGGGCCGGAAGGGCCTCGTTATCAGCGTCCTTAGGCTCCTCCCCCCGGCTGAGATTCAGTGCGGCTGGGCCAGGCGACCAGAGATCAGAGCTTCAGCCCCAAGCGCTTCCCCCCAAGGCAGACCAGGGATGGGGGTATCTCCCTCCCTGTCACCCCAGGCTGGACCCTACCCTCAGCTGTTAAACAGATTCCCTCCTCACTGGAAGCAGAAGAAAAGGAAATGGGGAAGCAAATGTCCACATGCTCTGTGACTCAAATGGAGGAGGATAAAATGTAGCAATTCTCCCAATATTTATCTCCCAAGACCTTGCCAGGTCCCCTGTCAACACAGAAGAATGCCTGTTTGTCTAGAGTGTAGATCCTTTATACACATCAGCCTATTTCATCCTTGAAACAGGCTTGTGGGGTGAGATTTCTTGGTGACTATCAATAACCTTTTACATCTATAGAAGGCCTCAGGTTTGCTGTCCTAAAAATTATCTGTATGTGTGTTGCCCAGTTGTGTCTGACTCTTTGCGATCCCATAGGCTGTAGCCCGGCAGGCTCCTTCATGGAATTCTCCAGGCAAGAATACTGCAGAGGGGTGCCATTCCCTTCTCCAGGGGATCTTCCCGACCCAGGGATGTAACCTAGGTTTCCTGCAATGCAGGCGGATTCTTTACCATCTGCGCCACCAGGGAAGACCCTTATCTGTATCCTTGCAAATTCCTTCATGGAATATGGGATAAAAATTCTCCTCCAGTCTACCCCGCGCGCGCACACACACACACACACACACACACACACACACGCACACACACAGAAGGCCACAAGCCATTTGTCGCCAAGGCTTGCTGATGTGCTGTCAGAAAGGTAGCCTGGGGCTTCCCTGGTGGTGCAGTAGATAAGAATCTACCTGCTCGTGCAGGGGACGTGGGTTCCCAATGTGGGAGGATCCCACACGCCTCAGAGCAAGTCGAGGCCTGTGTCACAACTACTGAGCTCACAGCTGCAACTGAAGTCCACGCGCCCAGAGTCTGTGCTCCCCGAGAGACGCCACGCCACGAGAAGCCCAAACACCACAGCCAGAGAGTAGCCTCCTGCTCGCCACAACTAGAGAAAGCCTGCACAAAAGCAATGCAGTGCAGCCAAAAATAAATAAAATGGAAAAAGAAAGAAGAAAGCAAGAAATGTAGCCTGAATACCCGCCTCCACTGTACCTTTGTCTCTGCTGCACCAGCCTGGATCCAGCCCTTGTCCCCTCTCACCCAGCCAGCAATGTCTAACCAGGTTAAGTGTAACAAGGAATGACTGTCCTCACTAGCAGGCCTTCAATATTTATCAAAAGCCTTAACAACATCCACGCTCTTTGATCTAGCAATTTTGCTTCTGGGAGTTTTCTCTAAGGAATGATTCCAAGATGTACACACAGATTTATTCACAGTAGCGCACAAAGAAAGTTCCTTCCAGTATTACTTAGAATAGTCCCCGAAAACGAAAACAGAGCGGGTAAAGCCTCTTCCAACAGTGCAGAAATGGTTACATTAAACCACATGATATAACATTATGAAACATATACGTAGAAGAAAATACATTTTAAAAATGCTTCCTCTAAGTGGTGGGGTTATAGATTATTTTCTTCTTGATCTATTTATATCTTTTCTAAACTTTCTTCAATAAACATGACTTATTTAGAAATAATACGCTTCATGAAAATATAGGGACTCAATGCTGGTAAGGGAGACATGGAACAGGTGGACACATAATCAGCCAGTGACCATCCACACTTAATTAGCTCTCCTGAAAGCAGAATCTTCCTATGGGTACAAACCAAAAGCCAGAACTGCATTCACACTTTCCATGCTGGGAACTCACTTCTGGAAATTCACGTTAAGGAGCAAACTCAAAATGCAATATGAACAGAAATGCTCATTACATCTTACCTAAAAGAACTGGAAACAATCCAGTTGTCCAGCTCGGGCAGTGTTGTATGGAACATCAACACCATGGAATGCAGGGCAGCTATTAGAAATGCCAGTTATGAAAACTATGTAGAAATATGAAATAATGTTGAACACAGGCTACAAAACTAAAAGAATACACAAAGCTCCATTTATCAGGACTGCAGCTATAAAAAGTAAGCATGGATGTGAACAAGGACATTTCCAAAGCAAGAACATATATTGCGTTTAGTTTATGAGATCACAGGGAGCTTTTTGTTTTTTAAGTTTCATCCTCCCCACCTTTTAAACAAGTTTTAACATTTTGCATATGCCATAGACACATTTTTTAAAAACGTAGAAGACATAGAAAAAGGAATTACCAAAAGCAACACAAACACTGCCAACATTTTGATGTGTTCCTCCCTGTCTGTTTTTCCTAAGCACTACATGATTTAGTTTGGTTTTGATCACTGTACTCATGACAAGATTTCCTTTAAAGTAGTTAAAAAAATCATTTCAATTTTTAAAATCAGAGAACATAACAAAGACCTGTAGGAACATATACTGATGGGTTTTTTCGAGTGCTGTCAGGAGAACTGACTTCATACAATGTCTGACTATAAACAAAACAGCAATTTCATACCATGGTGGCAGAACAGCTGGAATGATCAAAGTTCCTAAGACCTGGGGAAGACTCTTAGGCCTGTGTTGTTGTTGTTCAGTCGCTAAGTTGTGTCTGACTCTGCAACCTCATGGACTGCAGCACGCCAGGCTTCCCTGTCCTCCACTGTCTTCCAGAGTTTACTCAAACTCATGTCCATGGAGTCGGTGACACCACCCAACCATCTCATCCTCTGTCTCCCCTTTTCCTCCAGCCCTCAATCTTTCGCAGCATCAGGGTCTTTTGCAGTGAGTCATCTCTTCGAATCAGGTGGCCAAAATATTGGAGCTTCAACATCAGTCCTTCCAGTGAACACCCAGGACTGATTTCCTTTAGGATGGACTGGTTGGATCTCCTGGCTGTCCAAGGGACTCTGAAGAGTCTTCTCCAGCACCATGGTTCAAAAGCATCAATTCTTCAGTGCTCAGCCTTCTTAGGCCTGTATCAATAGCCATAAGCCAGGAGCGTGGAGAGTGCTGTGCTACTAAAGCTGACATTGTTGTAAATTAGAAGGAATTTTCTCAGATTTGGAAAAGATAATGGGTGACTTCCCTGGTGGCCCAGTGGTTAAGAATCCTGTTTCCGGTGAAGGGACATGGGTTTGATTCCTGGTAGGGGAACTAAGATCCCATATGCTGCTGGACAATGAAGCCCGTGAACGACAACTACTGAGCCCATGCACTCGAGAGCCCATGCTCTGCTATTAGACAGAAGCCACTCACAATGCAACTAACTACAGAAGCTCCCATGAGCCACAACAAAGACCCAGCACAGCCTAAATAAAAAAATTTTTAATTAAAAATAAAATTAAAAAAAGAAAAGATAATAGATACAACAATGGACTAAGTTTTCAAATCAGGAAAAGCTTGAAGCGATCCAATCCAACTGGTTGCTTGACCCAGCATATTTAACCTCCTTGACACCGAACTGACAACCTCACCAGCAAGGATCCCTCCAGGAAGAGAAACAGGGATCGCTATGTAAGCAACGCCTGGGCTCTGCTGCCTGCAGACAGGGAGGCGAGGCTGAGCCTGCTTTCCTCATAGATGGGCTCAGTTTCTGCAGGAGTGTGACACTTTGGGGCTTTTCAAACACCAGGGCCCCTCAAGACAAACACTATTCATCTCTTCCATGTGTGTCTAGCAAAGCCTCTGTTCTCTGTCACAAGGCTGGGGGAAAGCGGCTGGGCTGGGCTGATGAAGACATAAGATGCCACTGTGAACACAGCCAACCGCATTCAGATACCAGCTACATCAAGGTAAAAAGTCACATTGCATTCTTTGCCTTAGAAGTTTTTGGAAACAAACCCGTGGACAAGATGCAATACGACTACTCCACTACAATATTAATTTAATATTTCCAAAGAACTAATCTGACCATGCCATTCCCAGACTTCAAACTCCTCGGAGATCCCGGCTGCCCACACAAGCCCTCTGTGAGAGGAAGGACAGGGCCTTGGTGAAGGAGGTAAACCTAGGAGCCAAACTGCCCGAGTCTGAGTCCTGTCTCTGCCCTGAAGAGTTGGGTGACTGTGGGCAAGTTCCCTTTCCCTCGATGCCCACATTTCTTCATTTGTAAATAGGGATAATAACAGCGCCTACATCATGGGGTTATTTTACAGATGAAAAGATTTACTACAACAAAGCATGAAGAAGAGAGCCCGGCATCTGGTAAATCTCAGGTGCTTATACATGGAACTCTGCTTAATGCTGTGTGGCAGCCTCAATGGGAGGGGAATTTGGGGGGGAATGGATACGTGTATGTGTATGTCTGAGTCCCTTCACTGTCAGCCCGAAACTATCACAACATTGTTAACTAGCTATACCCCAATACAAATAAAAAGTAACCAAGAAAAAAAAAAACCTTTAGGTACTTATAAACCTTATTAAGTCATTGTTGGAAAGTTCAAATTCCCTAGCAGGGCACACAGAGCCACCCATAACCCAGTCCCTGCTCATCTCTTTGGCTTCATTTCTCATGACCTTAGAGTTACCACTACCACGATGATCACACAGCCATGCCAAGCTCCCAGAATGTGGCCCCTGAGGCAGGTTCATCTCTCCACATCTCTACTCACAGGAGGCCATTCTCTCCTTGTTGCCGGTGAGCAATCACACAGCTCTGGACCCCTCCACCCACCCCCGTGGGAATTAGCCCCTCTCTCCTTTACACTTCCACCGTGTGCCATGAGACTCCCTTCATAGATACTTCATTATCCTCACTGGTTCAGGGATCCTGCTTCCCCCACTAGACCTTAAGGACAGAGGCGCCTATGAATTTCTGTCTGTATCCCCACTGCCTGGCACTCAGGAGATCCTGAGCAAATAATTATTAAATAAATGCAAAAGAAATGTTGATCAGAACATGCAAAAGCTAGGAATAGTTTTCAGAGAACCTAAACACCAAGATAAGGAAACCAAACCCCAAAACACTTTGATCCTGAGGAGAGTTAATTGGCAAAGATCATATAACCAAAGAGAAGAAAGAAAATGATAATTTCCCAGGGGAAAGCCAAACCTTATTATAATGCAGTGTCCCTGTGTGTATTGGAGGAGGGGGAGGGAGAAGTGACATTAATAATGGTTCTAAACTAACTGATGTTGACTAATCACTGAACAACAGGTTTTAAATGTTTTCTTTAGGGAAAAAAAAAAAGCTGATTGGGAAGTATTTTTTTTACCTTGTTCAGACTACAGGTTGATTTCAATATAAAATACTACACAGGACCCAGACTGCAAGAAAAGAGAAATAATTTTTGCTGAATGTCTATAGTGAACCAGCTACTTTAAAAATAATATCATTTCTATTTATTAAGCAGAAGGTGCTAGACACAGAACCATTCACTTTAGATACATCATCTAGATTGGATAATGCAAGTCCTCAACAACTCTGAGACTAAGTATTTCCCTCTGCATTCTATAGATGAGAAAAACATATTAATCATTCCATACATTTTTAGTGAGCATATTCTCTGTGCAAGTCACTGACCCAGGATACAGTGATGAACAGGCAGACAAAGTTCCCCACACCCTTCACAGAGTATACATCCTAGCTGAACAGAAAAGAAAGCAAGGAATGAATGGGGAAAGGAGCATATACATAAATAAACAAGAAAAATATCAAATAGTGGCAGCTGCCAGTAGAGAACAAAAATAAAAGGAAAGGACAGAGTGTATCCAGACAGCAATTTTATTTTATTTGGCTGCAGCATGTGGCATATGGGATCTTCATTCACCTACCAGATATCGGAATTGTACCCCCTGCATTGAAAGCGCAGAGTCTTAACCACTGGACCACAAAGGAAATCCCCAGACAGCAATCTTACAGTGAGTTGTCAGAGAAGGCCTCTCTGGGCTGGTTCTATTTAAAATAAGATTAGAATAAGAAAAAGTGAAGCACATGAAGATAGGAAGAACAGGGACTTCCCTGGTGGGCCAGTGGTTGAGAATTTGCCTTCCAATGCAGGGGACACATGTTCAATCCCTGGTTGGGGTCTTAAGATCCTACATGTCATGGAGCAACTAAGCCCACATGCCCTAACGAAGACCCAGTGTAGCCAAAAAAAACTGGAAGAGTATTTTGGGCTGAAGGAATAATTAGTACAAAGAGACCTAAAGCAAAAATGGACTTGGCATGTTCAAGGAGCCAAAAATAGAACAATGAGGCTGGGTGCATGGTCAAGAAGAAACGGCTAAGAAACAGACCACGGGGCAGGTCACACACAGCTCAGTCACGGCCAGGAGGCGGGATTTCATTCTAAGTGCAACAGGAGGCCACCTGGAGAGGGAGGGATGGTAGGGAATGTGACATAAACCACTTAACCTTTTCCAAAGATTTCTCTGGTCCTTGTACTGTAGGGTCTTGTGGCCAAGATACAAGTTCAAGCAACTAGTTAGGAGATTACTGCAGGAAGCCTAGGTGAGAGATGAATGGGTGTTAGTAAGGAAGAGGGCGGGAAGGTGATAAGATTTGGGAATGTTTTTGAAGATAGAGCTAGAAGACAGAAATTGCTGAAGGACTGGATGATGATGGTGGAAGAAGAAAGAAATCAAAAGTAAGGCCTAGGGCCGGGGCCGGGCAGAGCGGGCGCGTACCATGGCTGCCCAGTACCCGCTGCCTGCAGCCCAGGAGGGAGGAGCACCCTGCGGAGGAGCCCCGCCACGCCCCAGCACGCCACGCCCCCAGCACGCCCCCTGCACGCCTGCCCCAGCACGCCCCGCCCCCGACCACGCCCCAGCACGCCCCACCCCGCCACGCCCCTCCACCTCACGCCACGCCACGCCCTGCCACACCACGCCACGCCCCCGCCCCGCCCAGGCACGCCCGCAGAGGAGCCTGCCAGCCCCCAGCACGCCTGGCTTCTGCACATCCGGAGTCGGAGCGCCTAACCTTCCCTGCCTCCCAGCCTTGCCTCCTTCTGCAGAGCAGAGCTCAATAGAGCTTGGTGGGTTTTGCCTTTTTCTCTGGGAGGAGAGGAGCAGACGATGTGGAGAAAAGAATGAATGTCAAAGGAAAAGTAATTCTGTCAGTGCTGGTTGTCTCAGCTGTCGTTGTGTGTGGGGAATACAGCCACAGCCCAGAAGGCTCTCTGTTCTGGATAAACCCGTCAAAAAACCCCGAAGTTGGTGGCAGCAGCATTCAGAAGGGTTGGTGGTTTCCGAAATGGCTTAACAATGGTTACCACAAAGAAGAAAAGGAACAGAGGAAGGAAGACGAAAGAAAGCTTCATCTCTCGGACTGATTCAACCCACTTAGATGCCCCGAGGTTGTGACCATGACGGAATGGAAGGCGCCTGTAGTGTGGGAAGGCACTTACAACAGAGCCATCTGGGATGATTATTATGCCAAACAGAAAATTACCATCGGCCTGACGGTTTTTGCTGTTGGAAGTTACATTGAGCATTACTTGGAGGAGCTCTTAAAGATAAGCACTTCATGGTTAGCCAGAGTCATATTTTACATCATGGTGGATGATGTCTTCAGGATGCCTTTGATAGAGCTGAGTCCTCTGCACTCCATTGAAGTGTTTGAGATCAAGCCTTTGATCTCAAAGGCTTGTGTTTGAAAGGAGTTGGCCGGACATCCTCACCATGCGTGTGAAGACCATTGGGAGCACATCGTGGCCCACATCTGGCATGAGGCTGACTTCCTCTTCTGTATGGAGATGGACCAGGTCTTCCATGACAAGTTTGGAGTGGAGACCCTGGGCGAGTTGGTGAGCAAAGCCACAGGCCTGGTGTTACAAGGCAGATCCCCGTAACTTCGCCTACGAGAGGTGGAAGGAGTCTGCAGCATACATTCGCTTAGGCTGAGGGGATTTTTATTACCACGCGGCCATTTCAGGGGGAGCACCCACTCAGGTCCTGAACATCACCCAGGAGTGCTTCAAGGGAGTTCTCAAGGACAAGAAAAATGATGTAAAAACCCAAAGGCATGATGAAAGCCATCTAAACAAGTATTTCCTTCTCAACAAACCCACTAAAATCTTATCCCTGGAATACTGCTGGGATTATCATATAGGCCTGCCTTCATATATTAAGCTTGTCAAGCTATCTTGGCAGACAAAAGAGTATCATGTGGTTAGAAATAACTTTGACTTTGTGCCAGTACATTTCTGAATTTGAGAGAGTATTATTCTGGCTACTTCCTCAGAAAAGTAACACTTAATTTTAACTTAAAAAAATATTAACAAAAGACCAACACAGCAAGTACATAGTATTTCTCCTTGTAACTTTGAGCCTTGTAATATGAGAGAATGAACCTATGGTAATCAGATGTAAATTCCCAGTGATTTGTTATCTATTCTGGGTTGGGGAGGCAGGGAGAGGATACACCATCAGTTGATCCAAAAAAAAAAAATTGCCATAGACAAAGAAAAAGCCAGAAACACTATGTGTGCCAGCTGACATACGGGAGAGAAGTATGCAAAGGGAAGTGTTTGACAACAAGATACGATTATTGTGAGGGGCTGTCCTCTTGACTGCAGTGTCTTCCTATCTCTGCTGGGTCTGAAGCAACACAAGAGTTGCTTCTGCAGCAGGAGAACTCTTAGTAGGCCACAGTCTACCTTGGTGCTCCTCAAATGGTTTAGTCAATGTCCTTTCCTTCTCAGGACATTGTTTGGCTTCTGTGCCAAGACTAGTCAAGATTCCCAGTGGATATGGTAGAGATGTTGGGAGTCACAGGCAATCTGAAAGAGCCAGTGGGTGCTCTGCTTGAAGAGAGAACAAAGCCTCAGAGTAAGTTGGCAATGAGTTGTTGTGAGTTGGCATGAAATAAGCAAACAGAGGGTAGAAAGAGAGGGAGCTGATCACCGTGGGGCAGTGCCTCCTTTGAGGGGCACAGGGCATGTGGTTGCCACATAAATATGGCATGGATCCAGGCACTGAATGGGAGGCAGTGTGGGTAGTCTCCAGTCTCCTCAACCATTACGACAGCCAGAGCAGTGTTGTCTTAGAAGATGCTTCTTGTTTTGGCCAAGTCATATTCAGTATGCCAGACTCTGGAACTTGAGTCTTCAGATCCTTGACCAGAAGAAGGGGATGGTGTCAGAGGAGACAAAGACCTGCAGGGGATTAAAGAGGCTTGCAAGGGGTAACATTTCTCAGACCTGGACTTCATGACAGTCAGTCATCAGTGAGTTCTGCTACCACCTGCTCTAATCCTCAGCCCATCAAGCCCCAATCTGGAGGGCTGACATCAAGGAACCTCTCATTTCCCCTTGCCCCTTGCACTACTGAAGTATAACAACCAGATGTGTTTAATAAAATGGGTAATTGATTTTATATCAAAAGTAGAGGGGATGGCAATGGAAGATCCAGTCCTTGTGACTGAACATCATTCAATTCCTTTCTCTAAAAGAAGCTATGAAATCTTATATATTATTTAAAGCTAAGCAAGTCAATGTAAAGGAGGTTAGGGGGCAACATTTACATATGCAGGCATGTTTATATTTTGCTTATGTTCCAGTTTACGTCATTGCTTTCCATTTTCAAGCAATTGACTTGAAGAGCCACTGCACTGGCTTGATGCTCAGCACTGTGAGCTTCTTTGATAAAATGAAACCTCCATTTTCTCTACTGTTTCTTTGTGCCTCCTACTATTCAGTTCTTGCCAAAATTTTTCACAACCCAGTAAAACAAAAGAAAACCAACAAAAATCTTGAAGAAGTGGGCTTGTAAAAGAAAAAGGCGATCAAACGTCAGTTAGGACTCTTGCTTCTCTATAATTCAAGTTTTGGGGGATCCACTCTGGAGTAGGGAGAGTTCATGGTTTAAGTCTGAAAGCAAAGAAATGACATATCCTCAAAGATCAGAAAAAAGAAATGATGTTTCCTTTCAAAGGGATCTTGATTTTTTTTAATTCACTTAAATTTAAAATCCAAATGGACAAACTCAAAAATCTTATTAATAGTTCAATGTTAAAAAACTAAAATTTCTGATTTACAATTAAATAAATTATTTTCTCAGTAAAAAAAAAGTAAGGCCTAGATATTTTGGCATGAGCACTTGGAAAGAATACTAGCAATACTTACTGAGGTGGGGAAGACTGAAAGAACAAGTTTAGACCACATCCAGGGTTGTCTTTCGGTCACATTAAATTTGCAACATTGCCTGGACATCTATCTGGATATGAATCTAGAGTTCCAGAGAAAGTATGAGGATGAAGCTACAGATTTGAGGGTCATTAGCCAACAGATATTATGGCAAGCCATCAGATTAAAACAGGACATCTACAGAGGGTGAATAAATAGAGAAGAGGCCATTTCAGAACATGAGGCACGTTATCATTTAGAGGTTGAAGACACAGATTTTCTTTTTAAGAGTTTGGTTTTTTAAAATATTTACTTATTTGGCTTCACTGGGTCTCAGTTGTGGCACATGGGATCTTAGATCTTTCGTAGAGGCATGGATGGAAACTCTTAATTGCAGCATGTGGGATCTGGTTCCCTGACCAGGGATCAAACCTGGGCCCCCTGCACTGGGAGCAGACTCCTAGCCCCTGGACCACAGGGAAGTCCCAAGAGAAGGAGACTTGAAGAGAGTCCAAGGAAGTATGAAGAGACCCAGGAAAGTGGAGTGTCAAAGAGAGATCAGCCTTGTCACGTGCTGCTGAGAGAATAACTAAGACCATAAACAAAGCGGTGGCCTTCAGCTTGGCACAACGAAAGTCACTGGATGACACAGACAAGAATAGTCCCTGTGGAATGATGAGATGAGAGGGAGGGGAAGCAGTCAAAGCCAAAACAAGAGACAATTTTTAAGTTTTACTGAGAAAGGGAACGCAGAAACTAGAGGATAGCTCAAGAGGGGAATAAGATCAACAGTTTTAAATTAATGAATTTATTTTGTAATATTTGAGAAACAAAATTAGAAAACATTTCTAATTTGCGGGGGGAGGGCTGTTTTCAGGTAAGAAATATTCATTTCAGTTCAGTCGCTCAGTTGTGTCCAGCTCTTTGCAACCCCATGGACTGCAGCACGCCAGGCCTCCCTGTCCATCACCAACTCCCGGAGTTTACTCAAACTCATGTCCAATGAGTCAGTGATGCCATCCAACCATCTCATCCTCTGCTGTCCCCTTACAGCATATTTATTTGCTACTGAAAATTATCCAGTGATGGGTAAATTTCACGATGGCAGAGAGAAGGGGCATAATTATAAGATCAAAGATCCATAAGACTTGATCTTAAGACAGTTCATAATGTGCCCAAGGTAAAAGAATTGATAGGAAGGGAGCTAGAATACTTTCCCGGGTCTGTTTTATTCACATATACATCCTTTTTTCCACACACCATCGTCGGTAATATAATAGAGTAGCATTTGCAGAAGATTCCAACTCCAGGCTCTGAATATCATCAGCACAGTTTTAGAAGGAATCTTAACTTGGAAGAATTAACACAAACACACACCCCCTTCTATGTAAGCAAGCTCTGTTCATCATACAGAATCCTATGATTGCATTTTCACTCAAATGTCATTTATGTGTGTACATCTGGCTATGGTCCTACCACAGTAGAATCTTCATTGTTGTCCTTTTATGTACAGAGTGGCTTTGAGGAGGGGATGGGGACATTGAGATACATCACTGTGCAGAGTAAGGGGGAACAGGGCAGGAAATAAACTCTCTAGTGACTGCAATAAGGCAGTTAAAAATATTTTAAGAATGTCAGTTGTGTATTTATATTTAGCAAAAGTGAAGATGGAAATCAAGTTATATGATGGTTGTTTCTTTCCTCTTTACATAGCGATCTTTGGAAGGGAGTGGCTATGGCTGTGCCAGGACGTGGCCCCCTGTCATCAGTTCCCCACGCCCACTCCTGCTCTGCCACGTGGAGGCACAACCCCACCCCCTTCAGCCCCACTGTTCTCTCACCTGATTTCGCATCATCTGTTCTAGTTTACTTCTTCCTTCAGGGAAACACAGATGCCATCTCCCCATGATATCCTCCCTGCTCCCTCCTTCTCTGAACTTTATAGCACTAAGTACTGAGTGAGTGAGTGAGTGAAGTCGCTCAGTCATGTCCGACTCTTTGCGACCCCATGGACTGTAGCCCACCAGGCTACTCTGTCCATGGGATTCTCCAGGCAAGAATACTGAAGTGGGTTGCCATTTAAGTACCAGTACCATGTAAATATAGCTCTTGATCACATTAAGCCTTTTTTTTTTTTTCCTGATCAGAAAAGGTTTATTATAAGGGCCAACCAAGGAAAACATGTGGGCTTATGCTCCAAAAAAAGTGATACATATATATGTATGAGACATTACTTTGCCAACAAAGGTCCGCCTAGTCAAAGCTATGGTTTTTCCAGTGGTCATGTACGGATGTGAGAGTTGGACTATAAAGAAAGCTGAGCGCTGAAGAATTGATGCTTTTGAGCTGTGGTGTTGGAGAAGACTCTTGAGAGTCCCTTGGATTGCAAGGAGATCCAACCAGTCCATCCTAAAGGAAATCAGGCCTGAATATTCATTGGACTGATGCTGAAGCTGAAACTCCAATACTTTGGCCACCTGATTAAAAAAACTGACTCACTAGAAAAGATCCTGATGCTGGGAAAGATTGAAGGCAGGAGGAGAAGGGGACAACAGAGGATGAGATGGTTGGATGGAATCACCAACTCAATGGACATGAGTTTGAGTAAGCTTTGGGAGTTGGTGATGGACAGGCAGGCCTGGCGTGCTGCAGTCCCTGAGGTCGCAAAGAGTTGGACCGACTGGGCAACTGAGCTGAACTGAACTGACTGGGTCACTTTGCTATGCACCTGAAATTATCACATTATTAATCCGCTATACTCAAATATAAGATAAAAAGTTGAAATAACAAAATAAAATAACAAAAAAGAAAAAGAAAAAATAAATAAAGAATGACATTTTACACTGATAAATTTTCACTATCTTCATCCATCATAAGACTAAATGTATTAGAAGTGAAAATTTTAAATGTATTAGAAGCTAAAACTTCTGGAAAACTTTTAGCAGTTCTTTTATAAGAACTTTATTTTATAAAGTTTTTATAAGAACTTTGATTGGAAGTAAAATGGGTTTTATTATAAAGCATACTTTATCTCCTTACTTTATCCAGTGTCTTTAAAAATAAGTAAGTAGAGAGAAAAAAAAAAGGACTCAAACTTTTTTTATCATATTAAGTCTTAACACTATTCTCTTGGAGAAGGCAATGGCAACCCACTCCAGTGCTCTTGCCTGGAAAATCCCACGGACGGAAGAACCTGGTGGGCTGCAGTCCGTGGGGTCGCGAAGAGTCGGACACGACTGAGCGACTTCACTTTCACTTTTCACTTTTCACTTTCATGCATTGGAGAAGGAAATGGCAACCCACTCCAGTGTTCTTGCCTGGAGAATCCCAGGGACAGCGGAGCCTGGTGGGCTGCCGTCTGTGGGGTCGCACAGAGTCGGACACGACTGAAGCGACTTAGCAGCAGCAGTAGCAGTTTCTATCGGAAAGACAAAATAAATGCTTCATCTGTTTTTGAAATAATTATTTTGTTTCCTATCATGCTCCAAAAAAAAAAAAAAAACAAAAAACCACTATTCTCTGATTCCAGTATCAGAGTGAGAGTCCTTTTCGGTAGGAAATTCAGTGTGATGATTGGCCATTGTTACTTTGAGAGGCAGCTTAGTCATGGAAAGATCCCAGATTGGGTTTGAGTTGAAATTGTGGCTCTGCTTCACCTTTGATAAGCTGAGTGAGCTTGGGCAAGTCTCTTTCTAAGCCTGGCTTCCCTCACAGACAATGGGAATACTACTACCTACCACCTACTACCTGGCTATGTATCCACAACGTGCTTGCTCTTCTGCTAAAAACCCTGCAGCAGCTTCCATGGTTTTCAAAAATCATATCCAAAACCCTTCAACCTGCTTACAGCTCCTCAGCCTCACTGCCCACCTACCTCACAAGCCACACTCCAGTGGCAATGAATTTTGGGGGATACTCCTCACCCCCATGCTTTTACTTTGTCAGTCCCTGCTGTCCTCACACTCTCAGCCCACCTGGCTCCGGCATCACTCTCCCGGAAGCCTTTCTGGATTTGTCAACTCCCACCCCTTCCCCACATACACACATTAGGTTCTCCCATGTGACCCTGACCACAGCTAATCACTGTAGTCACCTCACTGTTTATAATTATTTATTTATAGGACCACCTATTCCATAAAACAAGGGTTTACTCGGGGAAAGGACCAGGCTTTATTCATCTCTGTTTCCTCAGCACAAACACTGATGTCTGCTTCACCTTGCTGACGCTCCATTTCTTTATCGAGGAAATGGGAAGAATATCACCTATTTGAAAGGTCAGGATTAAGTTTAAATATTCAATGGTTAGGGGACTTCCCTGGTGATCCGGGGCTTAAGAATCCACCTTCCAAAGCAGAGGACATAGGTTCAGCTACTCGTATACCCTTGACGGAAGCCCAGTCCTCCTCTATAAGGGATGGTAGTCCTCTTCGACCGAGCGCGCAGCTTCGGGAGGGACGCACATGGAGCGGTGAGGGAGGAAGGGGACACCCGCCTAGCCAGCCAGATCCGCCGAATCAACCCTGGCGATCAATGGGGTGACAGATGTCGCAACCAGGTTGCCCTCACATCCAGGACATGGGTTCAATCCCTGGTCAGGGAACTAAGATCCCACCTGCCTAGGAGAAACTAAGCCCAGACCAGAGTGGAACAGTCTGCGAGCCACACTGAAAGATCGCGCATAACGCAACCACCAGCCCGCGTGCCCCAGCTAAGACCTGATGCAGCCAAACAAAAAAAGACATGTTTAACAAAAACAAAACAGAAACAAACATAACAACAAACAGAGTCTACCACAGGGCGTCAGGCACAGAGCTGGCCTTCAGTACATTTGGTTTATAGTCTCAGCCTGTCCAGATTTTGCTCTTTTTCTGTCCTCCGTCCCCAGGCTCTTACACTGGTCCCGTGTCTCCCACGAGTCCTCTCCCCGATCCGTATCCCTGAGCAGTGAGGGTCCCAAGCCCCAGACCTCTCTTGGGCTCCCACTCCTACCAGTGTCCTTTGAACTCTGAGGCTGACTCAGCAAAGCACCAATACAGTACTGCAAGTATCTCCTGAGTACCTCTGGGCAAGACAAGGATGTCCCAGATGCAGTGAAAGTGATACAATATGGACAAGGAAGGAGTGGGTAGAGAGGGCTTCACTTGTAGCTCAGTCGGTAAGGAATGTGCCTGCAATACAGGAGACCGGGGTTCGATTCCTGGGTCAGGAAGATCCCCTGGAGAAGGAAATGGCAACCCACTCCAGTATTCTTGCCTGGAAAATCCCATGAACAGAGGAGCCTGGAGGGCTATAGTCCATGGGGTTGCAACACGACTTAAGAGTCGGACATGACGTGGCAACTAAACCACCACCACCACAATGGGTAGAGAAGAGGCAGGGAGACAACGAGAAAAAGGCAAGTCAGGCAATTCATGGAAGGAAAAGTTTACCAATCTCCAGGGGCAGCTTAGATGAAGTGGCACGTCCAGGGGACCTCAAAGGATAAACTTAAGCTGAGGGGCTGTTTCCAGAATTACTCTTGTTCCACAAAACACATTACTGAAGTGCTCCTGATCCACAGATAAAACGTAAAATAAACTCAGGAAACGTTGCTGCTACACACCCCTCTGGGAGAGTCACAGGCACAGCAGCGAGATGCTGACAGGTCTTGAAGGGACCCTATTTAACTTTGTTTAATCTAGCATCCCACATTTGTTTGGCCACTAGTCCTTGATTTCCTTCCCCCGCCCCAGGATGATATTTATAGCTTCTTGAGGATCACACTTCAAGAAACAAGAAGTCAGGGACTTCTCTGGTGGTATAGTAGCTAAGACTCTGAGTTCCCAAGCAGGGGGCATAGGTTCGATCCCTGGTCAGGGAACTAGATCCCTCAAGCTGCAACTAAGGGTTTACTTGCCGCAACTAAAGACCCCGAATGTTGCAATGAGGAGGGAAGATCCCATGTGCCACAACTAAGGCCTGGCACAGCCAAACGTGTATATGTATATATACATAAAGAAACAACACGTTAAATCCTTTCAAAGTTATATATTTGCATTTTTAACAGGACCTCTCAGAAATAATATCCTAAAACCAAATTTTTTTTTTAATAACAATCATCAATTTAAAAAAATCCTCCTGGCGTCACGTCCAAAGGAAAAGACAATGGAAGACCCTGCAGAGCTGAGTGAATAGCTATCAAGACAGGATGAACTGCCTCCCTTCCCTAGTTGGGGGGGGGTTGGGGGGGGTGGAGACTACAAATCTTATTCTCAAGGGAGGGAAATGCAGCGTCTGTGAGTGAGTCCCTTCCTTCTTTAGTAGGATGTTTACGCCCTTAGAGCGGCCCTCCCACCCTCTCTGACTTACTGGCTGGCTAAAATACACCAGACTTGAAAGCAAAGGGAGCAACATTGCATAACGACAAGCCAACAGCATGTTCTACTCCTTAATATTTAGCAAACAGTCATGCCTGTAAGAGGCAAGAAGGAGAGGGTCACTGTCCACTCCCTGTCCCCACCCTGGAAGCACAGTGCTCCATGACCCAGGCTGGGGGTTAACACGTGTTTCCTGGGAACCAGACATTGTGCTCATGGTACAGAGGAAAACACGATCTAGTCCGCGTCTCAGGTCCTACTTCCCAGGCCAGCATGGAAGATGAAAACAAATAGCAACGCGGCACTCGGAGCGCAGGCAAACAATGCCGGAATAAGAGGTGAGGACAAAATGCCAGCAAGGCATAATGCAGGGACTCCGTAACGTTGCCTGGCCTTAAGGTTGGAAGAGAGGCGTGTTAAAACAAGGACATTCCTCTTCGTTCTTGGAAGATTGGAAAGGGGTTTTCCAGGCAAATAGATTGATCATCTATAAATAAATAAAAGAGGGTTCCAGTTTGAGTAGAATTGGGTTGGACAGAGCAAAAAAAAGGGGAAAAAAAAAGCAGTTGATCTTTCTAACAGGCTGGCATACTGAACAGATGCCTCTACCTTCACCAACTCCTGCTTTTTTCTTAATAACAAAAGCATGCAGGGAACTTCTCTGGTGGCCCAGTGGTTAAGAATCCACCTTCCATTGCAGGGGATGTGGTTTTGATACCTGGTCGGGGAACAAAGATCCCATACGCTGTGGGGCAACTAAGCTACAACTAGAGAAGCCCCCACGTGCTACAACTAGAAAAAGCGTGCACACAGCAATGAAGACCTACCACAGCCAGAAAAAGAGTCAGGACAGGGAACGTGGAGAGAAGATGATGATGTCAAATTTGGGAAGCTTGGGATACAATGAATAAGTAGTAACAGACGTAGCAGACTCAAGAAATCTGAATCTTAAATCAGATGCAAGGAAAGCTGAGAATTCAACAGATTTAAACCACAGAATCCTTACCAGGCCCAAGACTAGCCGTACTGGGTGCTCCTGAAAAGAAAGTATTTAGTCGCTCAGTCATGTCTGACTCTGCGACCCCATGGACTGATGCCTGCCAGGCTCCTCTGCCCATGGAATGCTCCAGGCAAGAATACTGGAGTGGGTTGCCATGCCCTCCTGCAGGGGACCTTGACCCGGGGAACAGGATGCTAAAGTAAGGAGCACAGTAAAAGCAGTTTGAAAAGAGGTTAGAGCCCTCAACAACCCCCTTACTGACAGAATTCAGGATGCTTTGTCTCCTCTTTCTCTCCAAGAAAAAGAACTGCAAAAAGGCAAAATGGCTGTCTGAGGAGGCCTTAACAAATAGCGAGAAAAGAAGAGAAGTGAAAGGCAAAGGAGAAAAGGAAAGATATACCCATTTGAATGCAGGGTTCCAAAGAATTGCACGGAGAGATAAGAAAGCCTTCCTCAGTGATCAATGCAAAGAAATAGAGGAAAACAATAGAATGGGAAAGACTAGAGATCTCTTCAAGAAAATTAGAGATACCAAGGGAACAGTTCATGCAAAGATGGGCACAACTAAGGACAGAAATGGTATGGACCTAACAGAAGCAGAAGATATTAAGAAGAGGTGGCAAGAATACACAGAAGAACTATACAAAAAAGATCTTCATGACCTAGATAACCAGATGGTGTGATCACTCACTTAGAGCCAGACATCCTGGAATGCAAAGTCAAGTGGGCCTTAGGAATCTTCACTACGAACAAAGCTAGTGGAGGTGATGGAATTCCAGTTGAGCTATTTCAAATCCTAAAAGATGATGCTGTGAAAGTGCTGCACTCAATATGCCAGCAAATTTGGAAAACTCAGCAGTGGCCACAGGACTAGAAAAGGTCAGTTATCATTCCAATCCCTAGGAAAGGCAATACTAAAGAATGTTCAAACTACTGCACAATTGCATTCATCTTACACGCTAGCAAAGTAATGCTCAAAATTCTCCAAGACAGGCTTCAACAGTATGTGAACCATGAACTTCCAGATGTTCAAGCTGAATTTAGGAAAGGCAGAAGAACCAGAGATCAAATTGCCAACATCTGTTGGATCATCGAAAAAGAAAGAGAATTCCAGAAAAACATCTACCTCTGCTTTATTGACTATGCCAAAGCCTTTGACTGTGTGGATCACAACAAACTGTGGAAAATTCTTCAAGAGATGGGAATACTAGACCATCTGACCTGCTTCCTGAGAAACATGTATGCAGGTCAAGAAGCAACAGTTAGAACTGGACATGGGACAACATGGTTCCAAATTGGGAAAGGAGTATGACAAGACTGTATATTGTCACTCTGCTTATTTAACTTACATGCAGAGTACATCATGAGAAATGCTGGGCTGGATGAAGCACAAGCTGGAATCAAGATTGCTGGGAGAGATATCAGTAACTTCAGATATGCAGATGACACCTCTCCTATGGCAAGAAGCAAAGAAGAACTAAAGAGGCTCTTGGTGAAAGTGAAAGAGAAGAGTGAAAAAGTTGGCTTAAAACTCAACATTCAGAAAACTACGATCTTGGCATCCAGTCCCATCACTTCATGGCAAATAAATGGGAAAACAATGAAAACGGAGAGAGACTTTATTTTTTGGATTTCCAAAATCACTGCAGATGGTGACTGCAGCCACGAAATAAAAAGACGCTTGCTCCTCAGAAGAAAAGCTATGACCAACCTAGACAGCATATTAAAAAGCTCATTACTTTGCCAACAAAGGTCCATCTAGTCAAAGTGATGGTTTTTCCCAGTAGTCATGTATGGATGTGAGAGTTGGACCATAAAGAAGGCTGAGCACCAAAGAATTGATGCTTTTGAACTGTGGTGTTGGAGAAGACTCTTGAGAGTCCCTTGGACTGCAAGGGGATCCAACCAGTCAATCTTAAAGGAAATCAGTCCTGAATATTCATTGGAAGGACTGATGTTGCTGCTGAAACTCCAATACTTTGGCCACCTGATGCGAAGAGCTGGAAAAGACCCTGATGCTGGGTCTTTGCTGGGAAAGATTCAAGGTGGGAGGAGAAGGGGATGACAGAGGATGAGATGGTTGGATGGCATCACTGACTCGATGGACATGAGTTTGAGCAAGCTCCAGGGGTTGGTGATGGACAGGGAGGCCTGGCATGCTGCAGTCCATGGGGTCACAGAGGGTCTGACACAACTGAGCAACTGAACTGAACTGAACAGAGGGCTTCCCTGGTGGCTCAGATGGTAAAGAATCCTCCTGCAATGCAGGAGAGCTGGGTTTGATCCCTGGGTTGAGAAGATCCCCAGGAGGAGGGCCCGGCCACCCACTCCAGTATTCTTGCCTGGAGAATCCCCATGGACAGAGGAGCCTGGAGGACTACGGTCCATGAAGTCACAAAGAATCGGACACAACTGAGCAACTAAGCATAGCACAGTACCGTCTCTAGAAAGCATAGAACAGAAATGTCTAGTATTTGCTGTAAAATAGTCTAAGGAAGAGGGTGGGGGATAGAGATGAAAGGAAAATAATCACGAAGGGACCATTTGTGAACCTAGATAGTGGGAACATGGAGGTTTACTGCACTATTCTCTCCACTTCTGTCAATCTTTGAAATTTTCCATAGTAAAAAGCAAGAGTGTCTCTGGCGCAGCACAACTGAAGGGGAACAGAAAACGTCAGGGAGCTGTATCTACTGAAGGCGAAGTGTAAGAGGAGAGGCTTTCATACACTCTCTCCCGCTGACTGCCATAATGTTGTCAGGTGGCCCACGCTCTGCAAGAGGATGAAAGACTCCTCCTGGTGACCAGGGCAGAAGGAAAACCAGAAGATGCTGCTCCAGAGGCTCCCAGGAGACAGCCCTCCCAGATCAAGTGACAGGGAGGCTCAGAGTTAATGATCTCCATCTCATATTCAATTTCCTGACAGCTTTTTTTTTTTGGACAGTTTTATTAAGATATAACTCACAACTCAGTTCACCCTTTTAAAAAGTGTATAATTAAATGGTGTTTAGTAGTATAACCATCACCACTGGGGTGGTTTATTAAGCTATAATATTAAGCTTTATTAAGATGTAACTCAATTCCATTTTTAAAATTAATTTATTTATTTTAATTGGAAGCTAATTACTTTACAGTAATGTGGTAGTTTTTGCCATACATTGACATCAATCAGCCATGGGTGCACATGTGTACGCCCTTCCTGATCAATTCAGTTTTTTGAAGTGTACAATTCACTGGTGTTTAGTATATACACACAGTTGTACAACCATCATCACAATCAATTTCAGAATATTTTCATCACCCCAAAGTAAATGCTATGCCCATGAACATTCACCCCATTCTCCAGCCCCAGGCAACTACTGATCTATTTTCTGTCTCTGTGAATTTGCTTATTCTGGACATTTCGTTAAAATGAAACCATATACCATGTGGTACTTTGTGAGTGGTTTCTTTCATTTATTCACTAACCATAATGTCAAGGTCTTGAGAGCTCTTTTTTAATTCCCATGCCCTGCCCTTAATCAGAAGCAACACAGCCAAAGATCACATTCACAGTGACATATTGGGAAAGCCTCTAATGAAGATACAGACCACAGCAAACACACAAAAACAAAAATATGGAAAAAAGGAGGGAGAATATTTGTAAAAACATTCCAGAGAACCAATATTCCAGAGACCCAATACAGGGGTTCAATATCTGAACAAAAGAAATTTCCGAGAAAGAGAAAAACAGAAAAAAAGACAGAACAATGAAATCAGTATAGTAATTCTCAACAGCATCAATAAAAACAAGATGATGATGGAGCAATGACTTAAAAATTCTGAAGGAAAATTATTTCCAACTTAGAATGAAATCTAAGAACCCAAACTATTGATCAAGTATGAGAACAGAACAAAGACTTTTTAGGTATTTAAGATCTCAGAAATTCACATTCCAATGAACCTTTTCTTAAGAAGCTCATGTAAGATGACCTTCACCAAGCTGTATTCAAGAAACAGGAACTAGGAGATAGGCAACAGAGAATCTCAAGATTACCACATGAAGAAGCCAGCCAGACTAGAGAAGTACAACCCAAGTGGTAAACATGTTGAGGACAGTCATAACCAACAACCCCACGGCCATCAAACTCTCTTTGCTTCTGTTGACCCAAGTACTTAAAATTATGATTATACAACTTTCAAACATACTCAAAAGTAAGTCCCTGACACCCAATCACCCAGATTCAATAATTATCAACACTTTGGCCTATTAGTTAATCGATCTTCTTGCTTTCTATTTTTTCTCGAAGTATTCTAAAACCGATTCCGCATCATATCATTTCACTTCTGTATATTTCAGAATCCATCTCTACACTACCCATTTTTTTAACACCACATTACTATTAAGGCACCTAGAAAAAATAACGATACTCCCTTGATATTGGTCCATAACAAAATATCCCCTGCATCTCAAAAATGCCTTTTTAAAATTAGGCTGTTACAGGCTCAATTGTATTCCCCTCAAAAAAAAAAAAAAAAAAAACTGTATATGTTGAATCCTTATGCTCTGATATACCTCAGAATGTGACTGTAATTGGGGAGGTAACTGAGTTAAAATAAGGCCTTGAGGGTGGGCCCTATTTCAACCTGACTGAAGTCCTTAAAAGAAGAAAGGAGATTGATGGAAAAGAATATGAAAAAGAACATGTATATGTATAACTGAATCACTTCGCTGTATGGCAGAAATTAACACTGCACTATAAAACAACCACGTATCAATAAAATAAATTAGAAGGAGGAGGAGGGAGATAAGAAGAAGAAGAGGAAAGGAGATTAAAACATACGGAGAGAAACCAGAGCCACGTGTGTGCAAGGGACCGCCATGTGAAGAGGCAGGAACAGGGTGGCCATGGCCAGCCAGGGGGAGAGGTCGTGTAGGAAATTAACCGCTGGTACCTGGATCTTGGGCCTCCAACTGCCAGAACTGTGAGAAAATAAATTTCTGCTGTTTAAGCTAGCCAGTCTGTGATATTTTGTTATGACAGTCATAGCCAACTAACCCACAGACTCTCTGAATCAAAATAGGGCTCATACATTACATTTGGTTCTGATTTTTAATTCATATTATTTTTTCATGCTCTTGACTTGGTACAGAAGCCAAGTCAGTTGTCCAACACTCTGAATTCATCTGTTTGCTTCCTTGGAGTATAATTTGTCATCCTTTCTCCTCTCTTTCTAAAAAACCAAAGTTAGCTAGAAGAGAGTAAATCCTAAGAGTTCACATCACAAGAGAAAAATTCTTTTTCTTTTTCTTTAGTGTTATATTTATATGCGATGATGGATATTCATGAGACTTATGATGATAATCACTTCATGGTGAATGTAAATCAAATCATTACGCTGTGTCCATTAAACCTACACAGGGCTGAATGTCAGTTATATCTTAATAATACTGGAAGAAAAAAGGAAATTTGCAAAAATGTAAACAAAGTATTCTTGCTAATTCCTTTTTGTTTTGGAAAATATCATTTTTACTCATGTTAAGAAATGATTCAATTTGTTATTATTATTTTAAAGTGCATTAGTAAATTTGAAAAAAAAAGTTAGCTCTAGAGGCCTGACTGATTTAGAGGTCAACTTTAAGGTAAGACTACTATTCTACAGGTGGTACTACATCCGCTCTTTAACCTGACAAAGAATGATTTCGTAAAGTTGATCCAGACTTTTTCTGGCAATACTGGCCTCAACCATGAGCTGGTGAAGTACCTGCTCATCCCTTCCATGCTGTCCATCTGAGTTAGCTGAGGGCATTCATTGCTTCCCATAGAACAGTTTTGCTTTGACCTACTTGCTGAGAACTGGAGGTAGGCCACAGAGAAATCAGAAGTAGAAAAGACATTGGCAGACCATTCTCTGTGACCATATCCTGCCAGATGTCCGATGTCTGACCCACACGAAGCCCCATTAGATGCCCCAGTAGTGGTCAGCCTTCTATTTCCTAGGAGTCACTCCCAACCCTGCCCACTGACCTTCCCATCAAGACCTTGTATAACCCTCAGGGAAGCTAATGCCAGACTATGAACCTGAGTTCATTCAGTTTATTTTCAGATCTAACAGCAGGTGTTGCCCTTTTGAAACAAAGTTTGCTAGATTTGTGCTTGCTCCTTTATTTTAAAAAACTAAACAGTGTATAGTTTAAAAATACAAACATGATTTTGGGACAGAGGGTACACAAGGAGCTTCTCAGGTATCAGTAATGTTCAACTCGATAAACTGGATGGTGGATACACAATTTTCACTTTATTGTTCTTTACCTGTAAATATTTATTTAAAGCATTCTTTGGTATGTATGACAGGTTTTGTATGAATTCTTTTTTGTGAGCAATCCACCTAGAACAATGAGTTTGAAGAGTACAGTGAAAGGCAGGTTTAGAGAACAAACTTATGGTTACCAGGGTGGAAAGACAGGGAGAAGGAATAGTTACGGACTTTGTGATCAACATGTACACACTGCTCTATTTAAAATGGATAACCAACAAGTCCTACTATATAGCACAGGGAACTCCGCTCAATGTTACATGGCAGCCTGGATGGGAGGGGAGTTTGGGGGAGAATGGACACGTGTACGTATGGCTGAGTCCCTTCCCTGTGCATCTGCAACCATCCCAACATTATTAATCAGCTACAGTAGTAGCACTATTAGTTGCTCTCGTGTCCGACTATTTGCAACCCCATGGACATTGACTGTAGGCCACGAAGTGCTTCTGTCCATGTGATTCCCCAGGCAAAGATCCTGGACTGGGTTGCCGTTTCCTTCTCCAGTTAATGAGCGATACTCCAATATAAAATTAAAAAAAAAAATGATTCCAGTGAAAGGAGAAAAGATGAAATGGAGCTAACTCTGAAGGCAAATGGGAGTCTCAGTGATGCCCTCTTGGGAGGCTCATCAAGGAGATTTATACCCAAGGTCCATTAAAATGGCTTTCTCACAATCTATCCATGGAGAAGGACAGGAAAAAAAAATTTTTTTTTTTTTCCCCTACTCAGTTACCTGAAGATGAAATATCCAACGTGGTAAGCCTCTCACAGAGAGACATAATAATATGGTTTTGATGTATTTTTCCAACGAAAAGGAAACGCAGCTTGCCCTAGGAAACACATTTACCTTGAATTCTTAAAAGACACAGAGCTGAGACAGATGCAGAACAAAGGTTTTAGATGACAGACCTGGGATATATCTTGGTGAGCTGAGTGACAGGTCAAATCTAGTCAAATTTATCTCAGCATCTACCATCTACTGAGAACATATGATATGCCAAGAGCTTAGCAGAGTTTATCTCATTTAATCGTCACAACCTCACTGGGAAGCTGAGACCCAGGGAAGTCACTTGTTCAAGGTCACAAAGCAACTCAATTAGCAACCCAGTTTGCTAGGCTGAACCTAGGTTTTCAGATTTAAGTTTCAACTTCAAATAAGATTTCTTTAGCTGCCAGAAATTAACATTCAAAACCAGAATCTTCTTTACTCTCATGCCATCTCTCACCCTCAGAGAAGTACCATTCAACCCCAACCCCTGGGTGTCAGCACCTTAGGATTTGACCAGACTGATTTCATTCATTAAACACTTGGGGATCCTCTGACAGCTGCCAAGAAACCTTTATCTGCTCTCAAGAGCAACTCTGTCTTCAGGAGTAAGCTCCAGGAGGATTCTCTCTCTGCAGCTCATTCCCAGCTTACCTTTGTCTACCTCCCCATCAATACTTAAAAGACTTTGCAAAGGTCAAGTTCTGCCATTGTAGATGGGGGTCCCTTATCACAAAGACTGCCAAGCAAGACCCCTTAGCCAGCCTATTCCCCACCTGCAATTTTCTCTCATCCTCGGGGCCGCTGAGATTTGATGGGTGTGTGTAGCTGAGAGAATAGCACAACCGGCCCTAGAGCAGAGTCATAGCCAGCGGAGCAGTCCCGAAAGACAGCCAGAGAATTTTAATGAAAACCAGAAAACTGGCCGCTCAGTCCAACTACAGTCCGGGCCTGCCAGCCCCTCCCCCCTGCGGCTGAGAATCCCTGAGCAAGCTTCATCCCAAAGAGCCGGGAAGAAGATCCATTTCGTATTCAGCGATGCCTTCCATGGCAGCCACTCTCCAGGGTCATTTAGGTGAGAGGCGAGGCACACGCTAATTGCAGCAGGACCCAGGGACCCTGAGAAACGCACAGGGTGCGGCGGCAGCAGGTCTGAGCCAAGAGATTATGAAACAGTCATTTGAAAAAAATAAATAAATAAAAGCCTCTTTCCTTCTGCCAAAGCTGTCTGAACACAGCTGCATACAAGGCTAGCGAGGAATCTTAACAAGCTTAAAGGGACCGTATTTCAGATACTGGAGAACCAAAGGGGAAGAAAGGGATATTTCGATCACTTACTACATGTCAGGTGGTCTGATTTCATTTGACTATGAATTTGACTATGAATTTCATTTGACTATGATTCCACCTTGACGATAAGGTGGGAATTATCAACTGCATTTAACACAGAAAAAGACTGACTCAGAGAGGTTAGATAGCTTGTCCAAGGCATGCAGCTGGCAAGTGGGGGAACTAAGACTCAAAGTTCAATATGGGTGAGGTTCAGCAGAAATAAACTCAACATCCTGATTTGTCCTGTTTAATAAAAAGAAGGATCCTTTACTGAATATCAGCTTTGTGCCTGCAAGTAAGCTAAGATTTTTATACACACGATAACATCAAATCCTCACAGCAACCAGATAAAAGTCTTTATTATCTCCATTTTTGATGAGGAAACTAACACTAGATGCTAAGTAACTTGGCCAAAGTCATGACGCTACCCGGATTTGAACCCAAATCTATCTATTTCTGGAGCCACCTCGCTCTTCCATGTATTAATAAAACACTCACCCTAACAGCCTGTAGGCTTCCCTAGTGGCTCAGATGGTAAAGAATCTGCCTGCAAGGCAGGAGACCCGGGTTCAATCCCTGGGTTGGGAAGATCCCCTCGAGGAGGAAATGGCAACCCAGTCCAGTAGTCTTGCCTGGAGAATTCCATGGACAGAGGAAGCTGGAGTGCTACAGTCCATGGGGTCCCAAAGAGTTGGACACGACTGAATGACTAACACACACACACACACACACACACACACACACACACGCGCGCGCCTACAGAGGGAACCACAGACACCATCACGCTAAGCAATAAGCTGTAAAGAGACAACTGCCCACTTCTTAACAGGTAATTTACATTCTAGGATTATCTTTCGGTTCCTCCAAGCTTTCCTCAGAGTCCTGACTCTGGCAAGGCTGACAGGGTTGCTTCCCCCGGGCCGTGGGCTCTGCTGACACTTCGTGTATGAAGGAGAAGGCCACCACCTCGACAGCTCCTTTCTGCAGGCTCTGCTCCACAGGCCCACATACCTCGCGGCAACCCCCCTCCTTCCCCCGTCCACAGCTCACAGGCCTGTTTTATATTCCTAACAGGAGACCATGTGCCTTCTCTTAGAGCAACTGTGATTTCCCAAGGGAGACTACTGTCTAGACAGAGCATCCCAATCCATCTTGACGAGAGATGGGCCACACGATGTCAGGTTGGCTCATTTAGTTTTTTTGGGGGGGTCTGTGTTCAGCAGCCCAGGGAAGGCCCTGGCCTTAGCATCTCTGGGTTATCAGATCAACCATCACTCTGTACCACAGCCAACGGGCAGGGTTGGAACTGTCTTCCCAGTCCGGCAAGTGTTACCTGAGGGGAGTCACAGGGGTCTTATATCCAGACTACGGGGCACACACTCACAGGCACACCATACAAGCAGTTCCATTAATCAGGCTGAAGCTCGATATGGCTCTTTCCCACGTGTTCACAGCTAAGCACCGGGCTGGGAGGAGGACTGAACGCCTGATACTGCCAAGGGCTGCGGCAGGTACCATCACAGCCACTGTCTTCATTAATCCTCACAGATTAATAGGTAGATGAGGTAGATAAGATGGCTATCACACAGATAAGGCACCTGAAGCTCAGAGAGGTGCCATGCTGTGTCCCAAGCCACACAGAAAGTGGCAAAGCTCAGATTCGAATGCATTTTCATTAGGACTCTCAACGTTCAGTCGTGAGGCCAAGCATTTATTCCTCAAGCACGCACTGAGCCCCTTCTCTGGACAGCCACTGGGCCACCTGTAGAAGATCCGACTGCTAGCACGTCACATAGGTCCAGTCACCAAAGAACCTACATCCCAGGAGTAGACAAGACGAGGTGATCCGAAAGAGAGGTGCAGACGATAAGATCAGGACCTCAGATGAGTGATCAGGGCAGGCTGCCCTGAAAAAGTGGCATTTTAGCCAAGACCTGAAAGATGAGGAGGAGCTGGGCATTTGCAAAACTCGGAGAAGAGCGCAGGCAGAAGGAACAAGAACGGCCAGCATTTGTAGGAAGAGGCTTGGCGTGCCTGTGAAACAAACCACACCAGGGACCAAGGCTGCGTGAACAAACGTTTGAGATAAGGCAGGGCCTTGTTAACCACAGAAGGGAGCTGGGATTTTGTCAGGAGGTCCCTGGGAAATTAAAGAAGAGTTTTAATTAAAGGAGTGCCGTGATCTGATCTGTGCTTTAAACAGGTGATTCTGGCTGCTGTGTGGAGGACAGAGAGCAGGAAGGGGGCAAGAGTGAGGAATCAGGGGAGAGGTGATGGTAGCCTGGACCAGGATGATGGTAGTAGAGATGGATTTTATATTTGGAGATAGGACTTCACAGACTCGCTGATGGACTGTAGTGAATGAGGAAGGAAACAAACTCCTGGGTTTCTAGCTTCAACAACTGGGTAGATGATGGTACCATGTATTATGAGAAAGACAAGACGAAAAAGCAAAATATTCACAGATAGCCATGCTTTTTTATTCTTATCAAATCAAGATGGAAAGAAAAAGTAGAGAAGTAGACCCAATTGTGTTTGTCTGGGGAAAGCTGTGAATTAAAGGCTTGAAGCTACTTAACCTGGTAAAGAGAAGGTGTTGGGTGTGAAAGTAGCAAATAAATAGCTAGAATCTGAAAGGCTGATTTAGGAAACAGGGGTTCCACTTATTCTCTGGGCCATTCATCACTGCCACACCAGGGCCAATGGATGGAAGGGAGACTCAGGAATGGAATTCAGTTATAGGTAAGTAAGGGCTGTCTTGTGGTCAGAAGTGTGGAAAGTGGAATGAGGTGCCCAGGATGACGATGACTTCCCTCCCACTGGAAGCGGTTAAAGAATAAATGAGCCCCTGGTTAGATGGTGAGTGAATTCAATAACTGGGTAGGGAAATCCTTCTAAATCCAAAATCTTTTCAGAATTCTGTGGTTTTAAGATAAAATATTTATTAATCTGATCTTCTGACTTGGAGTTTGCCCAACAGGGCAAAGCTTCCTTGGTATGTTCTACCTTCTAGAAGATAAATAAGAACAATACTGGCTTATGTCATTCACTATAAAGTGATTCCTACTTTACTTCTAAACGTCATACAAGAAGATGAAAGGCTTTCTGTATAAGCAAAAGGCACAAGCTACAGAATCAGATACCCTAGATTTGTAATTTATTAGCTCTGTGACATCGGGCAACGTATTTAAATCCTCTTAAGTCTTGATTTCTCTCATTGAAAAATATGAAAAACAATGCCTGATTTAGGATGTTTGTTGTGCAGACCCAAGTCCAGCATCTCAACAATAACTAACATTTACTGAGCCATTACTATATGCTAGCATATGCTATGTGTTCTAGGTACATTTTTTCCATCTAATCCTTATAACAACCCAGAAGCCAGGCACTTATTATCCCTGTATTAAACATTAGAAAACAGATATAAGAGGTTACGTAACCTATCCAACCCTGGAGAAGGTAATGGCAACCCACTCCAGTATCCTTGCCTGGAGAATCCCATGGACAGAGGAGCCTCATGGGCTGCAGTCCATGGGGTCACAAAGAGTTGGACCCAACTGAAGCGACTGAGCACAATCTATCCAAGAGTCACACAGCTAGTAATACTCCAATTAGGGGGAAAACCAAGTAAACAAACAGACTTCAACAAAGGTTGAAAGAAAAAGACAAAGAAAACCACATTTCCATCATTTGAAGAAATGTAACCTACTATTGCAGACTTTCCCTATGGCTCAGCAGTAAAGAATCCATCTGCAATGCAGGAGATGCAGGTTTGATCCCTGGTTCGAGAAGACCCCCTGGAGAAGGAGATGGCAACCCACTCCAGGATTCTTGCCTGGGAAACCCCATGGTCAGAGCAGTCTGGTGGGCTACAGTCCATAGAGTCAGAAAGAGTCAGCCACGACTGAGCCACTGAGCATGTGCAATCTACTGTTAAATTTCACAAATAATTCAGTTAATTTAGTAAATATTTATTCAACATGTAAATGCATAATTGAATGAATAAGTGATTCCAACAAACATTTATTGAGTTCCTACCAGCCACAGCAGATGGAGAAGGGGGTGGCAGAGGATGAGATGGTTAGACAGCCTCATTGACTCAATGAACACAAATGTGACCAAACTCCAGGAAAGAGTGAAGGACAGAGGAGCCTGGTGTGCTGCAGTCTACGGGGTCTCAAAGAGCTGGACATGCCTGAGCGACTGAACACCACCCAGGCACAGCATCAAGAAACTAAGGTTACAGAGAATTTACATTCATTTAACAGAGAAGGAAATGGCAACCCACGCCAGTACTCTTGCCTGGAAAATCCCATGGACGGAGGAGCCTGGTGGGCTACAGTCCATGGGATCACAAAGAGTCGGACACAACTGAGCAACTTCACTTCACTTCACTTCAACTGAGAGTTTGCTATTAAAACCACAATCTTAAAAAAAAAAACAAAAAACCACAATCTTCAAACTGCGGATAAACTGCCAACATAATGACCCATATTCCATGAAAAAAAAGTTCTAAAAAATATCCTCATACAGACCAAAGGAAGCTAGGATTACTGTTGTTATTTCTTTGGGAAGTCAAAACTGTTAAAGAGACAGAGCAGTAGGCAGAAGCACACAATCAATGGAAGCCAAGTGAAGAGGGAGTCTCAGGCAAAAGAGTAACACCACCAAAGGAAGCAGAAATCTAAGAGGACAAAGGTTGACTTAGGACCTTGGGGTGTTCTGATGAACTTCACTAGAACTGTGGGGAAAGAAACCAAATCGCATAAGGCATTTGGAAGAATGGGTTAAAGAGGAAGGGGAGGCAATCTTTTAAAGTGCTTCTGTGCTTAGATGCTCAGTCATGTCTGACTCTTCACAACCCCATGGACTGCAGCCCACCAGGCTCCTCTGTCCATGGGGATTCTCCAAGCAAGAACACTGGAGTGGGTTGCCATGCCCTCCCCCAGGGGATCTTCCCAACCCAGGGATTGAACCCAGGTCTCCCACATTGCAGGAAGATTCTTTGCTGTCTGAGCCACTGGGGAAGCCCAAGAACACTGGAGTGGGCAGCCTATCCCTTCTCCAGGGGATCTTCCCGACCCAGGAATCGAACTGGGGTCTCCTGCATTGCAGGTGGGTTCTTTATTGTCTGAGCCACCAGGGAAGCCCCATCTTTTAATAAGCTTGGGGATTAAAAAGAGAGGGAAAGTGACTTCCCTGGTTGTCCAGTGGCTAAGACTCCCCACTGCCAACACAGGGGTGGTTTAACTTCAATCACTGGTCAGAGAACTAGATTCCACAAACTGCAGCTACCATCAAAGATCCCCATGTGCCGAAATTAAGCCCCGCAGCAGCCAAATAAATAAATAAATATTGGGGAGAAAAAAAAGGAAAGGGAGAGAATAACAGCCCGATGAGGAGAATCAGGAGTCAAAGGAAAGGAGAAACTGAAGACAAAAGGTAGGTGGAGGAGATGGAAGTAAGAAACAGCAAGAGGACTAGACCCAAAGAAGACAAAGAGGGGGGACAGAATGCATAGGGAAAGGCTACCCATGGGGAAGGAGAAGTCACCTTCTGCTCTGGGACAGGAATCAAGGAGGAGAGACCGCTGTACGGACCTTATGAAAAAGACTCTCATCAAGCTGGATGAATACAGAGCGATCAAGTTCTATAACACCATTTTGAAATCAACAGCAAAATGATACTGATTTTCTTGAGCCACTCAAAAATTGGTATTGAAAAAGACAAACATCATTTAGATATCAGTTCTATATGGTTTAAAAAAACAGGCTTATTGAGACGTGCTTATATTCAGTTTCTTAATCTGGGTACTGTTATTCTGATGTGTTCACTCTGAAAACTTCATCAAGCTATATGCTTATACATGCCCTTCTCTATATGTGGGCTTCCCCGGTGGCTCAGATGGTAAAGAATCCTGCAATGCAGGAGACACGGGTTCAATCCCTGGGTCAGGAAGATCCCCTGGAGAAGGGAATAGCAACCCACTCCAGTATTCTTGCTTGGAAAATCCCATGCACCAAGGAGCCTGGCAGGCTACAGTTCACGGGGTTGCAAAGAGTTGGACACAACTGAGCAACTTTCACTTTTTCTCTATGTATATTATAAACATCAAAAAAAGCTTTTATAAACCAATCATTAACTTAGAATTATTACTCCTGTACTCTGTTCAGTTTTTAAAAGAGTAACTCAGTCTCAAACTATACATTCCTTCTGACAGGCAACATTCCTTACTATTCTTTTAGATCTGCCATAGTACTAAATTCAAGACTAGATACACAATAGGTATCTAATAAATATATGTTGATGTGACTGGAAGAACTTTAGTACCAGATGTTCAGACTTAATACAATCTACCTACAGGAAATGCACCTTTAGGACTGTAAAATCTTGCAGACCCTACCTTAGCCAAGTGATTACACTGAACATCACCAGTAATGGGATAAACTAACATTATACGTCTCCTCTTGTGAAGCAATGCGAAGTACACGACATCAGCTATTTAGAATTCTTGCCCTAAATGACTAACTTAAATATAATCATGGAGAAATACTTAGATAAACTCAGATTGTGAGATATTTTTAAGAAAACAGGCCTGGTATCTTAAAAATATCAATGTCATAAAACACAATAAAAGAGAAGGAGACTTGTAGATTAAAAGAGACTTAAAAAGAGAGAGAAAGGCTTTCGGCTTTCGGCTAGGAGGAGGCGAAGGTGCAACTTTCTTCGGTCGTCCCGAATCCGGGTTCATCCGACACCAGCCGCCTCCACCATGCCACCTAAGTTTGACCCCAACGAGATCAAAGTCGTGTACCTGAGGTGCACCGGTGGGGAAGTCGGTGCCACGTCTGCCCTGGCCCCCAAGATCGGCCCCTTGGGCCTGTCTCCAAAAAAGGTCGGTGATGACATAGCCAAGGCAACTGGTGATTGGAAGGGTCTGAGGATTACAGTGAAACTGACCATTCAGAACAGACAAGCCCAGATTGAGGTGGTACCTTCTGCTTCTGCCCTGATCATCAAAGCCCTCAAGGAACCACCAAGGGACAGAAAGAAGCAGAAAAACATTAAGCACAGTGGAAACATCACTTTTGATGAGATCATCAACATTGCCCGGCAGATGCGGCACCGGTCTCTAGCTAGAGAACTTTCTGGAACCATTAAAGAGATCCTGGGGACCGCCCAGTCTGTGGGCTGCAATGTTGATGGCCGCCACCCTCATGACATCATAGATGATATCAACAGTGGTGCAGTGGAGTGCCCAGCTAGTTAAGAACTGCAAAGGAAAAAGAAAAATAAAGGATCATTTGACAACCAAAAAAAAAAAAAGAGAGAGAAAGACTAAAGACACATACCTAAATTTAACAGAGAGTCCTTGATTAGCTCCTAGAATTAAAAATAGTAACTGTCATCAACATTATAAAATTAATGTTATTCATGTTATCTGGACAATAGGGGTAGGATAGATTGTTTGCAAAAATGCCTGCACTTGCTCATGCCCTTGAGCAAAATGACTTTGCAGCATCTCCCTTCAAAAGGAGCTTGTGACTTGCTTTGGCAAAAAGACTGCAACAGAAGTTATGCTGTGCCAGCTCCAAGTGTGAGCCTCAGAAGGCTTTGCACACTTCCACTCTCTCTCAGACTCTGCTGTGTGCAGTGGGTAAGTCTGGGCTGTACTGCTGGAAGCTGAGAGACCCTCTGGATCAGAGACCCAGCCAGCACCTAGTGGATCCAGCACAGACTACAAGTGTTGAGGGGGCCAGTCAAGGTCAGCTGAGCTTGATTCACATTAGAAGACCCACAGAATTATAAGCATTAATAAACAAGGGTTGTGTGAAGCCATAAAATTTTGGTAGGATTTATTATGCAGTGAAAGGTAACTGATCAAAGATTTAAATATAGACTATATATTAGACAATATGCAATCAATGTAAGTTTCCAGGGCATGATAGTGGTATTGTAGTTACAGCGAAGGTTGTCCTTACACGTAGGTGATAAATACTGACATATTTAGAAATCAAGTATGATGATGTCTGCCCCCCCCAAACATAAATCTGTGTACATAGAGAAAGCAAATGTGGCAAAATGTTAATAGTAAACCTAAGAGTTTTCTTTAATGTTCTTTGCACTAATCTGTTCATTTGAGATTTTTCAAAATATACAGTTAGAAAGAAAAATAACCCACCTATCTCCAGAACATGGTGATGCTGAGTATTTATCTGGGAGCCCAGCATACCACCTAGTAGTGAACAGATCCTTCTCAACCCTTTTTTCCATTCTACCCCCACCCACCCCTTTGTACTGATAATGACTACTGTTTCTGAGGCTTCCCCGATGACTTAGCAGGTAAAGAATCTGCCTGCAATGCAGGAGACACAGGAGATATGGGTTCAGTCCCTGAGTGAGGAAGATCCCCTGGAGAAGGAAATGGCAACCACTCCAGTATTCTTGCCTGAAAAATCCCAAGGACAGAGGAGCGTGGCGGGCTGCAGTCCATGCGTGCATGTCTGCAGGCATGCTAAGTCGCTTCAGCTGTATCTGACTCTTTGCCACCCAGTGGACTGTAGCCCTGGTGGGCTGCAGTCCATAGGGTCAGAAAGGGTCAGACATGACCAAGCGACTAAGCACAATTGTTTCTGAAAAGGGATGCAGAACAGAAAGTACAGTAAACCAGAGGTATACTCTAGTAGAGTTAAAAGAAAGACTCATTCATAGATAAGAAATGTTTAAACGTAGCAAGCAATCACTGAGGTTTTCTCCCTGATATAATCAGGAAAAAAAAACTGTGGCAAGCTGGCTAGAGTATGAAAAGAGAAAAAGCTTTGGCAAGAAACATGGGCAGGTCTTTGAATTATTTTGTGTTAGAAAACAAATATTCATGTGTTTCTCTATTTTAAGGGATTTCTCCAACGCCTACAAATGAGAAGAGTATCTTGTATTACATCTCTTCTCCCTGAAAATCTCTCAAGATTCTTACCAATAGAGCGGAAATCTGTTTTTTCACAATTGGATAAAAGCCTCCATTATTTAATTTGAATTTTCCTACAAGTGATATGCAGCAATTATTAACGCTGTGTACTGACTTATATGAACCAACCCAAGGGCCTAGGTTCAAAGAATATGGTTTTCTGAGCTGAAATTCAAGGACCTTGGCTTTCCTGTGCCTAAAGTCTGCTTAACAATGAACAGCAAACAAAGCCTGCACTGTTCCTCATATAAAAAAAAGTAATCTAGGTGGAGCGATTAATTTTTTAGAACAATCTCTACAAATCTATTAAAATTTCTTTGACTTCAAAAAGCTCCAATCAAGCATTCCTAGGACTTCTATTGTCAGGTGAAAAAAACATTCAATTTATATAAGAGAGGAAAGAAAATGTCTCAAGGTACTGTACCTCTAATGAGTTGGGTGTTCTCATCCATCAAAACCGAATGTTCAATGCAGCAGAAATATTTGTTAAGGCATTATTTGACTCAAAGCCAAATCCATGCCCACTTTTTCTTATACAGTCCCTCAGTTCTCTAGCCCACAAACCCCAGGATGTCTCAGACTACAGTTTGAAACTAGAACTTCAGGTTCAAATGGTTGTGCAAAATGAAGAAGGGACCACATACAGGAAGAATCTTCCAATGGTTCCACAAACTTCATCCAGAGAAAACCACCAGGCTGTCATGTGTTCAAGGGAACTTTTATGTTCAAAGAGAATTCTGTGCACATTAATTCTCAAAATTGTTCATCGACACTGTGAAGACAGCTGCTGAATGACAGGCTTTCCTGACCCACATCTGCATATAAGTATATCTGTCTGGTAGAAGGACTAGACAGCAGCTGACCTGGGTGCAGGTCTGGATCAGCCACTGCGTTCCCACTCACTCGTTACTGAAAGTGTTAACTGCTTAAAGCATAGATTGATTGATACGCTCATTGATTCATTCATTGAGAAAACATCTATTGAGGAAATTTTGCATGCCAAACCTAGGATGGGGAAACACAGATGAAGGGGATATGGTCCCTAGTCCCTTCCCACGAGAAGCTCATAAGCCAACAGAGATGCACAGTACAAACACTTAGGCTGGAGCAGAGAGCTCTGAACAGGTTAGTCACTTGAGTCTGGACATGAATCCAGGCTCTTCTACTTAGACTCTATGATTGATCTTATATGATTTCGTATGTGCCTCAGTATCACTGCTTAGATAAAAACAACGGTCAAATAAACCACCCTTCTCTGGTGACTGAATCTTTTTTCACTTCTGTTCCTTTAATCGCTTAGCCTACCTATGCACATATGGAATGTGCAAAGGAATGAGTCCCCAGAGAGGAAAAGCAGGCAGGTCCAGGGAAAGCCTGGTCGCTGTTCTCTTCCTTTAGGCTGGGTGAAAGGGAAAGTGTTAGTCGCTCAGTCGTGTCAGACTCTTTTGCGACCTCATGAACTGTAGCCCGCCAGGCTCCTCTGTCCATGGGATTCTCCAGGCAAGAATACTGGAGTGGGTTGCCATGCCCTCCTCCAGGGGAATCATCCGGACGCAGGGATGGAAACCCAGTCTCCTGCATTGCAGGCAGATTTGGCTTTCAAAATACAAGTGGCAGAGGTGCGATGAATGAGCAGATTCATTCATTCGCTCGCACAACACTGAAGGAAGATGGCCTTCCTGTGCTCCCAGGGCACCTCGATTTGTCCCGTATGCCACACCCCACCCTGCCATCTTATCTGCCTGAGTCAGCAACTAAGCTGACTGCCTGCTGAGACTTTGTCATGCTAACTTTGCATCCTCAGTCCCAACCCAGTGCCTGCAACGTGGCAGATGCCTAATGACTTAATAATTAACTAAAATTCATACTGCCCTCAGGAACGAAACCATACATTGGCAAAGTGGCCAAGCATTTTGAGGTGCGGGCCTAAACCTCTCAGGATCCTTCACAGAGGGTCACCGATCTAGTAGGGTCAAGAAATAACTGTGTGACCTAGGGTAGAAGGGGAGAGGGAGGATCATTTCAGTTTCCTCTTTTTAAAAAAATTTGTTTATTATTATTTCTTTGCATTGGGTGTTAGTTGCAACATACCTGATCTTTCCTCTCAGGCTCTCTAGCTGTGGCACAAGGGCTTTAACTGCCCCGAGGCACATGGGATCTCAGTTCCCCAACCAGGCACCAAACTCAAATCCTCTGCATTGCAAGGTGAATTCTTAACCATTGGATCACCATGGAAGTTCCTCAGTTTCCTCTCTGATAAAATGAGGATTAGGTCACAGGTTGGCAAACTATGGCTCCTGGGCCAAACCTAGCTCAGCTTATGGTCCCCTCCAGTTTAGGGTGATTTTTACATGTTTTAAAGGGTTATAAAAGCAAATAAAGAATAACATGCATCAGAGAACCCCTAAGTCTATGTGGTTCTCTACACCTAGTATGTTTACATTCTGGCCCTTTACAGAAAAAAGCTTGCTGACTCTGGATTAGATGTGACTCTCTCTCTCACACACACACACACACACACACACACATACACACAAGGTCCTTTAAACCTGGACATTTTTGCATTCTCATTCTGCTTGATCAGCCCCATTCTGGCTCCTTGCACCAAGCATTCCCAAGTCCCAACCAGCACACACAGCGGGAGCTCAATTGTCATTTGTCTAACTGAATAAATGGATTCTGCATCAGTAACCCTAAGAACTAAATCCCCCACCAAGAGGGTAAATTGGGTCAATGTGTATCAAATGAAGCCCTAATAGATGTCCCCAGCATCCGCTTGCCACAACAAGGGGACGGAGCAGCAGCTCCACAGGCTCTTGGATGACAGTGGTACCAAACTGGACCCAGAGCTCAGATAACCAGGATTAAGACTCACCTGGCTTCACCAAATCAAAAATACACTCAGCCATCCCCTGCACAAACCCCTTGGATAAATGATAAAGCTATCAAGAAGTAGCTATCGAAACACAGATCATCTCAACAGATAATCTTAATAGCCGTGGACCCAAGAGAGGAAATCCCACCCCAAATAAGGCACATCGAAGAATTTAGCTCACCACATTCTGTTTCTCTTTCCCTCTGTTGTTAAGGATACATAATACCAAAACAAGGAATTCAAACATTTATGTCAGGGCAGCAAGCCAAGGAAAGCCTAGAATATATGACCCTATTAACACTAATGGAAGTTGAAGCAAGCTAACAGAGACAATAAAACCTGCCCCCTGCTCTCACTACATGTACATTTCCAAAATAAACAGCCAGCAATTATTCTTTTAATGTTCCTTCTCTGCACATCCATAAATCACTCCTGGGCATATACCTCTTGCTGATTTCGAAGTACAGGTCTCTGGGTTTTCTTTTTCTCCTACCTTGCCTTCACTCTTCCTGTTTCTGGATGCTGACAGAGGGCATCCTGAATGGGCCTGGGGGTGCTTTTCTATGATTCCCTCAGTTGAGCATCCTCAGCACACGTGTAGCACACGCCAACCACCACCTCCTTCATCAGACTGAGCCATAGGAATCACCCAACTGATCTGGGGTTTCTGCCCTCTCCACTCTTCCCTAAAGAAGCCGGTTGGAGCTCTCCCTTCTCCCAGCTGGCCTAGAAATCTAAAGGTCCCCCACACCCAATGACGTGATAGACTCATACATCTCACTCCCACCCCCAGCCCCCCGGCCCCATGCCCCCAATATACTGAGCTGGAAGCTTGACAACAACAACAAAACAACTTGTATATCTCAAAGCTTATTTCCAGAGACCGAAGGACAGAAGAACAGCTTAAATTTGGATTCTTTTCCTGATTTACTAGGTAAGCTTTTTCCAATAGCCAAGACAGACAGACAGACAGACAGACACTGACCCACTGCCAACCTCTGCATGTACTTGAAAAAAAAAAAAAAAATCCCATTCCTTCTCAGAGTCTTGTTACTCTCATAGGTTTCTCAACCATTAAAAATGGGTTTAATCTCGGCTGGCATCTTTGCTTGAAAGGTTAAGAATCCAACACCTCGGATTATATTATTGGAGCTCTGAGTTCCCCCCCGCCCCTAGGGAGGAATCCTGCAATGATTGTTCTCTGATTCCAGGAGCAAACAGCCTCACCTATATTTTCAGCAAATGCCATCATTGTAACCCCTGCTGGGGGACCCAGCACAGTACCTATTCCTGGCTCTTCTCCCTGTTGAGCATGGGATCCAGAGTAGATCCAGACCATCCACTAGGGCCAAAAGAAAATCATCACTTGGTTTAAAAAAATAAAAAAAATCCCTGGAAAGCATCTAGGTAATTAATGTACGGAAATGCAGACTCCCTCCAACATAAGATAAATCTAGTATCTACTGATTTTGTCTCTATAAAAGATTTTGCAGGCTGTTCATTAATATTTGTATAAAGAAAAGAGCCCCACATGTGCCTTTTTAAAAACATATTTGTCTATTTGGTTGTGCCAGGTCTTAATTGAAGCATGCAGGATCTTAGTTCTGGAACCCGGACCCCTGCATGGGAAGTGTGGAGTCTTAACCACTGGACCACCAGGGAAGTCTCCCACATGTGCCTTTTGAATGTGACATTTCATAGGAAGTTTAAGGTGATTCAAGTAGGTGTTAGAAAACACAATGGGCTACTCAGATATTATTATCAAGTATATCTGGGGAAAAGTATATATGGAAAAATGCATATTAATGCTCAAAATACACTATGGCTTATTCTTTTAATAGTGCACAATCATCTTACATCATCCAGGCTGGATGAATCACAGCTGGAATCAAGATTGCCAGGAGAAATATCAGCAACCTCCGATATGCAGATGATACCACTCTAATGGCAGAAAGGAGAACTAAAGAGCCTTTTGATGAAGGTGCAAGAGGAGAGTGAAAATGCTGTCTTAAAACTTAACATTCAGAAAATGAAGATCATGGCATCCGGTCTCATCACTTCATAGCAAATAGATGGGGAAACAGTGGAAACAGTGACAGACTATTGCTTGGGCTCCAAAATCACTGTGGATGGTGTCTGCAACCACAAAATTAAAAGATGTTTACTCCTTAGAAGAAAAGCTATGACAAACCTAGACAGCATATTAAAAAGCAGAGACATCACTTTGCCAACAAAGGTCTGTATAGTCAAAGCTGTGGTCTTTCCAGTAGTCGTGTACGGATGTGAAACTTGGACCACAAAGAAAGCTAAGCACTGAAGAATTGATGCTTCTGAACTGTGGTGTTGGAGAAGACTCTTGAGAGTCCATTGGACAGCAGGGAGATCAAACCAGTCAATCCTATAGGAAATCAACCCTGACATTCACTGGAAGGATTGATGCTAAAGCTGAAGTTCCAATATTTTGGCCACCAGAAGCGAAGAGTCGACTCATTAGAAAAGAACCTAAAGTTGGGAAAGATTGAGGGCAGAAGGAGAAGGGGCCAACAGAAGATGAGATGGTTGGATGGCATCATCGACACAATGGACATGAGTTTGGCAAACTCAGGGAGATAGTGAAGGACAGGGAAAGCTGGCGTGCTGCAGTTCATGAGGTCGCTAAGAGTCGGACATGACTTAATGACTAAACAACAACAACAAATCATCTTATAAACATGGTACAACCATTCTTACTCCTTAAAGCAGAAATAATTATTTCCTTTACTTTATGGACCCACTGGACCCTATAAGGATGTTAATAACAGGACCTATGACCTTTTATTTACTCAATGTGTTTACTCTCCTCACACTTCACTGCTTCTACTACCCTAGACTGTAAGTCCCTTGAAGACAAGGACCCCATCATATTCCTTCTTGAGTCCTCAGTACCCAAGAGACTGCCTAGCACCTAGCAGGTGCTTCATAACACCCAGATGGAAAAGCAAGAGACGCAGTAGGTATTAAGAGAGCAGAAACTGAATCTGTCTTATTCATTGTTACCTGTCCTATAAGTATTTTTTGAATGAATGGATGAAAGAAATAAAAGAGCAGTGGTACTAGGGCATGAAAATATAGAGTTTTGTTGTGGCATAATAAGTATCACCTTTTTCAGTTCTAAAACATTTTTTCTTACCTTCTGGCAGCTTATAAATCAGGATGCATTTTGCAATGGATGGCAACTTGGCATTGTGTTATAGTTTATTTGGAACTTTCTCTTCCTTCCTTTCTCAGTGGTACACAGAAAAGTCTGACATGTTAAAAATAATGGCATTGGGACATCCCTGCCAGTCCAATGGTTGAGAATCTGCTTTGCAATGCAGGGGACTTGGGTTTGATCCCAGGTCGGGGAACTAGGATCCCACTGGCTGCGGGGCAACTAAATCTGTGCACCAGAGCTAGCCATGTGCTGCAACTAGGAAAAGCCCACACACGGCAACAAAGACCCAACACAGCCAAAATAAACAAAAATTAAAATTAAAAAATATTTTAAAAAAATAATGGTGTCATAGATTTAGTGAAATATAACCGTTTGATGTGGCTGTAGTAAGAAGGGTTGGAAAGACAACCATAACATTGCACTGAATTTTCCACAAGAGTAGAAACAATAAGAGAGGCTGGGCTTTTTAGGGGCTTCCCTGGTAGCTCAGCTGGTAAAGAATTCACCTGCAAAGCAGGAGACCCCGGTTCGATTCCTGGGTCGGGATGATCCACTGGAGAAGGGATAGGCTGCCCGCTCCAGTATTCTTGGGCTTCCCTCGTGGCTCAGACAGTAAAGAATCTCTCTGCAATGTGGGAGACCTGGGTTTGATCCCATAGTTGGGACGATCCCCTGGAGGAGGGCATGGCAACCTACTCCAGTATTCTTGCCTGGAGAATCCCCATGGACAGAGGAGCCTGGTGGGCTACAATCCATGGGGTCGCAAAGAGTCAGACACGAGTGAGCAAAAGCACAGCACAGGTGGAGTGGCTATTTCTCTCACAATGGTTGCCCCTTCTCTAAAAGCAGCCCACAGGCCAGTCTACGCTAAATAAATGTCCTTCTGCCCACCACTGATTGGTCCAGGGGTGGTCACATGATTCATAGTGAGTCAATCATTACTCTAAGATTTTTTTACTTGGAGCCAGTGAGAGTGTAGAGGCTTCCTTGGTGGCTCAGTGGTAAAGAATCTGCCTGCCAATGCAGGAGACATGGGTTGATCCCTGAATTGGGACGATCCCCTGGGGGAGGAGGAAATGGCAACCCACTCCGGTATTTTTGCCTGGGAAATCCCATGGACAGAGGCGCCTGGTGGGCTGCAGTTCACTGTGTCACAAAGAATTGGATGCAACTTAGCAACTGAGGGTACACGCAGACACCCAATGGGAGTGTAGCTCAGTCTGTCTCTGGTGTCAGCCACCGTGAGATTTACAGTTCAGGAGCACTCCCTGGCCATGCTCCCTGCCATGCAGGAGGGAATCAAAGGCAGGAGACAGAGCCTGGACATCATCTGAGTCCCTGTGTGGCTCAAAACAGCTACATGCTCACCAAACCCATTTCTTTTCCTTCTTAGGCCTTATTTCTCAGCCTCCTTTACCATTAGGTGGGGTCATGTACTGAGTAATAACGGATGGAATGAGGCCAGAAGTAATATAAACTGCTTCCAGACCTGGCCCATGAAAACCTGCCACGTGAGATCCTCCAAGCTCCTTCTCCACCTGCAGATTAAAAGGAGAGCACTCTGAGATACCTAGAGAAGGGAACTACAAGATGGCCTGGGTCCCTGAAGCATGCTAACTAGGAAAAACTATGTTGAACTGGTGAATAAACGAGAAATAAACTTCATTTGTGTTAAGCACTGATATTTGGGGGGATTATTAGGGCAATTACGTGCTTTAATCTTCCTTGGTTCCAGGTATACCCATCCCTCCCATGGTTACATGAAACACCCCACTATTCTTCCCATAAATTCCCTCTTCACCCAAAGTAGTTTGAGCTGAAAGTCTTTCCTTTACAACTTGAAGAGTTCTGGGAAATGAACTACAATCATCTGAAATGGCAAGAAGACAAAAGTAAGCAACAGTCCCTAAGTGTCTAGGGAACACTAGAAAATTTCTCAGAACAGAGTAATAAGTCCAACAAACTAATGGCAAATCACAAGACTCTTTTCAGTGTCCAAGAGCTTCCAGCTCTAAACTCATAAGCCACTTAGAGTGAAATCCTCTCTCCAATCTCCTTTTACTACCATAAGCACGTATAAACTTGTAATAGCCATGCCTTAGGGTATATACACTCATGAGTTCTCACCCACCTAGAATCCTAGCAAGCAAGATAAACGTCACTTATCACACAGAGTCAGCCCTGCTGTCCCCAGATTTATTGGGAAATGGGTCCACAAGCAACTCCGAGAAGTCAGATAACGACCCTGCGCCGCGGAGCTCTGGGTATGAGAGGACAAGGCTGATCAGAGTTTTCAAGAACAAATATTCAAGACTCAACAAAGCTTAAAGGAGCATTTATAAGACTATAAATGAAAAGATTACAAAAATAAACAGAAGAGAGATGCCACGGATGCCTACATCAGCAAGGAAAAGTTTTGCCTGAACTGGGAGCCAGCGATGACAGAGCACGCATCCTGCTCAGTTTCGAGAAATGTCTCTCAACGAGCCAAGATTTATAACAAGCACTGACATCTGTAATGCATTCTAGGGGCTAGTTACAGAGCACTTTTGTACTACGCATCGAGTAGTTTGACTCTCACAAGGACAGTAGGAAACTGGGATTGTCATCAGTGCTTTATTTACAGCTAAGAACACAGGCTCAGCCAGGTCACGTGCTCAGAGCCCCAGGATTTGTGGTTTGAGCCAAGACTTGAGCTCCCATTTCCTGACCCCACATCCGCTGTCCATTTCGTTGTCCCCCAAACGATGAACGCCAGGGCAGAGAGGGCCCAGCTGGAGGAGACTTTTCCCAATGCCATAAGATCCATCAACCCACTTGGAGGGTGGTTGTCTTTGCTTCGTGCAGCCATATGTGGGAACTTTCTGCGGGCGGGGGGTGGGGGTGGTTAAAGGGCCTGGGATAAATGCCTGGTCTGCCTCCAAACTCAGCTGGGAAAATAGTCTCTGACAAGATACCATAGCTTGTGCCCACAGGCAGGCCCTGAGAGAAGGAGTCTGGGGCATGGGGTTAGGAGTGCTAAGGCCTCTGTGTGACCCTGGCAGAACCTCAGAGTCGGAAGCCTCTGAGAACCAGGCCACAAGCTCTCTCAGGATCCTAAAGATAGAATCTGGGGCAAAGGAACTGAACTTACCCTTTGCTGGGATGGGAGAGAGGATCAAATACATAAACTCAGCTGGCCTTAGACAGTTCATGAGCTACCTCTGAGAGGCAAATTGCCAAGATCAAACACTCACATATTACCTGGGAAGGAGGAAAAAAAAAAAAATCAGGTGGCCTAGTGGTAAAGAATCTGCCTACCAATGCAGGAAATATAAGAGATGCAGGTTCGATTCCTGGCTCGGGAAGATCCCCTGGAGAAGGGAATGACAACCCACTCCAGTATTCTTGCCCAGAGAATTCCATGGAAAGAGGCACCTAGCAGGCTACAGTCCATAGGGTTGCAAAGAGCTGGACATGACTCAGCAACTGAGCACACACACAAGAGCCATTTATCCCTGGCAGCTGGCAATCCACCACCTTGGGAAGAAGACATGGGAAATTGGAGGACCTGCCCTTTGGGGTGTTGGAAAACTTGAAGAGTGGGCCTCTCCTGAATATCACTACTTCCCAGGCAACAAGGATGAGAGGAAGGGCCTTTATCCTGGTGCACTTCCTAAGAGATAGAAAATCCAAGATCCTGATGAATATGGAATAGGGAAGGGGCAATGGCCTTGATCTGAACAAACTTGGGCTTGAACCGCCACTCAATGTCTTGTTAGCTGTGATCTTGAACAACTCACAACCTCTTTGAGCCTCAGCTTCAACATCTGTAGAGGATACAACACTGACCTTACAGGATTTGGAGGGGGAAGAAGAAAAATTATAAATGTAAAGGGCATAGCACACCACCTAATACACAGGAGCCACTCAATAAATGTGAGCTCTTTTTGTGCACCCTCTCAATCCTTACTTCAATTCCTTATTATTGTAATGTTAGTACTTGGTCATTCTAATTCTTAGAAATTCACTAGGCAGTAGTCTTGAATCACATATATCTTGGCTGTTTTGCTAGTCTCTTTGAAATATAACCATCTGTGATTTTGGCTGTGAACATCTCAAATAACTCTAGACCCTTGGGTCTTTTACTAGTCTACTTCATGCTTCCTAAATTCCCTTAACAAACAAACAAAGAAAAAACCCTACAACCTTATCATCTTTCTCCAACTCGAAAGAGAATCCAAACCTTATGGATATTTGGCACACGGCTGCACCTAACAACTTAACAATAGTCAAGTTCAACTAACTAACGTTCCATAAGGCTTAAAATGAAGACTTCTGAGTTCACCAAAGCTTTATAGAGTTCCATCAACATGTAGTGTGCCTACGAACATAGGGACAACGGCAAGGATGAGTTTCTTGTGGAGTTCTTCATTATCTTCTGGGTCTTTGGGACCACTTCCTCCTGACATGCTATTATCCAAGTCAGGGTCATACCCGTCCTCTATACGCCAGACTTGAATATACACCATTACCAGTGCTTTGACTATACTACACAATAACTGTCTATTTTATGCTTTCTTCACTACTCTACAATCTCCTTTCAGGCAAGAACAGTGTTCTGCCGTATCTCAGTTACCAGTACCTACCAACACAGTACCTGGTGTGTAACAGACATTGAATTAATACTGGAGGTGTATCAGATGGATAAATAAATAAATAGGGTTTCTAGATGGTTGAATAGCATCACCAACTCAATGGACATGAGTCTGAGCAAACTCTGGAAGATGGTGAAGGACAGGGAAGCCTGGCGTGTTGCAGTCCAGTAGTTGCAAACAGTCGGACATGACCGAGTGACTGAACAACAACAAAGATCTGGGAGAAAGTTTAGAAATCACCTGGTCTAATACAAGGTCTTCATCTTACAGATAAGGAACCTGAGGCTCAGAGCTGCAAGAAGATTCAGCCCAGGTGGCCTCAGAATCAGCAAGAAGATGAGAAGTGGCAGCAGTCACACGCCACTTTGACTGTGAGTTCAAAGACAGACATCACTTCACACTCACTCCCAAGGAGAGGCGGTATAGCCTGGTGGCTTCCCAGGTGAAGTCTTTGGCTACCTGTCTGTCATGTGATTTTGGATAAATTACTTTATCTCTCTGAGTCACAATGGCTACATCTGTTAATTGGGGCTACTAATAACTCCAGAGCTGTTGGGGGTATAAAACCCGCCAACACACATAAAGTGCCATGCATAGAAGCAGCTGTGTGCCAAATAAATGTTTACTCAGTGAATCATGAAGGAGTCCCTGTCCAGCACACCACAAGAACCTGGTTTAAGACTTTGTATTTAAATCTCTGCCTGCGTTGAAGGTGGCTGGATCACATGGCTATGTACTTGGAATTTGTTGCTTGCTGGAATTAGACCTTAAAGCCAAATAGCCTCTATAATGTTGCTCCCAGTTCCTTTCACTGTGGTTGCCCTTGCTTCCCAAATCTGCCACACAAATTACCCATCTTCTACCACCCAGCTAGTTACACCTTGTCTAAAAAGCTGTCTCTGATTCCCATGATGTCATTAGCCCTTCCTCTCTCACTAATTAATATAGCAGCGGGGGGTATCCGCTTGGCTTTTTAAATTGTGGCAAAATACACACAATGTAAAATTTACAACCTTAACCATTTTTTTTGGCTGTGCCACAGAGCATGTGGGATATTAGCTCTGCAACGAGGGATCGAACCTGTGCCCCTCGCAGTGGAAGCTCAGAATCTTAACCACTGAACTGCCAAGGAAGTCCCCCACCTTGACCATTTTTAAGTGGACAATTCAGCAGTGTTAAGTACATTCACATTGTTGTGCAGCTAATTGCCAGAACTTTTTTATCTTGTGAAACCCAAATTCTCCACTCATTAAACAACAACTCCCCCCATTACTTCCTCCTCCAGCCCCTGGCAAGCATTCTACTTTCTGTCTCTCTGAGTTTGATTACTCTAGGTACCTCATTTAAGTGGAATCATACAATATTTGTCCATTTCTGCCTGATTTACATCACCTAGCAAAATGTCCTCAAGGTTCATCCATGTTGTGGCATGTGTTCAGAATTTCCCTCAAAGGCTATTCAGCTTTGAAATACATTCAAGACTGAATACACAGAATAATTATTCAATGTTCCATTGCATGCACATACTACATTTTGCTTATCCATTCATCTGTTGATGGACACTTGAGCTGCTTCCACTTCTTAGCTATCGTGAATAATGCTGATGTGAACATGAGTGTATAGAGGTTTGTCTGTCTTATCTCCTCTACTAAATGTGAACTTCCCAAAGACAATGAATGAGTCTCAGTCATCTCTATAGTTCTCAAGGTGCCTGACACGTGATGGCACTTAATAAAAACCTATCAAGTAAGTAAGACAGTTGTTGTTTAGTGGCTAAGTCATGTCCAACTCTGCGACCCCATGCACTGCAGCCCAGCAGGCGTCTCTGTCTGTGGGATTGCCTAGGCAAGAATTTGCAAATGGCAGTATTACACAGCAGAAAAGCACAGGCTTTGCAGTAGACAGTCCTGATTTCTGGTCTTGGATCTGCCTCTTCCTACTCATGTGATCTTAGGCGTGTTGCTTAAGCTCTCGGAGTCTCAGTTTCCTTATGTGGTTTTTGCCACAATTAAATATTATAACTTATGGAAAGCAGTTGGCACAGCACTTGGCACACCATAAACTTAAAAAAAAAGTATACCAGTATTATGATTATAAAGTTACATAATAAGGAATTTACTGCACATACATGCAGGCCATTTAGTTTTCTGGCCATGATAACTTTAAAGGCAAAGACTATGCAGAATTCTGAGAGCAAACAATTCATTACAGGTAACAGTCAAAACAGAAAGACACTACACAGCAGTAACAATGAATCTGGATTGGTTTCACTCTCCTGAAATCTTGAGGTCTGGATGTTGGAAATTTTGCCACTTCAAAGGGACAAACTTAAACGTTGTACTGAGGACCACCTCACTGAACAAAGCAGCCTGTCAAAGATCTCACATTTTTTCATCAGGATGACTTGAGGGTGTTATTTTTTGGTGCCTGGGCTGAGTCTGTCTTGAATTTGATCATTCAAGTTTGAACTTTTTAGCAAAATGATGAAAAAAGAAATAGATCTTTATGACTATTTCAGACAGACATATTTATTTCAATCTGTCTCAAAGGAAACTGAGCTCCCCGCCCTACTCCTAGTTCCTTTTGGACATGAATTCTTTTTGAGGTTGCTCTCCAAATTTTGCAGACCAGAAACATTCCTTCCAAAGTTAGCTCTTAGAAAGTAGAGTTCTTAAGTCCTAGAAGGAAAACTTATTGGAGTTTCTTTTTGTCTGCTGAAACAATTAACATTCCTCATGGCTAATTCAAATGGCTCTCTGAGACAAAAATCAGAAACGTGGTTGTGTGGTGGAGGAGAGGGAAGGGAAGAAAAGAGATGTTAAGAGAATGTTGTTCAAATGCTAGTGTTAGTCTCTCAGTCATGCCGGACTCTTTGCGACTCTCTGGACTGTAGCCCACCAGGCTCCTCTGTCTGTAGGATTCTCCAGGCAAGAATACTGGAGTGGGTTGCCATGCCCTCCTGCAGGGGATCTTCGCAACCCAGGGATTGCATCCAAGTCTCATGTTTCTTACATTAGTAGGCACGTTCTTTACCAGGCACGTTCTTTACCACTAGTGCCACCTGGGAAGCCCCCCATATGCCAGAGGTCAATTTCAATTTGGCTCCCAAATAACAGCTAAGGGCTACTGAATGCCTTCCCCAACCAGGACACCCAAATAACTTTGAGGCCCACCGGGTGAAGGGCACCAGACTGAGACTTGAAACACAGGGCCTTGTTTCTGCTCTAAGTATTAATTTTGGTGATGACTGCATGACTCTGTGAACATTCTAAAACAAACAACTGAATACATACAGTTCATGTGAATTTTATCTCAAGAAAGTCATTTAAAAGCCAGCATCAAATAAAAGAGTAAATTTTAAGAAATCTCACTACATACACACACACACCCCCCCAACTCCTACTGCGCTGGTATGAGTAACCATTTTGTTATTTTATATCCTTCCCAGATTCCTATGTGTAAATTCAAATGTATTTGCTTAACCCCCTACTTTTTTCACAAAACATGCACTCTTCTGCATCAGCCGTCTTTTTGAGGGGTGTGGAGGACCCATCTTTCTTTCACTTAAAATATCCTTGGAGATCTTTGCATATCCGCACTTAGAGAAACCCTAATTCTTGTTGGTAGTTTAATAGCTTTCCCTTTTGTGAACATACCCATTTATTTAACCAGCTTCCCACTGATGCACACTTAGGTGGTCTCCAATCATTTGCTATCAGCAATGATGACGCAACGCTTGTGCGTTCTTCTTAACTTGGTTTCATCAGGTAACATTCTGCTTCTGGACTGAAGGGAGACAGCTTCAACAGCAGGAACCTCTTCAGAGTTAGTCGGAACTGGGTCTGCATTCAGCCTCTTCTGTGCGTGTGCATGTTAGTTGCTCACTCATGTCTGACTCTTTGCCATCTCATGGATTGTAGCGCGCCAGGCTCTTCTCTCCATGGAATTCTCCAGGCAGGAATACTGGAGTGGGCTGCCACTTCCCGACCCAGGGATTGAACTCAGGTCTCCTGTATTGCGGGCAGGTGCTTTACCATCTGAGCTACTAGAGAAGGCACAGCCTCTTCTGCTGACTAGCTGTTAGCACCATGACTGGGAAAGTTACTTTTATCTTCTGAGCTTTAATTTCCTCACTTCATAAAGTAGGCAAAAATCCCACCTACTGTATCAGGTTGCTTTTAGGGCTCAATAGGCTCCCACTGGCTAAATTTGGGACAATTTTTGTATCAAAAAGCATAAATATGGGAGCAGGGGAGGCAGAAGGTTGGAAATGGATTGTAACACATGGGGGTGGGGGAAGAATCCAGGAATCCAAGTGATACTAAAAATAAATAAGTAAATAAAAGAGTAGGGGAGTTGAAAGCTAATTTATCGGAAAAATGCTGGAAAACAAATACAGAAAAAAAGAGAGAATTAGAAAATCATGCTTTTACTTACTGCATAGCACAGGGAACTCTGTCAGTCTTATGTGGCAGTCTAGATGGGAGGGGGGTATATGTGTGGCTGAGTCCCTTCGCTGCTCATCTGAAACTATCACGTTGTTAATCGGCTATACTCCAATACAAAATAAAAAGTTTTAAAAACGAAACAGAAAATCATCCTTTTATAGATGTTAATTGATCTAGGCCAGGATTATCAATAGATGTTTAAATCAGAGAGACAAAAGTTGTTGAGGAACAGGAGATTGAAACAATCTCAAAGTATCACCCCAAAGACATTAATAAATTAGAAAGAGAAAAGGGTTCCTTTACAATGTATAGATCTGGCAAGGCCACCACATTCAAAATACAAAGTTCCCATCACCAGCCTTGGGTCAAACTGACATTTATGTGTCACCCTAATGTGATGCAAGGGGAAGGATACAGCATCGCCTATGGGGAATTCTTATTGCGAATGTTTAACCTGAGCATAAGAATGACAAAACCAGCTGACAAATCCAACCTACCGTCTACAAAGCAGCTTAGAATTTTCAAACTGTCAATGTTATGAAAGACAAAAAAAAAAAAAAAAAGGGCAGGGGAACTTAGCCACATTAAAGGAAATTCAAGAAACACAACTACACTCACTGTATAAGCAATCTTTGATTAAATTCTGTGTCCCCCTTCCCCTAAAAGGTTATAAATATCATTGGAACAACTGGGGAAATCTGAAAAATATTATTGTTCTAATGTAATGATATTGTGGTTACAGGGGAGAATGTCCTTGTTCTTTAGACATACACGCTTCAGTGCTTAGAGATAAAGTGTTGTGGTGTCTGCAGCTTACTTTCATATGATTTTGAAAAAAAACAAAATGAATGTGTATGTCAGTGTATGTGTGTGTGTGCGCGCACACACAATCAGGATGGGAAAGCAAATAAATCTAGATGAAGGGTATAAGAGTTTTTGCTGTAATATTTTTGCAGTTTTTCTATATGTTTGAAATTGTTCAAAATAAGTTGCGGGAAAAAAAAATCAAACAAAACATGTGAATCACCTGACATCCAGTAGGTGTTGTAAGAGTTCCCATCATGGCTTCAACCAACTCAGCAGATCTACAGAAAGCTCCTGCCCTCTAACCACGCTGTGTGCTGGGCTAAGTCACTTCAGTCGTGTCTGACTCTTTGCAACTCTATGGACTATAGTCCAACAGGCTCCTCTGTCCATGGGATTCTCCTGGCAAGAATACTGGAGTAGGTTGCCGTGTTCTCCTCCAGCAGATTTTCCCGACCCAGGGATTGAACCCAAGTCTCATGTCTCCTGCACTAGCAGAAGGGTTCTTTACCAGCAGCACCACCAACACAAATCAAATCAAAGTAAATGCCACCAGCCAGACAGTGCTGCCTTCAGAAAGCTTACACTTCTGATCAGATGACAAGACAAAAACAGGAAACACCTGGAGATTCAGTAAGGTTTTGGTTGCAGAAGAACTACCTGGGGCCTACATCTGTGAATTTTTTAAAGTTTGGTAACCTTTAAAAAAAAAAAAAAAAAAAAAAAAAAAAAAGCAAAACAGAACTGTTACTTAACGTCACTAAGAATTATTTCCTCATTTACATGGGAAAATAGAGCTGGAATCTACAAGTGAGGTTGAGAGAATAAGATAGCATACATAACACACCTCTGTAAAGCATGTGTTACTGAAGACTTAGTAAAATATTAATCTCCTAGAATAAAAGCAGAGAAGGAAAGTTCGGGAGGGTTCCACCTTTGTTTCCCTATCAGAACACCCAGCACAGGAATTTGCATTTAGCTTATGCTCACAAATACTGGATGAAGAAGTAATGGTAAGACATTATGAGACAGAATACCTAAAGAAAGTCTCTGTGGCTACAAATGCCACTGGAATTAGAGAAACGATTAATATGAGCTGGCCCAGCCAGAGACTGCAGTACCTTAACAAAAGCACATATTCATGTGCACATAAATTTGCCAATTTATGTGACATGAGTTTGGGCAAACTCCAGGAGATAGTGAGGGACAGGAAAGCCTGGCATACTGCAGTCCATGGGGTTGTAAAGAGTCTGACACGACTCAGTGACTGAACAACAACAAAATTAGCAAAAGTCCTACTACACAGATTATTTCATCTGAGCCCTCAAAGTAATCCCTATTTTAGAGATGAATAAACTGAGGTTTCAAAAAATGAATTACCCACTGAGCGCACAACTCAAATTTCTGTTTGCCCAACCCAGCCGCAGAAGAACGAAAATAACTGGTTAAAAGAATGGAAATACCTCACAGCTCAGTGATCCCAGGGTCTCTGCAGGACAGTGAGTCACTGATGGCCACTCTTAAACTCAGGCCTTTTCTTCAAAAAAATGCCAAAAATCTGCCTTGGGATTGCTTCTCTGGCTATTCAGAAAGATGAAAAATCAGGCCTTTTAGCCACCAGCTTCAGATACTAAAACAGCAGAGTTTAAATTCCCCTTTCTTATGTGGCTGCGTGACAGAGATGGAGAGGAAGTGAGCAGAAGAGATGATTTTCAATTCAAGGTTGACAGTGTCTGCATTTTAGTGAAGTTAACCTTAACTCAAAAATAAAATTTCCCTGCAAAATTTTCTGGGGGAAGACTCTTGACTGTGTTACTGTTCTTGTTCACTTTTTAAACATCATGCTGTGTTGCAGTCTGAGATAATACATTTTATTTCTCTCTTCCAGAGGTTTCCATGTTATTGATGTATCAACCTTTACTACAGCGATCACAAAACCATTACAACTTCCTTCCCTTAGTAAGAGAGGCTAGTCTAAGTGGCTAATGAACTTGGCAAAGGTATAAAAATGACACTTCAAAGACTGTGATAAGAATTTAAATCAGGGGGCAGTTTAAATGAAAAATATCTATGCCCTTTGCCCCAGCATTTCTACTCTTAGAAATGAATCCTACAGAAATACTCCCACAAATTTATTACAAAAGGATGCACGCTCAAATGCTCACCGCAGCAGTGTCTGACAGCCACCAAAAAGGGTAAGTTAGAGGAAGATGCAAATACATGGGGCAAATGCCCAAAATACATTAAGTGAAAGAGAGCAAGCCGGATACGTATTATAATAACATCATTAGCATACATGTGAGGGAAAATGACAGCGTGTGTGTACATGTTTAGTCGCTCAGTTGTGTCCAACTCTTTGTGACCCCTTGGACTGCAGCCCACCAGGCTCCTCTCTCCATGGGATTCTCCAGGCAAGAATATTGGAGTGGGCTGCCTTCCTTTCTCCACGGCATCTTCCCGACCCAGGGATCAAACCTAGGTCTCTGGCATTGCAGGGAGATTCTTTACCATCAGAGCTATCAGGAAGGCCAGGAAATGACAGCAATACACATCAAAATCACAACAGTGGACTATGTGAGGTAGAATTAAGGGAATTTTCCCTTTGTAGTTCATTAGACATGTCTTTAATGGATTTTGATTTCTCTTATGTCTAGAATAAAAAAACTAATTTAAGTTATATGTTTATGTCCTCTTTTATGTCCTTTCCTCTTTGCAGTCAAATGCTCTACTCCTGAGTTATTCCCCCACTTATCTCTCTTTTTTACTCAGGAAACAGCCACCTGCATCATTACCTCTAGAAATAAAGAGCGCCAGCTGCAGTGGGGAATGACAGAATCGTGGTCAGAAAGGACAGAAAAGATCACCTACAATATCTGCCAACAAACAGTATTCCAGCCCATAAGCTGACTAAATACATGCAGTGACCAAAACAATCACTATCTTCTGAAGCAGGCCTTGATGTCTTCTAGATTTCCTGTGACATTCCTAAAGATGACATTCAGGAATGGGCAACTGACTTGAACAATAATATTCACCAGATGACAGGCTACGCAGACAGAATCATTACCACATCCAAGAAAACTAACCTTGTTACTGATTATCTCCCATGCAGCTCCCATTCAAATTTCCCCAACTGTCCCCTCAATGTCCTTTATAGCTTTTTCTTTTTTAAGTCCAGTATCCAATCAAGGGTTGCATGCAGCATTTGGTTGTCATAACTCTTTGCTCATGCTGGCTCAGTCACTAAGTTGTGTTCAGTTCTTTGTGACCCCATGGCCTTGTAGCCCACCAGGTTCCTTTGTCCATGGGATTTTCCAGGTAAGAATACTGGAGTGGGCTGCTGTTTCCTACTCCAGGGGAGCTTCCCGAACCAGGGATCGAACCCATGTCGCCTACATTAGTAGGCAGATTCTTTACCTCTGAGCCACCAGGGAAGCCCGCCGTAGCTCTTTAGTCTTTTTTAATCTAGATTAGTCCCCCATACATTTTGTTTTCCTTTGTTTTATTTCTCTCTGATGACACTGACACTTTTGAAGATCACAGTCTGGCTGCTCTACAGAATGTCCCACACTCTGAATTTGCCTGATTATTTCCTCATGATTAGATTGAGGTTAAACATTTCTGGCAAGAATTCTACTTTGGCAATGGGTGTGTGCTTGCCATTGCATTCGGTTGTCTAGTTACACTGAGATATCTTCCTCTTCATTATGTCACTGTGGGTACCAGGAAAGCATCGGTCAATCAATAAGATATTCAAAATAGTGAATAATGCCAAAAACAGCCTCAATGAACACCAGCTATTCCAGGCATAGTATCAGACATTTTCAAAAAACATATTGTCTCATTTAAACCTCACAACAATCTCGTAAAGAAACAGAGGTTCAAAGAGGTTAATTCGCTTGTCCAATGACACATATGTAGCGATAGAAAAAATGTACACTTGCACATGTGGACTCATTCTCACACACATACCCCACACACACATCAACATATGATCTCTGGGGTTCATGGTCTCCCTGAGGATCGTCCAGGGACAAGTTACGAAGCCCTACCTTAGACTAATCTTGAGGAGGCCTAGCTGGCTTTCAAGAGTTGAATTCCTATAGAGAAGAAACTGAAAATAAATTATCTGTGGTCCACATAAAATTCTTCCACACTTGGAACTCTTATTTGGAGATGGGCCACCTTTCTACCATAGCCAAGAAAATAGGGCAATGGCTCCATAAATTATTATAACATTCTGGTATTTGGCTTGTTTTTTTTACTATTCTGCAACAAAATGAAAAAAAAAAAAAAGAAAATATAGAGAATTTTTCACAAAGCTAAATATATTTCTAATTTTAAAATGATGGTCTTTCTATAAGCTTTGGTATTAAATACGCTTTATTTCATGAGATAAAGGAGGACATATTTTTAAAAACACCTTTAACTATAGAAGAATAACTGTTGGCAAAAGCTCACCCAATTTTATCTTAATTTTTTGTATTTTCACTTACCTATAAAAGTCTGAAACCCATTATTTATGGCATTCTATACAATCAAAATTATTTTTGAGAAACTAACTGGAATAAAGGAAATTCAGCCCCCAAAGAAACCAGGTCTGAAATAATTCTAAATTTTCCCTGAAAGTCATCCACAAAACATCTCAAAGGTCTCCTCAGGCTCAGGTCTCCTCATATCAATGCATTTGTTAAAAGCGTTTTACATTTTATATTTGTATTACTAATTGCCCTCTTCCGATGTGTTGATATTTCCTGCCTTTGAGTGCATCCTTATGACTTAGGTTAATATACTCAATCGACAACATTCAGAGAGTCCCCAGTTTGTGCAAGGCAGTCTATTAGATGCATAGGGACTCAGTCTGGAGAGTTGTTTCTTACCTCCACGTCTCAGGTCACAGGTCACCCCCTGTGACCTGAGCCCCCAAAGAAGCATGAAAACTTCCCTTGGGACTGTCTCTTCTAGCACTGCCAACGAACCTCCCTGTGTGTGGTTATTTGTTTATATTCCTTTCCCTCACCTACGTGAATTTTTCCAAAGCAAACACTGTCTTATTCAATGCTGTATTCCTAACACAGGGCACATACAGCTGCCAGGGATCAGTATAAATTATGGAATAAATATATTTTACAGATGAGGAAACTAAAGTTCGCAAAAAGAATATGATGTGTCTAAACTCATAAATAAGTAGTTGCTAGTCTTAAAAAGCCTCACCAGAGGTCTCTTCTGTTCCACCACGATGCATTCTACATACAGACAAGGTGAGCTAGAGATCTTAGATGTCTTCATGGAACCTCAAACTCAGTATGTCCAAAAGTCCCTCCCCTTTGAAAAAACAAATAAAAATCTGGTCCCCATCCAATGTCCTCTTTCTCTTGTAAGTGATATATCCAGTAGCTTAAGGAAAACAGAAGTCATCTTAACTGAATCTTTTCTCTATCCCCACACCCAATCTAGCAACAACTGTATCAACTATAGTCTTCAAATTCAGTGTCTCCCAATCTCTTCCCTTCTCTCCAAGCCCCCGGCCACCACCCTAGATCCAAGGCCACCACCATCCCACAGGTATACTACAAAAATGACTTTCCATCTCATCTTGTGTTCGCTTTAGCTAATTCTCTCCAGTCTCTTCTCCAACTTAACAGCCAAGGTGATGTTTTTAATATCATCCTACCTGAATATGGAATTCATCTAGCTAATTAAAATCCTTCACTTAGGATAAAGACCAAATTCACCAGTGACTCAGAAAACTGCCCCCTCTCTAGACTCTGTCCACCTCTCCAGCTTCATTCTTCTTCATTCTGGTCTCTCTCTCCTTGTTTTGCCCCCATAAACTGTCTAACTCCATAACTAATTAACTTTTAAATACTTATAGTCATCTATTTCCTTTGTACTTTGAACGTGTAGTTTCCATGTTAGAAACACCCTTTGTCCTCATCTCAGCACCCGCTGTTGCCATCCTAAATTACTTCCTCTCACTCTCCAAGTCTCTTGAAATGTCACTTCCTACAGGAAGCCTTCCCTGATTCCTCCAGACAAGGGAAGCACACCAAGTTAACCACTCCTCTCCGACCTTGTTGTACATCCCACTTTGGCAGGAGAATTCATCACACTTGCAATTACTTCTCCAATGATTATCTCCCCTGCTGCTGCTGCTGCTAAGTTGCTTCAGTCGTGTCCGACTGTGTGCGATGCAATAGACGGCAGCCCACCAGGCTCCCCCGTCCCTGGGATTCTCCAGGCAAGAACACTGGAGTGGGTTGCCATCTCCTTCTCCAGATTATCTCCCCTAACAGAACATAAATTACATGATGGTGGTGGAAGCATCTCTTTTCACGGAGACTGGGCTGCAGTCCATGGGGTTGCAAAGAGGCAGACAGGGCTGGGCGACTGAGCACACACACACACACCCCCACCCAGTCCTCAGACCACAGAGGTGGTGGTGGTTTAGTCACTAAGTCATGTCCAACTCTTGCGACCTCATAGACTAATGCCTGCCAGGTTCCTCTGTCCATGGGATTCTCCAGGCAAGAATACTGGAGTGGGTTGCCATTTCCTTCTCCAGTGGATCTTTCCGACCCAGGAATCAAACCCGGGTCTCCTGCATTGCAGGCAGATTCTTTACCGACTGAGCTACAAGGGAAGATCTAGCTGCTCACAATATCTGTTGTAAGAAGGACAGGCTGGGGCCATGTCACCAGGCCAAGTAAACAAAGGGGCAAGGATCCTTATCCCTTTGCAAATGATTTAAACGAAGGGAGAAAGAAATGCAGAGTTATTCAAGGTCACAGAGATGGCAGAAATGAGGCCAAAACTAACCTCCCATTTAGCTCATTTCTCCTCCCGAAAACACTAAAAAGCCTGGGTAGAAGAGGGAGCAACTTAGAAGAAAATTCGGAATGAAAAGATGGTGAGTGTGAGGTCTCAGGTGGTGAGGGAGAGCTTCTGAATCTGCCTGTCACACTAGTTGCCTCCAGAAGGACAGCAGTGAGACCTCCCCTGCCTAGAGGAGCTCTTACTACACAAACAAACATAGCCACTACCACCTCCTTTGCCCTAATGGGGCGGTGGGTATAAAATAACAAACTTCTTTCAGCCAAAAAGGAGAAGAAATGACAGGAAGAAAAGCGGCTTCAGCTCCAAGCATCTTCAAAAAAAAAAAAAAACCCAAATGGGCAGTTTGCTCACTTGGACCCGCTCCTCAGCAATCAACAGGGAAGGGAGCAGAAAAGACTTACTGCAACAGGCAAGTGCGGGGGGTGTGTGTGTTGGGGGGGTGGGGGGTGGGTAATAAATTAGGAAGAAGCCATTCAAAGTCTACTGATTCTCTGAGAATTAGGAGAACATTTTGTGTAGAGCATTTAAAAACCTTGCCAGGGGCTTCACTGGTGGCTCAGTGGGAAATAATCCTTCTGCCAATGCGGGAGACACGGGTTCAATCCCCAGTCCGGGAAGATCCCACGTGCCATGGAGCAGCTAAGCCTGTGCGCCGCATGCTGCGTCTGTGCTCTAGAGACGGGGAGCCGCAACTACTGAAGCCCAGGCTCTGCAACAAGCGAAGCCGCTGCAATGAGAGGCCCCGGCACCGCCACCAAGAGCAGCCCTCACTCACCACAACTCGGGAAAAGCCCTCGCCACAACGAAGACCCAGCATGGCCAAAAATAAAGAAATAAAGAAAATTATATTAAAAAAAAACCCCAAAACTTGTAATGCTCCGGCAGCTCTTAGAACATGTACCCATGAAAGGAAAAGTAGCATGAACTCAACTGTAACAGTTCACTGTCCTCCTCGGGCTGCAGGAGCCAAATTATGTCCGTGACAGAAACCACAAACCAGGCCAAGGGGTTAGGTTCATTCTGTTCATCCTGCCAAGCACCAACTGCAAGAAGAAAAGGCAAAGCCTCTTCCATGAGGACTCAGTAGAAGAAATATTTGAAGTCTCAATTACCCTGGAGGTTCTGGGTGAGGCAGAGAAGAGATGGAATGGTATCCAGAGCCTGGAAGGACTCTTAGAGAGAGATGTGATATACTGGTGATAGGGAGATTTTGAAACACAGAGGGAAAAATGAGAATTGCAAATGGACAGACAGGGAGAGAAACTGGAAGAACTTCAAGAGACACAGAGGGGTGTGGAAAGGAAGACAGCGCAGAAGGGGTGCTCAGGAAAGCAGACAATAAGCAACAGAGGGACACAGAAAGAAGCAAAGCCAGGCAGACCATCTTTTCCCAAATCCCAAAGCTGCTCATTGCATTCCAATAAATCACTCTACTACAAAGCCCATACAATGGACTGTCCTTTGCATTCAGTAACAAGCGGCATGGAATGAAGCATCGCCCAGCTGTAACTTCAGAGACCTAACAGTCTGAATTAAAAAATGAACAAAATTGGTTCAGCAGCAGAAGATAACCAGTGATGACTTTCCCCCTGTGGCTGACTTGGCTCCGAAAAGGTTTGGCATTTTGGAGTTAAGCATAAAACACTCTGGCATTTCTCCTTTTGACATTCCAAGAGGGGGTGTGGTTGACCCCAGGTCCATTCATTTCCAAGGTTGTAGATCTCTCAGCTAAGACTGGCCCCATCTGTTCTGGAGTCAGCCAGCTGTTTATTCCAAAATGACATATTTATTGTACTAATCATCCTAGTAACTCTTACAAGAACACAGCCAATATCACATGGGTCAAAATGCTCTCTGTCCTGTTAGACGTGTCAGTTTGTTTAAAAAAACAAAACCAAAAAGCCAAAAAAGCTCTACTGTGATTTTCGGTTTCCAAGTCCAGGATCACTCTTCCATGCCGTACCTTTCAGTAATGGCAAATGAAGGTTAACAGTGCTTCTAACTTTTCCTTTCCCTGATGCGTTAAAAATGAACCCTAATGATCCATTCTCCAAATCGTTATTTGTGACTGGTGACTGCCTCAGGAAAGGACAGCTCATTAGGGTACCAATGTCAGTGGCAAGAAGCCTACTGCAATGTAATTTAAAACATTCGCACAAGTACAAATCTGTCGGCTCCACTTCCAAACAATCCTGAAACCCTGCAGTTGGGAGAGGAAAAACACTCAACGAAAATGTTGCTTCCAGCAGCCTCAAAGAACCTTGCCCAGACACGTGAAATGTTTCTGACTGGCACGGAGTGCACCATTAAAGGACACTGTCACCTCAAACCGGCAGAAAAGGCGACGAGACAAACGACGTAGACACACACACACACACACAAAATAAAGCCCCACAAAACTTAACCTACTCAGACGCACGCTCATCTTAAAAATGAATAGTGTGTGCTCGCCCAAGTGACACGAAATGTTCCAAAGTAGTGCGACCACATGAAATCACTGTCTCCCTGTCTCCCCACGCATCACCCCTTCCCACTCAAATCCCAGCACTCGGGCCGTATGTGACAGGACTGCAGTCTCCCACCACTGCCTTCCTCTGATTAAAGAGCACTTCCCAACATCCTCCCCAACCCAGCTCCCTCTCCCAGCCTTCAAAAAGGTTGAGGGGAGTTGCGACTAGGGAATTGGCAAGCATCCGTCCTCTGGCGGGGGAAGGCTGCTGGAGTTGTTCTTTGCAGTGACCCAAATTGCAGAGAGCTTTTCGCTTAGCAGCGCTTGCGAGCAACCTTCCCAATCCTCCCACCCCCATCTTCCCAAAAGAAAGCCTTGAGAACTAAGCGGGAGGAATAACTTGGTAGAATCATTTGAATAAATCACTTCAACTCACCTGGTTTGGGATTTTTCTCCCCACCCCAGGCATAAACAGAAAGGATGTGCGAATGAGTCACGCAAGCAAGGGAGGGTGTTGCGATGTCCTAAGTCCAAAGGCTGAAGTCAGTCCTTGCCCTGGTGCTGCTGCTACGCTTAGCTCAGCTGGAGCGAGCGGCAATCGCAAGCCTAGCAGCAGCAGGGGGGTGGATAGACCGTAGCACAATGAATGCAGTGGGGTTTTTGCAATGACATCATCCCACTGTCCTAAAGGCCCCAATAGCCATGCTCAGGAGCGGTTCATTCTGGGAATCGTAGTTTTCTCAAGGCCAGGCGGAACAGCCGGGCTATCCGCCGGAACTACAATGCCCAAAATGCGCCACGGTCGGACGCGCCTGGAGAGGGCGAAGGGAGCGAAGTGGGCACGGCAGCCATGTTAGGGGTGCTGAAACGATTCCGCGGCGCCGGCTGAGTTTTTAGGGGACGCGGGAGCCGAGTGGTGGTGCAGAGGGGACAGTGAGAAGGAGGACAAGTCGGTCGGTGAGCCTGGGTTCCGAACCTGGGCACCGGGGGATGGAGGCGGCGTCTGGGGCCGAGTAGGACGTGTCCGGCTGGTGGCGGCATGAGAGGCCGAGTGGGCCTCGGCCTTACGGCCCTGCTGGAGTTGCGGAGGTCGCCTACGCCTCTTGCCCCACGTTGTGACAAAGGGATTGAGGGAGTCAGTTTACTTCTGGGCTCAGAGCAGCAAATTGAGCCGCTGACAGGATAGTAAGGGACGGTTGTGTTTTTCCTGTGGGAGTGGGGTGCGTTGCGGGGATCCTGGGTGGCGACCCTCTAGCCTTTGGTCGCAGAAGCTTCTACCTAAGGAATTGGGCTGTCTCTCCCAGATTTTTTTTTTTTTTAATTGTCTTGTCATTCTCCAACCGTCCTTACTCCTTTCCCAAGGTGTCGGACCCTCATTGGTCTTTCATGCAGAAGTGATTTGCAAAAGGTTCCAAAGACATCGATGTTAAAAGGTAGCTAAGCTGGAAGGGAACGGCGCTTTGGCCCCGCAGTAAAGAAAACACAAAGTCCCTGTTTAAAATGATACCTTCATACTTGACAGCGAAGGCAGGGAGACTTTAAAAGGGAATACTGATGATCGGCCTGTTGACGGCTGGAGACTGGTTCCTGAGTAAGAGGGTTCTTGAATAAACCTAGAGTGCATACTGAAATTACTGCCCAGACGGGATCTTCAGGACCATGGACCACCAACTTATTTTAAAAATACAATTAGTGTTTAATTTGTAGAACTCCATATATACCACTACTTTAGCAGCTAATTTGCTTTCAAACTAAGTAGCTGAAACTAAAGTCATTGGTCTTTTAAGTTGTTTTGCCCAGTATCTCGAATGAACTGTATTTTTTTTTCTCCGTTTGTGTTGTTAAAACAATGCTGTGTGTTTGTTCTTTTTCAGAGTCTGTCTACACAATGAAAAGATGAAAAATTTTCTTTGCTCCTGAGGGTGTCGGAAGGGCTAAAAAGGCTGATATATTAGTGCTGTTTTTCTCCTTTCCTTTTGCATATTATCCTGAAAACATAACATCACTTTGGGTCAGTAGGGTTATGCACTTCACTTGTTAGGAGTTAAAATTATAGCTGATAAATGGATTATTGTATCAAGGAAGGACTAGGCAGAGTGGTTATAAATGAAAAAAACATGGTCAAAACATCTCTCAGATGCATGCAGATGATAATTACAAAGGCAGTTTTATAAAGAATGATCTTACATATTGCCATGTTTCTAGGAACAAATCAGATGAATGGCTTTCATTTTTAAACAGAGGTAGTATGTGCTGGTCTCAGTTATGCATGGAAATCATGGCATTATTTGTTATTCAGAACTACCTTCTTTACAAGTAATGTTGGTAAGTATAGGAAAAGGAACAAAATGTGTGCTATTTTTTTTGTGATCTATGTTTCTTTGTAAAACTATAGACATGTTTTAACCTTAAGAGAGAAAATAGACTGAACAGATTTACATTTAGGCTCTCTTTCAAACTCATACAGATTATTTTTAGGGGTTGGTGATTCATGGGTGGTGTTGTGTCTCATATGAACTTGTTCATTTTGTAAGAGACTTCTTTATATAAGCAACAACCTCCTCAATTTGAATTACTATAAAAAAAATTGCTGGGGGCGGGGGAACCCAGCAGATTTCTCAGAAACATTGTATGAGAGAAATGAGACCTGTATAATATAGTGATTTCTGTAATTTGTCATGTGTTTGGGTAGTTAGAAATTTTTTTCAGCCTTATATCTAATGGGCATCAAGCCATAAAGAAATCTAGTTATTATCTCAAAAAACAACTCCATGACCCTTAACTTTTAGGAAAAAAATGTATGTACTCTATGTGGATATTTTGTTTAAAAAATTAGTATTACAGGAGTTGATGATGCCAACTTCTGAAAGAATAACCTCAGTGTTCCAGAATAAAAACTGTGTTAGGGACTTCCCTGGTGATCCTGTAGTTAAGACTCCACCTTTCCAATGCAACAGGTGCAGGTTTACCAGGTGGCTCAGTGGTAAAGAATCCACCTGCCAGTACAGGAGATGTGGGTTTGATCCCTGTGTCTGAAAGATGCCTGGAGAAGGAATTGGCAGCCCATTCCAGTATTCTTGCCTGGAAAATCCCATGGACAGAGGAGCCTGGGGGCTCTAATCCATGAGGTCTTAAAGAGTCAGACACAAGTGAGCAGCAGCAGCAGGGAACTAAAATCCCACATGCTGTGGGGTGTGGCCAAAGTAAAGAAGAAAACAGAAGTGCGGTTAGGAATGCCTTACGCAGATAAACCTACCTTTTTATCTCAAAGGAGAGTTAGGACATTGATTTGTATTATATTTATAGATAGCTCATTAAAGAGTATTGAGTTAGTTGTTAGGTCAAGAGTTTTCTCAATAGGGTCAAGTGTCTGGATCACCTGTGGAACTCTAGATATGTGAAGCTATTTCCCACCCATTCACCCAGCTGAATTATTTTTGTTCAGGGTTGTCACCAGCTGTTGTATATCTTTAAAACACTACAGGTGAGTTTACAGTGGAAGGGTAGAGCAGCCTTCCACATCCCAGATTTGTAGCTTTTTGTGGTGTGTGACATGAGTAATAAAGATTTTAGGTTTATTAATATATTCATAAATGAATTTTCAAGATGTGTAGATGACCTAAAGATTAATTTATGCATGGTAGAGGTGGGGGGAATCAATTTTACCTTAAGAATACCATAATATCCTAACTTCTTGAAAATTTCTTTGAGTGAAATCTGGTCTAAGAAACTGATCGCAAAAGACACAGCAGTAAGCTCAGAGCTGTGACAAACTTATTGGAAAGTTATTCAGATAATTAAACTGAAGTATCTAGACGGAATCAACAAGATATTTGAATTTCTGAAAATAATTTTTCTTTAACTCCTTGCTCTCAATCCTAATTTTTAAAAATTATTGATGATCTGTAGTATTCTTGGTATTTGGGTACATAATATATAAAGAGAATATCTTTTTCAGCTGCAAATTCTTTGACATTACTAAATTTGTGATCTTTACATTCAAAACCATGTAACATTCTTTTTATCCATATCTGCTAAAGAATAAAAGCAGAGAACAAATAGATGAAAATTTTAAAGCAACGCCAAGAGTCAAGCACTCCATGAGTCCTTTTATAGGAGATCCTCTTAGAGGTGGTATGTGAAGACTGACTTTAGTGTTTTGGATAGTATTAATGGCCTACCTGTGTTCCTGCTGCTTCAGTGTCAGATCTGTTTTGAATGGCTTGCTAATTTTTTATAGGAAATTTGTAACATTCTAGGTCTCAGGGATGATGGTGAAGATTAAACAAAGTTATGTAAAGCATTTAGTAGAGGACTTTGGAACATGTAAATTTGTTGTGGGTTTTTTTTTAGTTTTTAAAAAGTAGTCTCAAAGTACTTAGGACCCAAGGACAGGGATTACCTTAGATGAACTCTTCTCACAGTTTGTTGGTAAGTCAAACTTGTATGACCAAATTCTTAACAAAGTATAGTTCCAGTTTCTCCTTTGATAGAATTATGATATAAGACAATTTTTTTCAGCCCGTACCACATAAGGAATGTAAAATTCCTGTTACTGTTGTCATGGTAGTGCCTGGGGTAGCTGAAGTTGAAAAAATTACATAATAGTAAAATTTTGCTTGTGTACTTGTATAGTTAAAAAAACCCTCAATTGGTTATGAAAATTAGGCCCCATCTTCATTGAGAATCAGTGTAGTTAGTTAATTCTCTAAAAGGTGATGTCTCAAATTATGAAAAATGTTAGACTTGTTTCATGCCTGCAGAGATCTAAAATAATGTTTTTATATTTCAAGCTATGAAATTTGAGACAGCAACTATCAGTTACATTGCCTTTCTTTATCTCTTCCAAAATAAAATCAATTTTCTTAACCATTCTCAGAAATGAAATGCCAACAATCCAAAGGTGACGTAAACCCCAGCAGTTACAGTAAGAATTATTTTAAGTTGGTCACAGAATTAAGACAAGAAAACTTAAGGGGGAAAATGAAAAACATTTTACCAAAATTATATTGGATAGGCTTATATTGAGTTAAATGTTTTCTACACCATTTATTTTTAAAGTGGACACAGATGAACATGTTATACAGGGTTCAGCATTTGGAGTTTCTGAGGAAGATTTTTAACTTATTCTGGAAACTAATATTTCATATTTACACATTTTACTTTAACAGCTTTCAGAAAACTAAAACATATGTTTTCTAGTCTTGTTTAGTTGACCCACTGTTGTTTTTGTAACAGGTTGGTATAATTGTAGCTGCTGTGTTTAATTAACCAGAAAAATGAGCTTTCTGTGATTTTTATTTCTCAGTTTTTAGTAGATTTGGATAATTAAAGTGGCACTGGAACAACATTTCTTTGCAAGAATATGTATATAAATCTGAACTTAATCCAATATAAATATGTTCATGAATATAGCCACTTAAGGAAACTGCAGAGATGTACAGTTTTCAGCAGTTATGTAAGTAGGTCCATATAATTCTTAATTCGATTATGGACTCTTTATAGTATTGTTTTTGAACTTGCTGTAAAGGTTAATCCTCAGTGAGTTCTGTCTTAAAACATTTTAGGAAATGTTCATCAAAATCATCTATTTACTCCTAAGCAATGATTTGGTGAATTTGGCACATAGGTGCTTATAAATGGAATAGCCTGGGGACTTGTTTGAGTTACTCCACCTTCATAAGGTAAAGTTCAGTAACCATAACCCTTGACATAATCTAAATGATCTTTTTTTTCCACCTCTGAGCCAAAATAAAACTCAGCTTTCCTCCTTCCTTACCTTGTACCATCAGACTTTTAGTCATTAGTATTAAGCAGAATCTTTCATAGTTTCTTGGCAGTTGTCCACATTGAACTGAAGAGCATTTATGCTGTTGACTCAATGTTAGCATATGTATAGAGCCATTTCCTAGTGAGTGTTTCATAGCCTTTTATATTAAGACAGAAAAATTACAAAAAACCTTAATTTAAATGTTAAACATGCTGAAATAAAGCAGTTGCCTAAGTGGTAATGTATAAAAGTATATTGCAAATAACAGTGACATAGTAGAGCACTTTATTGCAGTTGCTTAACTGTAGCTAAGCAGCATCTTACGTAAGTGTGATGTCAATGACCCCTATCAGTCCTGTGCTATTTCAGTGGAATACTTTTCTAGTAATGGGATGCAAAAATTGACAGTGTATTGAAAATTAAGTGCTGTTTTTGATGATGAACTTTACATTTATTTATTTTACATTTGACAGTCTCAATGGAAGAATTCCATTTCTTGTTTACTGTTTGTATCTTTAATGTTAGGCATTATGCCTTTTGAATTTCAGTCCCATGGCTGGTCTGTTTTCAGTATTCATGTTTGTGTCTTTCTAAAATTGTTTGCTTGTTTCTTGATAGTTCTGAGATGAACAGTTTTTGTTGCATCTCATCTGGCAATGTATTTGCCAAAGATGTGTCCTGGATTTTCTGGTTTTCCAGATAAACTCTGCTTACTCATCTTCCTCATTCTTGGAACCTGTTTGGAATTTGTTGCTGTTTTGGGTTCTTGTATGGAAATTCTAAGATTTATGGAGTACTGAGAGGAAGCCAGATTTCAGGAGTTCGAAGGTTGAGTGAAGGGAATGGGGAAAGAAGTAGGTACCATATGTAGACAGCTTCTTTAAGAAGTTTGGCTCCAAAAGAGGTAAGAAATAATTGTTTACAGAGGGCGTGTGGGATTAAAAGAGGGTTTGTATTTAAATCGTCCTACTTAGAGGTCAAAATCACTTTCTATACTTCATGGCAGTCTGATCGTTTCCTAAAGGAATCAAGACTTAAAATTCTACCTTGCACTGAAATAGGGCCAGGAGAAAAGGGGGAAGAGCTCTGAAGTACTTTTGTGATTTTTTTTTTCCCCTGCATGTTGCTTGATGCTTTTCATTTGATTTAAGTATTTTTCCTTCCCAGTTTTCAGTTGTTTCATTTAACCAAACTTGTACTCCAGGACTGGAGAAGGGCATGGCAACCCACTCCAGTATTCTTACCTGGAGAATCCTCACAGACGGAGGAGCCTAGTGGGCTACAGTCCATAGGGTTGTAGAGTCGGACAGAACTGAAGTGACTGAGCACGCACTCATGTACTCCAGGAATAGCGGTTTATATGACAGTTCCAAAAAGAGCATAGCAATGACCGTGAGCCTCAGCTTCTTTTGAAAAATGACATGTTCTTATAGGTGATATCTGCCCTTTATATTCACATGCATGCTCTGTTGTGTCTAACTCTTTGCTACTCCATGGACTGTAGCCCACTAGGCTTCTCTGTCCATGAGATTTTCCAGGCAATGCTGGAGTGGGTTGCCATTTCCTTCTCCAGGGGATCTCCCCAACTCGGGGATTAAATCCTTGTCTCTGGCATTGCAGGGGGATTCTTTACCATTGAGCCACCTGGGAAGCCTGCCCTTATTACCTGTACATTAATTCTTTCCAGCCCTACTGCCTGGGATCCTCACAACCTCTTTTAGAAAAGATGGTTGGTGCTCACTTGAACCAGGAGGTTAGACTTGAATAGGCTGTGTCTGTGACTTGCCCAGCTATGATTTTATCAGTATACATTACCTAGAGGAGGAGAAATCTGAGATAGTCAAATTCTTTAGTGTCATTAAGCGAGGAGGGTATGATTGTGAAAATCAAGGAAAATATATATGGAGGGAAAAGCAACTATAGGGCAACCAGGCCCTACACAGAAGGTGGTAAATCCAATTCTAACTAATAGGAACTAAATTTTCAATAACTTGAACTCTCATTCTGTTACCCAGTAATGTAAATAAGCTACTGTTTCCCTCTGGGAGTTTAACTGGCAGAATAAATGGAAAGATGTCAGCGAAAGAGGGAAACAGATAAGATTTTGCATAATCAAAAAATATAGGAAGTTGGTTACTTCTAGATTTTGGCACAGGAACATAGTATGTCCAAATGTTATCTCACTGCTTTTCATGAGATGCACCAGAAGAAATGACCTGAGGTGTTCCCATGGAAAGACAAACTGTGGCTACCCATGAATTGTCTGCTATGAGTTACTAGCCTCTGTACACCCAGCAGGATGCCCCGTCTTAGGCTAAAACTTGACTGTTCAAGCTGATAACCTATCTTTAGCAAATTTAAGACTCACAATCTCCCACCTCTTCAACCATCTGGAGAGAGGGAAAGATAAAACAGTGTTAACAGAAAGAGAATAATTGTTGGCTGTGGGCCCAGAGAGATTCAGAAAAGTTACTTGACACCCCTCTTTACTGCTGAGTTAATTATTTAAGGTGATTAGTTATTACTTTTTAATACTTGCTCAGTCTGCAGAGTTCACTTAAAGTGCGTTTGACAGTTCAGATAACGAAAGCAGTTCCTCTGATAACACTGGCAGGACATGCTGTTAAAATATTTTTCTGCTGGCTGAGGTCTGTCACACTGCATTTGTTTATATTATTTTACATTATAAGCAGTCAAAAGGCAGTGTAGTGTGGTGGCTTGGAGCGTAGTCTCAGAGCCAGTCATCCTGGGTTGAAGTCACACTTCTGTCCATTGGGTTGACTGAGCAAGTTTAACCCTATGCCTCAGATTCATCTGTGCAGTGGGAATACTACTTCTCTCATTGGGCTGCTATGAGAATTGAATGCATGTGGAGATCCCTATCAGCTGTAATGCAAAAACATGTTTTTTTGCAAATCTACTCACTATTTAAGGATTCACTGAAAGTACATAATATCCTTCAAAAATTAAACCATTTTTAAGCATGAGTATGATTCTTTGCTTTAGATGTTATAAGTTAATGTCCCATCAGTTTTAACTTTACCAAATACCTAGTTTAGTAAATGAAGCTTTATGTAAATATGTGTAACATAAATGTGATATTTATACCATAATTTACAATTAACTTAGGGACTCTGCCACTGACAGTTTAAAGATCGAGTAAGGAAAGTATTGTCTAAAATAAAACCATTTTCAGGGTTTGGTGTGCAAATACCTGAAGTGAGTTCAAGCTTTATGGCCCACTTTTAAAAACATTAGGTCTGTAAGAAGTTCCAAATGCATCACTTGTAAGAATTGCCTTCAAGTCAGGAGTGGCTTTTGGTTTCCCAAACTAAGACTAGTGAGTAAGATATCTCAGCTTAGGAAAATTAGCTGTTAAATCTGTTGCCTTATCTTCAAAAATAGGCTAACCTGAAAACCAAATTGTCTTCTGTTGTATTAATTCTGTAGTGTAGTCTAGAGGCTTTAGCAACAGACTTTCCTGGGATACATGTCAAAAAATGCAGATTCTAGTGTCCCTACGCTGCTTACAGCAAGATCTGGGGATCTTTGTTTACTTTTGTTTTTTTGGCCACACCACATGACATATGGGTTATTAGTCCACTGTGGGTGCTCAGGAACTTCAGTCATGTCTGACTGCGACCCCATGGCCTGTAAGCCCACCAGGCTTCTCTGTCCATGGAATTCTCCAGGCAAGAATGCTGGAGTGAGTTGCCATATCCTCCTAGGGATCTTCCCACCCACTAATTGAACCTGTGTCTCCTGCACTGCAGGTGGATTCTTTACCACTGAGCCACCAGGGAAGCCCTTTTAGTCCCCTGACCAGGGATCAAACCCACATCTCTGCAGTGGAAGCACAGAGTCATAACCACTAGACCACCAGGGAAGTCCCTAGGAATCTGTATTTTTAATGAACTCACCTCTTCACCTAGTTCTACTTGAAAGCACCAAGGTAAAACAGCTTTCTAAAATGAGGGCTCAATACACATTCTCCCCCTTCCTCATTTTTGTGTTCTAACTCTTCTTTCCATTGTGCTCAATACTTCTTGCTGCAGTTCCAAGACAGAGCAAAAACTTTCAAAATCTTTTCTTTGTAGTTGTATTCAATAAAGAATATAATCCAGCCACATCAGTCCTGGGTGTTCATTGGAAGGACTGATGCTGAAGCTGAAAAACTCCAATACTTTGGCCACCTCATGCAAAGAGTTGACTCATTGGAAAAGACCCTGATGTTGGGAGGGATTGGGGGCGGGAGGCGAAGGAGACAACAGAGGATGAGATGGCTGGATGGCATCACCAACTTGATGGACGTGAGTTTGAGTAAACTCCGGGAGTTGGTGATGGACAGGGAGGCCTGGCGTGCTGCGATTCATGGGATCGCAGAGTTGGACACGACTGAGCGGCTGAACTGAACACGTATTGCTTAAATCAGGTGTATAATAAAGTTTATTTTAGGGAAATAGATTAATTATATGATCCATGCTGGTAACTAAAGCATTTGATTAAAAGGTTTTGAATAAAAAGCAGTCAGTTCACTAGCTCAGTCATGTCTGACTGCAACCCCAAAGGCTGCAGCACACCAGGCTTCCCTGTCGATCACCAATTCCAGAGTTTGCTCAAACTCATGTCCCTTGAGTCAGTGATGCCATCCAACCAGCTCATCCTCTGTTGTCCCCTTCTCTTCCTCCCTTCAGTCTTTCCCAGCATCAGGATCTTTTCTAATGAGTCAGTTCTTTGCATCAGGTGGCCAAAGTATTGGAGTTTCAGCTTCAATATCAGTCCTTCCGATGAATATTCAGGACTGATTTCCTTGAGGATTGACTGGTTTGGCCTCCTTGCAGTCCAAGGGACTCTCAAGAGTCTTCTCCAACACCACAGTTCAAAAGCATCAATTCTTCAGTGCTCAGCTTTCATTATACTCCAACTCTCACATCCATACATCACTACTGGAAAAACCATAGCTTTGACTAGACAGACCTTTGTTGGCAAAGTGATGTCTCTGCTTTTTAATATGCTGTCTAGGTTGGTCATAGCTTTTCTTCCAAGGAGCAAGCGTCTTTTAATTTCATGGCTGCAGTCACCATCTGGAGTGATTTTGGAGCCCAAGAAAATAAAGTCTCACTGGTTGCATTGTTTCCCTGTCTGTTTGCCATGAAGTGATGGGACCAGATGCCATGATCTTCATTTTTTGAATGTTGAGTTTTAGGCCAACTTTTTCACTCTCCTCTTTCACTTTCATTGAGAGGTTCTTTACTTTCTCTTTGCTTTCTAACATAAGGGTGGTGCCATCTGCATGTCTGAGGTTATTGAAATTTCTCCCAGCAGTCTTGATTCCAGCTTGTGCTTCATCCAGCCTGGCATTTCACATGAGGTACTCTCCATATAAGTTAAATAACCAGGGTGACAAAATACAGCCTTGACCTACTGCTTTCCCAATTTGGATCCAGTCCATTGTTCCGCATCCAGTTCTAACTGTTGCTTCTTGACTTGCATACAGATTTCTCAGGAGATCTGTGCCTGAAGAATTATGGATGGAGTTTCATGACATTGTACAGGAGGCGACGGTCAAAGCCGTCCCCAAGAAAAAGGCAAAATGGTTGTCTGATGAGGCCTTACAAATAGCTGTGAAAAGAAGTGAGGCTAAAGGCAAAGGAGAAAAGGAAAGATATATGCATCTGCATGCAGAGTTCCAAAGAATAGCAAGGAGAGATAAGAAAGCCTTCCTCAGTGATCAGTGCAAAGAAATAGAAGAAGACAATAGAATGGGAAAGATTAGAGATATTTTCAAGGAAATTAGAGATGCTAAGTGAACATTTCATGCAAAGGTGGGAACAATAAAGGACAGAAATGGTATGGACCTAACAGAAGCAGAAGATATTAAGAGGTGGCAAGAGTACACAGAAAAACTACAAAAAAGATCTTCACAACCCAGATAACCAGGATGGTGTGATCACTCACCTAGAGCCAGACATCCTGTAATGTGAAGTCAAGTGGACCTTAGGAAGCATCACTACAAACAAAGCTAGTGGGGGTGATAGAATTCCAGTTGAGCTATTTCAAATCCTAAAAGATGATGCTATGAAAGTGCTGCACTCAACATGCCAGCAAATTTGGAAAACTCAGCAGTGGCCACAGGACTGGAAAGGTCAGTTTTCATTCCAATCCCAAAGAAAGGCAATGCCAAAGAATGTTCAAACTACTGCACAATTGCACTCATCTCACACACTAGCAAAGTAATGCTCATAATTCTCCAAGCCAGGCTTCAGCAATACTTGAACCGTGAACTTCCAGATGTTCAAGCTGGTTTTAGAAAAGGCAGAGGAACCAGAGATCAAATTGCCAACATCCATTGGATCATAGAAAAAGCAAGATGAGTTCCACAGAAACATCTGCTTCATTGACTGTCAAAGCTTTTGACTGTGTGAGTCACAACAAACAGTGGAAAATTCTTAAAGAAGAAGCCTTATCATAGGCTATTATAGACATCTAGAATATCAATATTTGGAAATGGGTGTATTATTTCAGCCAATTTAAATCCATTTATTTTGTTCTATATGTATATATTGATTAGTTACCAAGTAAAAAAGGCTGTGGAGATACAAAAATAACTGAAACTTCAAGACCATTGAAGTGAAAGTGTTAGTCACTCTATTGGTTCCAAATCTTTGGGATCCCATAGACTGTAGTCTTCTAGACGCCTCTGTCCATGAAATTCTCCAGGCAAGAATACTGGAATAGGTTGCCATTCCCTTCTCCAGAGGATCTTCACGATCTAGGGACTCCCTAGAACTCAGGTCTCCTGCACTGCAGGCATATTCTTTACCGTCTAAGCCACCAGACTCAACCTTTTTGCCGTCGTTACCCCTTGGTCATGGCAGCCTGTTGTGCTGCAAGTTCATGGGGTTTCAACAACTCTGACGTGACTGAGAGACTGAACTGAACCCCTTAGTCAATCTAATGAAATCTATGGATCACTTTTCCAAAAAGTTTTTTAAAAGCATAAAGTACAGAGTATAGCATAATAAAGGGATACAATAATGCTGAAGTGAACACAAATTTTTTAAATTCTGGACAGAGCTATATATATATATGTGTGTATATATATATAAACTCATTAACAAGCTCTACGGACTTCCCTGCTGATCCATTGGCTGAAAATTTAAGCTCCCAATGCAGGGGACTCAGGTTCAACCCATGGTCTGGAAGCTAGATCCCACATGCCACAACTAAGGTCCCGCATGCTGCAACTAAGACCTGGCACAGCCAAATAGTTTTTTTAAAGCTCCAGCAAGTTGTCTGTAGCAATTGTAATAGGAAATAATCAGACTTCAGCTATGACAGTCATATTTACTCCTAATACTACTGTAATCTGTTACCTACATTCAAGTTTTATTAGAAGTTATTGAAAATAGAAATGTAATTTTTCCCCATCCAAGTTCATGGAACCCTGATTTCTGTTAACCTGTGATTAAGAACCTTGGCTAAACTTTTTAGATGGGAACTTGCTCTTTTTCACTGTTGTATCCAAGACCTGATTAAGATCTCTATAGAGACCCAAGCACTGAAAAACTTATGACACCTTACTTCATATAATTCTAGACACTGATCAAACATTTCAGTATTAACCTACTTCCAACTACGAAAATTAAAAGTGCCCCCTTTCCCTTATGTATTCAATAAGTGAATCAAGAGGGATTTTTTTTCCCTTCCCAACAGCAAGCTAGTACTGCCATAAGTATATGTTTTAGCTACCGTTTTTCCCTTCCCTGGTGGTGCAGACAGTAAAGAATCCACCTGCAATGCAGGAGACCTGGGTTCAATCCCTGGGTCAGGAAGAATCGTTGGAGAAGGGAATGGCAACCAGTAATCTTGCCTAGAGAATTCCATGCACAGAAGAGCCTGGTGGGCTACAGTCCATGGAGTCGCAAAGAGTCGGACACAACTGAACAACTAACACCATTTTTATTCAATAGTACTTAGGGTAGAAGTCACCTCATCTTATAATTAAGAGATAAATCTGTCCAGGGTTACCCATTAACAAGTAGAAATAGAAAGTAAAACCCAGGTTTGTTTGATGTTGAAATATACATGAGAACTGCTATTAATATCTTGCTTTTAGGTGAAACAGTAAATTTTGCAAACCTCAGTATCTCCCATTTGGCCAAGACTACAAATGTATTGTTTACCTACACTTCCCAAAGAGGTATAACAACCATGTGACACCAAGCCCTTTTGATGACAAAACAGAAGTTTCATAACTCTTTAAATCACATTTTTAAAAACTCATTTGAAAACATTTTTAAAACTTTATAGGTAATCTACGGTTCATGCTGTAGTAAACTTGACTTCGTTTTCACAATGTACTTAATATCATTTCATCTTTTCTCCCCTCCTAGAAAAACATTTCAAGGTTGCTGGGATTTGTGTTCATAATTTACAACTAAAAGGGTTTTTTTAATGCCCATTCTCCTATCCATACCCATTAATATCAGTGGGTATATTTTCATACAGCTTGTTTTGAAGGCAGTAAAGCAACTTGGAGAAAAAAATTTATTTACACTAAGAAAATGTTTATAAAAATGAAGTGATATTCAAGCCCTTTTGATCCATGTGGGGAGCACTAGATCAATATCTAATACATGATACAAATATTTCAATTTTGATTCAACACTCATGTTGGTCAATCCATAACTTGGAGGAGTTAAATAGAACTTTGTTTTACATACGAAGAAATTGGGTACCTGGGAAGTAAAATTTGGCTTGGCTTGTACTGATGTGAGACCATTATAGGTTTTACCCATGCTGTTTAGTGTGAGCATTCATTCACTTCACTGTAGACATGAGATTTGATCACAGTGTGCTGTCCAAGACCCTCCTGGAGACATTCCATACATAACATGTGCTTTGTGGACCTTATTGCCATTGTAAACTATAAGGATTTCTGAATCACACCTGGTCCCAAGGATTTATAAGAAGGAATTGTTGACCTGTAGTTATTTTCTTTCCAGAACAGTCATCGAAATGATTTGATACTTAGAAGCATAAATACGTGGTCTTCCTCAGTGGCTCAGATGGTAAAGAATCCCCCTGCAATACAGGAGACCTGAGTTCAATCCCTGGGTTGGGAAGAACCCCTGGAGAAGGGAGCGGCAGCCCACTACAGTATTCTTGCCTAGAGAGTTCCATGGACAGAGGAGCCGGGTGGGCTACAGTCCATGGAGTCGCAAAGAGTTGGACACGGTTGAGCGACTAAGGCACACAGCATAAATATAGTGACAATATTCTACCTTCTAACTCCATTTTTTGGTACAAAGTTGCAACTTGATTGGGCCATAAACCAGTAAACTGTCTTTGGCAGCCAGATGTTATTGTTACCTGTAGGTAATATGCTCTTTTCTTCTGCCTGGCACATACACAGGCATGCAACAGTTATTTAATAGATAAATAAGTTGTTAAATTATAACACTGATGGATTGCTTAATCCTTTACATAATAATTGACAAATCGCCTTTTGTAACCTGATTCTAGCTCATGAATAGGTTTTAGCTCCAATAGGAGACTGTTACAGTGAAGGGAACAGAACATTGTTTACGAAACCCTAGATGACCTGGACAGGAGACTGAATTGGAATCCTTAATTCCCAGAGCAAAGAGGGCCTTGACATTTAAGAATAAAAATATTAATAGCTGAGCTTTATATCATGTGTTTAATGTCATGATCATAAAGCCATTACTGTAACACTTAAGTTTATCTTCTAGAGGAAGCCTGTAAAATATCCAGAATGACTTAGTTTTTATTGATATTATTGTTTTCCTTCAGGACCTGATTTTTAATCGAGTCCAGGATGATGCAGTTTTGTCAAAGGATGTTGCTTCTTCAGTTTCATTAAAAAAAAAAAAAAAAACTCTGCAATTAGGTAAAACATTTTTAGATAGACTACCTTCATCTGGTCTCTTCTTGTCACCCGGGTTTTTCACAAACCACAGCTCCGTGAAAAGACATTAAAGTGTCTCCTGTTACACACTATACACTAATGCTCATTATAGAACATCAAAATAGAGTGAGTTTCCATTATTAGTCTGTATGAAAATCTTTCCCTACTTTCTGTCTTCTTTTATTTCCCATTTATGTCTTTGTATTGCTAACTATATTAAGGGTACATGACCATTGGGTTTTAAAGTTCTTTTGAGAGCGGGAACTACACCATATTTATTTTCACATTTCCTTTGTACTTAAAACAAGACTTCTGTTTTTTCAGCAGATATTCATTGAGTAACCACTAGGTGTCAGATATACTAGGTAGATTCTGGAGACACCAGGGTAACTAAACAGACATTTCATTCGGAGTTCTAACAGTTTTGTGTAGGAGAGGTGGAAAAAGAGATCTGTAAGTCAAAAAAGCTGCGATATAATATAGTGGAATAGATGATTTCCTGGTTTAAGAATTCTTAAAAAAAAATCATTCCCAAAAATATCTCAACAAGTCTTGACTCTAAATTTCCACCACTGGAATGTCATTATAAGACCAGCACTGGAAAAAAAAAAAAAAAAAAAGACTGGCATTGCACTGTGGTCGCCTCTGGGCAGAAAGACTAAAGGATGTTGATGGGTATGAAATCACTTTTCCATTCCTCTTTTAAAACTTAAAAAAAAATTTTTACATGGTACGATTCACTCCTTTTGATGTAAAATTCTACAGGTTTTAGCAAATGCGTAGTCATGTAATCACACAATCAAGACACAGAACAGTTCCATCACCCCAAAATTCTCTCGTGCTGCCCTTTTTTATTTGTTAATGTTGTTCAGTCGCTCAGTCATGTCCGACTCTTTTGCTACCGCAGTAAACTGCAGCATGCCAGGCTTCCCTGTACTCCACCATCTCCAGGACTTTGCTCAAACTCGTGTCCATTGAGTCAGTGATCCCATCCAACCATCCTGTCCTCTGTTGTCTCCTTCTCCTCCTGCCTTCAATCTTTCCCAGCATCAGAGTCTTTTCTAATGAGTCAGCTTGTCACATCAGGTGGCTAAAGTACTGGAGCTTCAGCTTCAGCATTAATCCTTCTAATGAATATTCAGGATTGATTTCCTTTAGGATTGACTGGTTTCATCTCTCTGCTGTCCAAGGGACTCTCAAGAGTCTTTTCCAACACCACAGTTCAAAAGCATCAATTCTTCAGTGTTCAGCTTTCTTTATAGTCCAACTCTCACATTCATACATGACTACTGGAAAAACCATAGCTTTGACTAGATGGATCTTTGTCAGCAAAGTAATGTCTCTGCTTTTTAATACACTGCCCTTTTTATAGTTTGTGATAAAAAATAATTTTATCTCTTTCAAAAATTAATGCTTGAATGTTCTACGTATACCTATTTCTATTCCAAAGAAGTATGCCTTTTGAGACAGTACCTTTTTTCTTAAACCACTTTAGAAATATAGATATCCAGGGAGGGGCTGAATCATTACACCACCTTACTGTGATGGAGCTGTTGAAAGGATTTAGAACTAAGAAAAGGTAAAGGGTGTATGGTGTATGTAGAGTGTGTGTCATAGGCTGGAAAGAGGATAGGGGTCAGCAGGTGGAATTGGAGATTAGGGCCTGACAATAAAACTGTACATGAAAGGGTAGATATGGGTACTGTGTTCATGTTAGTATAAGGGCACTGGGTTATCAAAAGTAGGGAACACCAAGTAAAGAGAGGAGCCCTTCATGTGAAGATTGAGTCTCTATCTGGAGCTACAGAAGTAGGAGTCTAGAACTGATTCTGCCACTAACCTGCTCTCAAAAAATCACACCCCCTTTCTGGGCCTCAGTTTCATCATTTATAAAAAATAAATATATTCTAAAGTCCATTTCAGTTTTCTTCAACTAGAAACAAACCCTCATGTTTGTGCGTGTGTTCCAATTTTCTGTCCTCCAATCACAACTGAAGAACACATCTGTAGATAGCAATAACCAAACTAGCAAACTTTATAGTCCCCTAAAATTTCATGCAATTTGGTGTCATAGGCTGCAGAGCAAAATTAAGGTTCATCTGAATTGGGCTTCAGTGACACAGCTCTGAGCCTCAGTCTTCTCGTTTATAGAGTGACTGCATATACGCTAAGGTTCCCTGTAGTTCTCACATTTTATGACCATGAAATCTTAAAACTTACCAGTGTTAACTTCTGTTCTCACTGCCTCTGGGTTTGCACCTGTTCTGACATTGATTTTTGTAATTTTAGTGAGCCACTATTTACTCAGTACCTTCTATGTTCCATGACTTTCAATGTAGGGTATTTTCCTACTCTGTTTAAGGATTTTTATAGTGCTGCTGACCTTTATACGTTTACAGGTATGGGAAAATCACACCATGCCTCCCCCTCTCATCCTGGATAACATATTTCAAGATATGCAAAATCTCATTTCAATGAATATTAGAAGTAGTGCAAACAGGTGGAAAGAGAGGGGAAGAGGTATATGGCTTTAACTTGATATGTGAAGGGAAAGGAACTAACAGTTGAGGGCCAACAGTTGTGTACGTCAAAGTGGTACTTTGTCACCCTACTTATTTAACTTATATGTAGAGTACATCATGCGAAATGCCAGGCTGGATGAAGCACAACCTGGAATCAAGTTTGCTGAGAGAAATATCAATAACCTCAAATACGCAGATGACACCACCCTTATGGCAGAAAGCAAAGAACTAAAGAGCCTTTTGATGAAAGTGAAAGAGGAGAGTGAAAAAGCTGGCTTAAAACTCAACATTCAGAAAACTAAGATCATGGAATCCAGTCCCATCACTTCATGGTAAATAGATGGGGAAACAATGGAAACAGTGACAGACTTTCTTTTCTTGGGCTCCCAAATCGCCACAGATGGTGACTGCAGACATGAAATTAAAAGACGCTTCTTGAAAGAAAAGCTATGACAAACCTAGACAGCATATTAAAAAGCAGAGACATCACTTTGCCGACAAGGTTCTGTCTAGTCAAAGCTATAGTTTTTCCAGTAATCATGTATGGATATGAGAGTTGGACCATAAAGAAAGCTGAACACCAAAGATTGTATGCTTTCGAACTGTGGTGTTGGAGAAGATTCTTGAGAGTCCTTGGACTGCAAGGAGATCAAACCAGTCAATCCTCAAGGAAATCAGTCCTGAATATTCATTGGAAGGACTGATGCTGAAGCAGAAGCTCCAATATTTTGGCCACCTGATGTGAAAAAACTGACTCATTACAGTCAGTTTCCCATTACAGCTGGGGAAAATTGAAGGCAGAAGGGGACAACGAAGAATGAGATGGTTGGATGACATCACCAACTCAATGGACTTGAGTTTGAGCAAGCTCCAGGAGTTGGTGATGGACAGGGTGGACCAGCGTGCTGCAGTCCATGGGGTCACAAAAAGTCGGACAAGACTGAGCAACTGAACTGATTTATTAGGCATTTTATACATGTCTGTCTTTAGATCAGTGTTTCCCAGGTGGCACAGTGATAAAGAATCCACCTGCCAATGCCAGAGACATGGGTTTGAGTCCTGGGTCAGGAAGATCCCCTGGGGGAGGAAATGGTAAAGCACTCTAGTATTCTTGCCTGGAGAATTCCATGGACAGAGGAGCCTGGAGGCCTCAGTCCATGGGGTCGCAAACAGTGGGACATGACAGAGCATGCATGCCACACACACACCCATTCAGAAACCCACTTAAAATGCTTAGGCCAGTGTTTTTATCTGGGTAGAGAAAGACAATGAAAAAATTTTCCTTGTCTCATAGTGGAGAAGAATGATGTGTAAAAATTCCACATTTGGAATGATAACTATCCTCATAAAGTTGTGAGGATCAAATTGGTTAAAGGAAAACGGGATGCCTTGTAAACTATAAAGTTTTCTAAACACATCTAGCCCCTACGTTTATATAAAATCCTCAGAGCCTATCACACTCTAACTAGAGAATCTATTTGTATGCTTACTTATTCTCCAATAGTGTCCCTTTTACCTATGAGAGCAGAACTGCACCCAGATTTGTCAAAGAAACTTGAATTGTTTACTAGTGAAACTGGAAACCTGGGGCCAAACTATGGTGGAGGTAATGAAGATAATGTAAATAGCAGGGAGGGAACACAGCTCCACCCATCAACAGAAAATTGGCTTAAAGATTTACTGAGCATGGCCCCGCCCATCAGAACAAGACCCAGTATCCCCCTCAGTCAGTCTATACTATCAGGAAGCTTTCATAAGCCTCTTATCCTTCTCCATCAGAAGGCAGACAGACTGAAAACCACCATCACAGAAACCTAACCAATCTAATCACATGGAACACAGCCTTGTCTAACAATGAAACTATGAGCCATGCCATGTAGGGCCACCCAAGATGGGCGGGTCATGATGGAGAGTTCTGACAAAATGTTGTCCACTGGAGAAGAGAATGGCAAACCAGTATTCCTGCCTTGAGAACCCCATGAACAGTATGAAAAGGCAAAAAGATAGGACACTGAAAAATGAACTGCCCAGGTCGGTAGATGCCCAATATGCTACTGGAGATCAGTGGAGAAATAACTCCAGAAAGAATGAAGAGATGGAGCCAAAGCAAAAGCAACACCCAGTTGTGGATGTGACTGGTGATGGAAGCAAGGTCTGATGCTATAAACAGCAATATTGCATAGGAACCTGGAATGTTAGGTCCATGAATCAAGGCAAATTGGAAGTGGTCAAACAGGAGATGGCAAGAGGGAACATCAACATTTTAGGAATCAGCGAACTAAGATGGACTGGAATGGGTGAATTTAATTCAGATGACCCTTATATCTACTACTGTGGGCAGGAATCCCTTAGAAGAAATGAAGTGGCCATCATAGTCAACAAAAGAGTCCAAAATGCAGTACTTGAATGCAGTCTCAAAAATGACAGAATGATCTCTGTTTGTTTCCAAGGCAAACCATTCAATATCATGGTAATCCAAGTCTATGCCCTGACCTGTAATGCTGAAAAAGCTGAAGTTGAATGGTTCTATGAAGACCTACAAGACCTTCTAGAATTAACAGTCAAAAAAGATGTCCTTTTCATTATAGGGGACTGGAATGCAAAAGTAGGAAGTCAAGAAATACCTGGAGTAACAAGCAAATTTGGCCTTGGAGTACAGAATGAAGCAGGGCAAAGGCTAATAGAGTTCTGCCAGGAGAATGCACTGGTCATACCAAACATCCTCTTCCACTAACACAAGAGAAGACTCTACACATGGACATCACCAGATGGTCAATACCGAAATCAGATTGATTATATCCTTTGCAGCCAAAGATGGAGAAGCTCTATATAGTCAGCAAAAACAAGACCGGGAGCTGACTGTGGCTCAGATCATGAACTCCTTATGCGAAACTCAGACTTCAATTGAAGAAAGTAGGGAAAACCATTAGACCATTCAGGTATGACCTAAATCATATCCCTAATGATTATAAAGTAGAAGTGAGAAGTAGATTTAAGGGACTAGATATGATAGAGTGCCTGATGAACTATGGATGGAGGTTCGTGACATTGTACAGGAGACAGGGATCAAGACCATCCCCAAGAAAAAAGAAATGCAAAAAAGCAAAATGACTGTCTGAGGAGGTCTTACAAATAGCTGTGAAAAGAAAAGAACACAAAAGCAAAGGAGAAAAGGAAAGATATACCCATTTGAATACTGAGTTCCAAAGAATAGCAGGGAGAGATAAGAAAGCCTTCCTCAGTGATCAGTGCAAAGAAATAGAGGAAAACAATAGAACAGGAAAGACTAGAGATCTCTTCAAGAAAATTAGAGATACAAAGGGAACATTTCATGCAAAGATGGGCACAATAAAGGATAGAAACGGTATGGACCTAACAGAAGCAGAAGATATTAAAAACAGTTGGCAAGAGTACACAGAAGAACTGTACAAAAAAGATCTTCATGACCCAGATAATCACAATGGTGTGATCACTCACCTAGAGCCAGACCTCCTGGAATGTGAAGTCAAGTGGGCCTTAGGAAGAATCGCTATGAACAAAGCTAGTGGAGGTGATGGAATTCCAGTTGAGCTATTTCAAATCCTAAAAGATGATGCTGTTGTCAGGTGAGTGTATGCTCCTTGGTTCTTTGTCTCATTACAACAAAAATTTGGAGTGACGGACATTAAAGCCCCCTTGGCGGGTCACAGCTCTCGGGTCTTGGACAGACCGTGTTATAGCTCTCAGGTCTCGAATGGACGGTGTTATAGCTCTTAAATAAATCAGTGTTACAGCTCTATTTTATTTAGATAATAACAGGAAAACCCATCCTCGAGGCATGAGGGCACGTCGATCCAAAGACAGGAAGAGAAGAGCGCCGCGTCGCGTGGGAAAGAGAGTGCGAAGAGGGCTTTGGCTCCTCTTTTTATATGTTTCTCTGCCCTGGGCCTGTCTTATGTAAATTGGGCCAGCCAGGAGTGTTGTTTGTTTTACCTGAGGTCCTTCCTTCCGAAGATCTTCCTTTGTTCTATTTTTACGGGCTTTTCCCTTCCAGGTCTTTTAGCCACCGCCCTTTGGACTCCTTTTCCCTATTCTAACTACTTAACACTGTGAAAGTGCATCACTCAATATGCCAGCAAATTTGGAAAACTCAGCATTGGCCACAGGACTGGAACAGGTCAGTTTTCATCCCAATCCCTAGGAAAGGCAATGTCAAAGAATGTTTAAACTACCGCACAATTGCATTCATCTCACACGCTAGCAAAGTAATGCTCAAAATTCTCCAAGCCAGGCTTCAGCAATACGTGAACCGAGAACTTCCAGATGTTCCAACTGGTTTTAGAAAAGACAGAAGAACCAGAGATCAAGTTGCCAACATCCGCTGGATAATCAATAAAGCAAGAGAGTTCCAGAAAAACATCTATTTCTGCTTTATTGACTATGCCAAAGCCTTTGACTATGTGGATCACAATAAACTGTGGAAAATTCTTAAAAAGATGGGAATACCAGACCACCTGAACTGCCTCTTGAGAAACCTGTATGCAGATCAGGATGCAACAGTTAGAACGGGACATGAAACAACAGACTGGTTCCAAATAGGAAAAGGAGTACATCAAGGCTGTATATTGTCACCCTGCTTATTTAACTTATATGGAGAGTACATCATGAGAAACACTGGGCTGGATGAAGCACAAGTGGAATCAAGATTGCTGGGAGAGATATCAATAGCCTCAGATATGCAGATGACACCACCCTTATGGCAGAAAGTGAAGAACTGAAGAGCCTCTTGATGAAAGTGAAAGAGGAGAGTGAAAAAGTTGGCTTAAAGCTCAACATTTAGAAAACTAAGATCATGATATCCTGTCCCATCACTTCATGGCAAATAGATGGGGAAAGAGTGGAAACAGTGACAGACTTTATTTTTGTGGGCTCCAAAGTCACTGCAGATGGTGACCGCAGCCATGAAATAAAAAAGACACTTACTCCTTGGAAAAAAAGTTATGACCAACCTAGACAGCATATTAAAAAGAAGAGACATTACTTTGCCAACAAAGGTCCATCTAGTCAAGGCTATGATTTTTCCAGTAGTCATGTATGGCTGTGAGAGTTGGACTATAGAGAAAGCTGAGCACCGAAGAATTAATTGATGCTTTTGAACTGTGGTTTTGGAGAAGACTCTTGAGAATCCCTTAGACTGCAAGGAGATCCAACCAGTACATCCTAAAGGAAATCAGTCCTGAATATTCATTGGAAGGACTGATGTTGAAGCTGAAACTCCAGTACTTTGGCCACCTTTGCAAAGAGTTGACTCTTTGGAAAAGACCCTGATGCTGGAAGGGATTGGGGGCAGGAGGAGAAAGGGATGACAGAGGATGAGATGGCTGGATGGCATCACTGACTCGATGCACATGAGTGTGAGTAAACTCCAGGAGTTGGTGATGGACAGAGAAGCCTGGCATGCTGCAGTCCATGGAGTTGCAGAGTTGGACACTGAGCAACTGAACTGAACTGAAAACTGGAAAACAGAAAGTTTGTTGATGAAACAGATTAATATTTTGAACACTTACTATGTGCCTGGGGCTTTTTAAATTCCACAAGAACTTTCTGAATGAAGAATAATCAAGGGACTTCCCTGGGGCACTTCCCTGGTGGTGCAGTGGATAGCTAACATTTGAATGCTTACTGTAAACAAAGGCACTGCTCCAAGGGCATTACAGTCATTCCTTTCACATTTCTGTCTTTATAACAACTCAGTAAATACTGCTCGTATTGTCATCATTAAATTAGCCATAAGAAAACTGATTTTTAAAGAGGTTAGACAATTTGCTCAGCAATACTTCATAGTTGAGTCTTTGAACCCTGGCTAATTTGACACCAGTCTGTACTCCATTCCAATCCACTGCCAAAGCTTCCAGTGTTAATTACCACTAATCGCTGTTGTCATTTACCAAGTGAGTATAACTGTCCATGGCAGGGAGTCAGTAAGTGGGTGTCCACTGGGCAATTTCTGAAAGAAGTGGGGCATTTCATACAAGTTTCTTGTGGTGAAATAAAGTTGGAAGGATAAGAAAGGTTGAGCAGGGTGGAGGTGGCATGGTTGAGCCTATCCAGGAACTGATTACATCTGAGCCTCTGGCCCTTTGCCTGTCAGCTGACTCAGAGCTGAGGGGCTGACCAAAACCCAGGCATGTTTATATCACAGGCTGTATACTTCAAAGGATCTAATTCCTGGCACTGAGATGCCCATTGCTTTTCAGAGAACACGGCCTTGTGGGGAAGAGAACAGGCTAGTCTCCACGAAGTGTTTGCAAAAGGACTAGGCAGTATTTGCTCTAAATCCAAATATTAATATATAGAGCTTATTCTGGGTTTGGCAATAAAAACTACAGGGCCAAGCATGGCTGAAAATTGGATATTAAACCTGAAGTATTCCTCTGCCATAAATAAGCAGTTAAGAACATGGGCCCTAGAGTTAGATCGACGTGGATTCCAGTCTTGACTCCCCTACTCAAATGTGGATAAATTACTAAGCCTTAGTATTCTCATTTGTGAAATGAGAATTAAGGTAGTACCTATGTTAAATAATTATTGTGAAGATTAAATGACTATAAAGCATATATCATAGTGCCTAAGATATAAGCAGTCTTGATCCATTAGTCATTTAAAGAAAAGTCATATAAGAGAATCTCAAGGCTTAAAAAATTTATTTCACTTTCTTTCACTTAACATCCATCCAAAAGGCATTTATTATTGTGTTCATTGGGAAGGTTAGAGAAAATAACTTTCTTTGAACACCTAAGATGAGTCAAATATTTTTTTAAGTGTGTTGTCTCACTTAATGGTCACAGCAGCCCTGTGAGATATTTTCCCACTTTTAGAGACTCTAAGTTGGGAGGTTTGGTACCATAGCTAAGATGTTTTATAGTTAGCACTAGCTCCAAGCTTGTGAATAGGATAGGCTTTGTGCCCCCCAGAGGATGTTATTCTTCAGGCAGGCAGACACATCAATAAGTATCTGTATTCAAAGTGCTGTTATCGAGGCTTATACAGTAAACTCTTTTGCAATCCCTTGGACTGTAGCCCACCAGGCTCCTCTGTCCATGGGATTCTCCAGGCACGAATACTGGAGTGGGTTGCCATGCCCTCCTCCAGAGGATCTGACCCAGGGATAGTACCTGCACCTCTTACGTCTCCTGCGTTGGCAGTCAAGTTCTTTACCACTAGCACCACCTGGAAAGCCCAAGTTTGGACTAATACTTAAAAAAATCAAAATGTAATTGATACTTTAACTGATTGCTAGGATAAATGCATTTGGTCATTTCAATAGATGCAGAAAAATTTTAATAAAATTCAATGTTCATTCATAAAAACAGAACTCTTGCCAAACTGGGACTAGAAGAGAACCTTTTAAATTGATAAAGGATATCTAGTTTTTAAAAAGTTATGCTTAAGGAAGCAGAAACTGTGAAATTGATAAAGGATAACTTTTAAAACTATATAATAATTATTAGTTAAAAGATGAAAAATTTCTCTTTGTGGTTTAAAATAAAAGACTTAGGCAAAAAAGAAAAAAAAATAAAAAACTTATTTTATCATTGTCCTGTAGAGTCTATCCAGCTCTGTAAAGCAAGAAAAATATATAAATAAAGGTATCAAGTATTGGAAAGGAAGAAAGAAAATTCAAAAACAACTATATTTAAATTATTAGACTTAATAGGAGCTTGGAAAGTTAATTGTATAAAAGACTAATTACAAAAGTCAATTGTATTTTTATATACCAGCCACAAATAGTTTTTAAAAGTGTCCCAAATAGACAACTTTTATTACCATTAAAAATGTCAAGTATCTAGGTATAATCTAACAAAAGATGTGTCTATCTCTGGAGAGAAGACCAAAACTTTATTCAGAGACCTTAAAGAAGACATGAATAAATGAAGAAAATATACTGTATTCAGACTATCTTTCACCCCGTGTCTTAATGATTTGAATATAATACCCTCTCTGAAACCCAAATGCTGGCGCATCAGAAACCGTCCTGCCTCCAGTTCCTTTCTGCTGTAACAAATGTCTGTATAAGAAGGAGTAACTAAAACTCTACACAGAAATATCTCCTAGTAGTCTTAACAGTCTTAGCACTATTATGTCCACTCTAGGATACGAACATAGTCACCAGCTCTGATGACAAGAGACAATCTACCGGGACTACATGATGTCACACTCTGACCTTTGAGGGTTCTGGGGAAGCCCAGCACATTTCTGAACAGTCAGCATTTATAGATGGGTTCACTCTACCCAAATCACATTCTTTCCTTTGATCCTTAGTACAAGCCTGTGTGGAGGGTTTTGTATGATCCCTATTTCACATGTGAGAAAGCTGAGGCTCCTCAAGATTAATGACAACCAAAAACCCACAGTCAACCATAAAGCTGGGACTCAAATCCAGGGCTTTTGACATCAAATCTGATATATTTTCTATAAAAATAGTATATCTTTTGAGAGTAAACCTGTCCTACCATTTTTGTCAGGGCAAATACAATGTCTTACAGATTGTTGAGTTTTTTGATTGGGCAAATCTTTTCCTTATCCTTCTATTCTCAAACAATTGAGTTTCTGAAGGCATTATATTTTTATATCTTAGAAGGAAAGGGTAAGAAAGAAGAACAGAGAGGGAAAAGTAGGGACTTCATAAGTCTTGCTTCACAAATTGGCCGTTGATTTTTTTTTTCAATTTAAATGTAGTTGATTTTTACAAATTTGTGTTAGTTCCAAATGTGCAGCGTAGTGATTCATGTATGAGCATATATATATATCTATATATATATAGATAGATAGATAGATCCTGTTTTTGGATTCTTTTCCATTGTAGGTTATTACAAAATATTGAATTAGTTCCTTGTACTATACAATAGGTCCTTGTTGCTTATCTATTTTATGTATAGTGCTGTGTATATGTTAAACCCAACCTCCTAATTTATCCCTTCCCCTCTGGTAGTTTACTTTCATAATCAAGCCAGAATCTTCTTTCTCTTACCTGTGACATGAGATAACATATTTACCTCTCTTTCTCAGACTTTTTAGGATTAAATAAGGCAAAACATGGAACAGGCTTAGCACAGTGCCTAGCACATAGTGTATGCTCAATAAATGTTGTTGGCATTTATTGTTATTGGCAGCTACTTCCCAGGTGGCAAGTCCACCTGCCAATGCAGGAGACGCGCGAGATCCCTGGGTTCGGAAGATCTTCTGGAATAGGAAATGGCAACCCACTCCAGTATTCTTGCCTGGAAAACTCCACGGACAGAGGAGCCTGGAGGGCTAGAGTCCATGGAGTCACAAGGAGTTGGATATGACTGAGTGGCGGGGGGCACACATGGGCCCTACCCCCGCCCCCACCAGAAGGAAATCCTACAGGCTTTACAACTAGAATATTGCCCAGCTCAAGGCAGAGGAAGCACAACACCAAATTGACTGCAGCCTCTTTTTGTCAGGTCCTTTGTGCTGTTCTTGAAGAGGCATCCTTTCCCTAAAGAGCTGCAGAGGAGAGGAAGACCCCTAGAAACTAAGTATTTTTGTTTCTCAACATGTGATTCAAAGGGAAGTTATATTGTGTAAGACGTCTCCTTTGTCCATTTGTTCATTCTTTTATTTTTTACTCAATGAGTGTTTATTGAACAGCCAGCCATGTACCAGGCGCTATGCTAGTCAGTGAGAATGGAGCAAACTAGATCATGACGTAGCATCGTAGAGGGAACTCTAGGCGGACTGTCTCAGATACAAATCTCTGGGGGTCCCAGACTATTCATTTGGAGGAGGAGGTGGCACACTGCCAGCTAGGTGGCAAATGTGTGAGTTTGACGTCAGAGGGATCAAGGTTTCAATCAACATGCTGTTTACTTTCCATGTGAACTGGAACAAACTCATCATATCTCTAAACCCCCTGTTTCTTCATCTGTTAAATGGGAGCTATATACATACCGTGAAAGGTTATTATAGTTGATGTACGGCAGAAACCAAGACAATGTTGTAAAGCAACTATCCTCCAATTAAAAGTAAATACATTAAAAAAAGAAAGGCTATTATGAAGATTCAATGGTGTCATGTAAATGGCATGCTCGGGTCTCATGGCTTCTCCTGCTCTTGAAATTGATCCCCCTCTGCCCCACCAACTTCTCCACTCCAAATTGTAATTTTCTCTGTTGTGATTTCTTTTTCCCTTGACTTTAATTTGGTGTAAAACTGCTCTGCAACATATAATAATAATAATAAAATAAATGGAGAAGTGGGTGGGACACACAGTGTACTTTGCCCCCAACCAGAAAGCCACACTCCCCACTTCTCTTCCCACACAAGCATCGTTGTTTCAAGCATGAACTACTGGGTCTCAAAAGCTAGCCATCCTTAATCATCCATAACCAAGCATTTCAGGCCATCTCTGATTAATGCATCAAAAGGAGGCTATTTGGTGCAGGTGGACTATTTCCCCATTTTCTCTTTATCCTTCAGTAACTGGTCAGACTCTTCAGAGGGGAAAGGATCTTGGAAGGTTGTTGACTCGAAAGGAATGCTGAGGATGTCATCTTGGGCTCTTGCTGCATCCAAACAAATATCCTTTATCCTCTCCTGGATAGTGATGGGATGGCCTCTATTTGAACCCTGCTCTAAACACTGAAGAAGTTGTTTTTGTTTATTTACTTTATTCTTTATTCATTCATTTACTCACTAGACATTATTGACCACCAACTCTGCCCCAGGCCTGTGCTAGATCTTGGGGTTATATTGATGAGAAAGGTGGACAGACTAGACCCTGACCCTCATGAAGCTTATATTCTACCAGGGTAGACAGACCAAAAAAAACAAAAATCATGTCATCATATAAATTAACAAGAAAACTCTGGTAAATAAACACTGTAAAAGAACTAAACAAGGAATATATAAAAGTGTAAATAAGTAGAAGGGGAAAACAGAGTGGTTCAAGTGGGCTTTTCCACATGCATGCTAAGTTGCATCAGTCATGTCCAACTCTTTGCGACCCTATGGACTGTAGCCTGCCAGGCTCTTCCATCTATGGGATTCTCCAGGCAAGAGTACTGGAGTGGGTTGACGTGCCCTTCTCTAGGGCATCTTCCCAACCCAGGGATCGAACCCACATCTCTTACGTCTCCTGCAGTGGCAGGCAGGTTCTTTACCACTAGTGCCACCTGGGAAGCCTGGGCTTTTCTGTGGAGGAGATATTTCATTGAGCCCTGAGCTGCCAATATGAGAAAAATCTAGGATGAAGCTTTCTCAACAGAGGGAACAGTAAGTGTAAAGGTCTCAGAGAAGGGGAAGGGCTTGATATATTTAGAGAAATTAAAGGGGTGTGAAATGAAGACAAATTAACCTGGACTTTATAAGCTAGAACTATGGATTTTACTTTAAGTGTACTTCAGTAACTATTCAACAATCACTGAGTGCCTAATGTGGTGTTGTTGCTCAGTCGCTCAGTTGTGTCCGACTCTTTGTGACCCCGTGGACTGCAGCACGCCAGGCTTCCCTGACCGTCTCCATCTCCAGGAGCTTGCTCAAACTCATGTCCATTGAGTGATGCCATCCAACCAGCTTGCCCTCTGTCGTCCCCTTCTCTTCCTGCCTTCAATCTTTCCCAGCATCAGAGTCTTTTCCAATGAATCAGCGCTTCACATCAGGTGGTCAAAGTATTGGAGTTTCAGCTTTAGCATCAGTCTTTCCAATGAATATTCAGCATTGATTTCCTTGAGGATTGACTGGTTTGATCTCCTTGCTGTCCAGGGGACTCTCAAGTGTCTTATCCAACACCGCAGTTCAAAAACATCAATTCTTCAGCACTCAGTTTTATGTTCCAGCTCTCACATCCATACATGACCATTGGAAAAAACATATCTTTGACTGTACAGACCTTTGTCAGCAAAGTAACATCTCTGCTTTTTAATATATTGTTAGATCAAATAGTGCCTAACATGTGCCAGGCATTCCTTTAGGCTCTGGATGTACAACACTGAAAGTAACCCCTGAAAGTTACATTCTAGTGGTGGAGACAAGGAGTAAACAAAATAAATAAGTAAAATAGATAGCATTTTTAGATAGTGCTAAGGAGAATATTTTAAGAAACTAAGAAAAGGAGTTATGTATAGGGTTGCAATTTTAGATAACAGTGAACAGATAAGGTCACATTTAAAAACTTACACTCAAGTAAAGATATGAAATGTCCATGTGCTTGTCCAGGGACAAAACCCAAGTATTTAGAGGTCAGGGAAGATGAAGAACACCGGGAAAGGAGAATGTCAAGAAGCATCTGGAATAGTAAGAGAAAAATCAGGCAATTGTCTTGGAAACCGGAAAATATTTCAGGGTGGAGAGAGATCAACAATGTAAAATACTGCAGTTAGTAAATGAAGATAAGAACTGAGACGCAAACACGGGATGTAGCAACGTGGAACTCATCGGTGACCTTGGAAGACAGTTTCACAGCTATAGTGGAAGCAAACCACTGATAGGAGTATGTTCAGAGAGCATTAGAGGAAGGGAACTGGTGACCCTGAAAACAGACAATACTCTGAGGAGTTTTGCCTTAAGGAAAGGGATGAAATTAGGTAGGAGCAGCAGGAGAAGTTAGTTCAAAAGAGAATTTTTCCTCCAACTTTTAAAAAGTGTTCATTTACACGAAAGTTGAAAGAATGAAACAATGTTCTTCACCTAGTTGTAACAATTATTGACATTTTGACATACTTGCTTTCTCTCTAGAGAAAGGAGTTTCTTTAAACTTTTTTTTCCCCTCAAACTGTGAAATATAATGCACCTGTAGAAAAGTCCACAAAATATGTAACTTCAATGAATGATCACAAAGCCAACATTTACATAACCACCACCACCATCAAGAACTGGTACACTGCCCGAATCCCCATAGCCCCTTGGGCTCCCTCCCTTCCATCAAAAGGTAACCACCATCCTGAATTTTCAAAGTAATAACTTCTTGCTTTTCTTTATAGTTTTACTGCATAATGTTGTTGTTTAGTTGCTAAATCATGTCTGACTCTTTTGCAACCCCATGGACCTGCCAGGCTGCTCTGTCCATGGGTTTTTCCCAGACAAGAATACTGGAGTGGGTTGCCATTTTCTTCTCCAGGGGATCTTCCTTTCGCCAGGGATTGAACCAGCGTCTCTTGCGTTGGCAGGTGGATTCTTTACCACTGAGCCACCAGGGAAGCCCTTACTGCGTAATAGTGAATTCCTAAACACCATAGTTTCATTTTTTCTTGTTGTTGAGGTTTAAGAGTGGGAGAATACATATAGCAATATTTTTTTACTTCTAACATCTTTAACTCATATGTTGTGGGTTTATTTCTTCATTGTATAGTATTCTGTTAAAAAAGCATGCCCCTGTTTATTGTTCATTGTGCCGTTTATGATCATGTTTCCAGTTTTTAACTCTTACAAATAATGAATGCTGTGTGCTGCTAGGAATGTGCTTGTATATGTCTCAGTGCACACATAAATGTATTTCGGTTGTGTATATTCCCAGGAGTAGAATTGCAGGGTCATATATATATATATATATGCAACTTCCACAGATAATACCAAAGAGTTTCCCCATTGGTTGAACCAATTTACATTCTCATCTGCAATGCATAAAAAGATGTTGCTCCACATCCTTTTCCTTCTTTTTCAACGCTTACCATCTTAGTGGGTATGTTGTGGTATATCATTGTATAATTAACATTTCCCTCAGTACTGATGTTCTTTGGCCATTTGGATATTGTCTTTTGTGATGTCTTTGAAGATTTTTGCCCATCTATACATTTGAATTGTTTGACTTCTATTGATTTGTAGGTGTTTTTCCTATATGCTAGATGTAAGTCCTTGAGGATTATATGTTTTATATATCTTCTTTCAGTCTATGCTTTGCCTTTTCATTTTCTTAATGCTGTCTCTAGATGAATAGAAGTTCTTCATTTAATGTAGTAAACTGATCTTTCTGTTATTATACTTTTTAAAATTCTGTTTAGGAACTTTTTACCTAGCTTAAGGTAGGTATGCCCCAGAGAAATATTCAAGAAGTTGTATTGTTCCACTTTCCACATTTAGGGTGATAATTTATCTGGTGTTGAGTTTTATGTATTGTCTTTCCTTTTTTTAGTATATGGATATCTAATGACCCAGTAGTATTTATTAGAAGACCATCCTTTCCTGTCAGGAGATCCCCTGGAGGAGAAAATGTCAACCCACTCCAGTATTCTTGCCTAAAGAATTTCATGGTCAGAGGAGCCTGGAGGGGCTACAGTCTATGGGGTTGCAGAGTCAGACACAACTGAAGCAACTTAGCATGCATGCGCATTTTCCTCACTGTTTTCAAGTTCCACTTCTACAATAAATCAAGTGGAAGTGTGGTAGTTCATCATTCCTGTGCTTCGTGTTCTATTCCATTGGTCTATTTTCTTTTCTTGCACCATTGCCATACTGACTTAATTGCTATAGCTTTGTAATAAATCTTGATATCTTATGAAGCAATTACTCCTACCTTGTTCTTTTTCAAAAGTGTCTTGGCTATGATTGGATATTCCATGGCCCTATAAATTTTAGATTAGCTTATGGAGTTTCATATACAAAACAAAATAAAAGTCATCCTGGGACCTGGGTTGGAATTGCACTGCATCTATAGATAACAGAATTCACATCTATATAACTGAATCTTCCAACCCACGAATATAGTATATCCTTCTTTTTTTTTTTTTAGTTCTCCTTTAATTTTTCTCAGTAAAGTTTACATTTTTCTACATAAAGATCTTGCTCATTTTTTGTTATGAATTTATTTCTAAGTACTTGAAACTTTAGAAATTTTAATTCCTGTTTGTTGCCAATGCAGAGAAGCACAACTGATTTGTATATTCGGCAACCTTCTTTTTTTCTTTCCAGCAGCCTTCTTAAAGTTGCTTTTTAATCCTAGTAATTTATCTGTAAGTTCTTTTGAATTTTCTATGTATATAACCATATGGTGTGTGAGTAATGACAGTTTGTTTATCCCTTTTCTTTACTCTGAACTTTACTCTGAAACTTACAAAATACCTCCATATTTCTATTAGTCATTTTAAAATAATAATTAAATCTTTGATTTATCTGGAATTTGTTTTTGGTATATGGTAAGAGGTATGGCTCCAAGCTAATTTTTTCCCCAGATGGATATCCTGATTTTTATTTAGCAGTTATTCAGTAAACCATTTTTCCCTAATAATTTGAAATGAGACTTGTATGATATATTAAATTTCTATGTGTACTTGATTGTATTTTTTAATGTTTTTTTCCTCTGTTCTCTGAGCTCTTTCTGTCTTAATTATTGTGACTTTAAATGCTTTAATATCTGGTGGGACTTTTATTTTTAGAGTATTTATTACTATTCTTTTTAATTATATGAATTTGAGAATCAGCTTATCTATTTCCAAAGAAGAATCCATTGGGATTTTTATTAGGAGAGCTTTAATGATAGATTCTCTTTCTATTGTTGAATCTTCATGCTCATGAATGGGCGTCCCTGGTGGCTCAGTGGTAGAGTCCACCTGCCAATGCAAGAGACAAGGGGTCAGTCCCTGGGTCTGGAAGATCCCCTGGAGAAGGCAATGGCAACCCACTCCAGTATTCTTGCCTGGGAAATCCCATGGACAGAAGGAGTCTGGCAGGCTGCAGACAGGGCCTGCCTTTCTAATTGTTCAAATCTTTTATGTTCCTTATATTATAATACAGAGCTTGTGCATTTCTCATCATTTATTCCTAGACATTTGTCTTTTTTTTAAATAATACTAATGAAGATATTACTACATTATATTTTCAACTGGTCATTGTTTGCTTGAAGTTTGCATATTTGTTTTTCTCTGAATTAATTTTATAATCCCATCATTGAACTAAATTCTCTTCCTGTCTATAAGGAAGAGATTTTCCTTATATTTTATATATCTCCAAGATTCTCTTGTTTTTCCCCAGGTAAGCAATTATATCATCTCTAAACAGCATACAATTTATTTTCTTCTTTCTACTGTTTATTTCTCATATTTTTCCACTAAGGGATTACAAGCAGTAGGGCTATCTTTTCTGATTACAATTTTTAATGATATGTTTTACTTATTTATTTATTGGCTGCACTGGGTCTTCATTGTGGAACACAGGCTTTCTCTAGTTGCAGCATGCAGGGGCTTCTCTAGCTGTGGAGCACAGGCCCTAGAGTGCAAGGGCTTAGTTGCCCTGAGGCATGTGGGATCTTAGTTCCCTGACCAGGGATTGAGCCCAAATCCTCAGCCTTAGAAGGTGGATTCTTAACCATTGGACCACCAGGGAAGTCCCTCTGATTACAATATCAAAGATTACATTGTCTGCAAATGTAGAACCAAGGAAACCTTTTCAGAGTCCAATACAGTAGTTCAGCTACGAAAAGATTGTGGTTTGGCTAAGAGAGGGGCAGCAGAGATGGATGGAAGTCAATAGACTGGAAATACATTTTGAAGCTATGCAGCAAGTATGTGACAGAGAACAAGCTGATCGTATTATGTTAAAGATTTGCCAACATCTTGGAAATCTTAGAATATAAGAATCATAGTTAGTTAGAAAGGACCACAGATATAATCAAGAGTGTACTCTAATCCTATCTTTTCTTGGATTCACTCCACCTTCCTAGCCACTTCCAGCCATAGAGAACTCACTGCCTCCCACAGAGCCCATTCCATTTACTCAGTTTACTCAACAACCCTCCTCTGTGTCCAGTACTGGGTAGGGACCTTAGAAACCTGAATAATCAAGATTTACCTCCTCTCTGGGGAGCTGTCTCTCAGAGAAAGGAACAACGCTCTTTTTAGACATTCTCTTTCCTGGCAGATTTTGCCATCTAGTTTCCTGTCTAAATTCTTTTCCAGAACAAGGCTAATCTCTTTTCCTATGCTACTCACTCCTCAGATGTTTGTAAGCTAATTATAATTGGGGTTTCTTATCCCCTCTTTCTTTCTTTTTTTTTAACCTAATCTGACTCCAAGTTCTCTCTTTATCCTGGTCCAAACTTGAGAAACTTGGAACTTGTACTTTTGTGTTATTTTTCTGAAGTTATTATGTCATTTCTTTACCTTTACTCCATAATTCAATAACTGGGGAATTAATGTTCATTATTTATATTTATATATTCATATTTTTTGTTTTGACTTAATGTTTACTTTTGTTTTGACTTAATGTTTACTTTTTTTTTTTTAGTTCTACCAGTTTATTGCTACCAACCCATCTCCCTCCACCCTTGTGCACACATGCTCAGTCACGCAACCCCATGGACTGCAGCCCGCCAGGCTCCTCTGTCCGTGGACTTTTCCAGGCAAGAATACTGGAGTGGGTTGCCATTTCCTTCTCCATACTTTTGTTTTAACTGTCTTTATTAAGGACTTAGTATATGAAGTGTATAGTTAGCTTTGGGAACAACAGACTAAAGAGCCATGTGGTCAATTACCTTGCCAGGCTCAGCAAACAGAGTGATGAAAGCATTTACCCAATGAAAAGATAAAATAAAATAATAATGCATATGGAAGGAAGCTAGCAAGTTGATTAGTGTTAAGTGAAATATAAATATATGATTTCTCCAAGATAAGCAATAATACAGAATCTGCTTTCATGGATACTATATATACCATCCAGTCCAAAATAATAAGAATTTCCCTCTCCAATAGCCCATTACTCTTCCAAAGTAGTTATGTTAATTATGTGTTCACAATCCCCATCCAATTTAACAGTCAATATATTTAATGAAGATGTTATCTTCTTGGCCACGCATCTTCATGTAACATTTCAATATGACTATATAGTATCTTTGGAGAAGGAAATGGCAACCCACTCCAGCGTTCTTGCCTGGAGAACCCCGTGGACAGAGGCTGCTGTCCATGGGGTCTCACAGAGCCAGACATGTCTGAAATGCCTTAGCATTCATGCATGCATTGGAGAAGGAAATGGCAAACCACTCCAGTGTTCTTGCCTGGAGAATCCCAGGGACAGGGGAGCCTGGTGGGCTGCCGTCTATGGGGTCGCACAGAGTCGGACACGACTGAAGCGACTTAGCAGCAGCAGTAGCAGCAGCAGCATACAGTATCTAAAATCTTATTACAGTTCAACATGTTTTCCCAAATGAGTTGCAGAGAAGTGACAAGAGGGAAGGGAAGAGGGTTTTTACTGTTAAGGGGATGACCTTGCTTAGTTCAGAATGGAGACAGCTGTGAATTATAATGGGTTCCTCAGAGAATTGTCATATTTAAACTAAACTGATGATATGGCAGCTCAGGGAATAATTCCTGGTGCTTTGCAAATATTGTGGGCAGTTTGCTTCCCTGAATGACGTAAGATAATTTTTTTCTCCATAAATCTTTTCTTTAAGCCTATGTAACTTGGAATGGTGTAAAGAGCATTGGTTTTGCAATCAGATATGTCAGACTTTGAATTCTGATATGAATCAGGACAATTCAATAGCTTTTTATTTTGCACATGTTACTTTTCTAATTTGGTTTTTAAATATTTAGATGGATTATAATATTTCCCTAATAAGATTATTATAAAATTAAATCAATGCAATGTGTGTATTACTGTCACTGTTTGATGTTCATATATATATATAACCAACTAACAAAAACCCTAATTTGGTAGGTATTTAGTAATATTAGAGGCCAAAGTTACCACCATGTGTTCCCTTTCTTTGCAATCCATTTATTTGCCTAAATTACTTCTCTCTTCTTTCGTATCTTACACTTACTGGGTCACCTAGGTTTTTTTTCTTTTTTTTTTTGATTCTGCTTCTGCTTCTGCAATGCTTTTCAAATTGGTTTCACTGTCTCCATTCTTTGTAGCAATGCTTTAGTTCAGGATACTATTTTCTACAACTTTTTAACTAATTTATTTCCCTCCGTCTGGTTCCATTGGCACTTCCAATACATCATCCACGCTGTCTAGGGATTGTCAAAACACAGTTTTGACTATAAGTCAACTTCTCTTGTGAAGTACTTTTAATGACCAACTTTTATTGCACACATCTTGTCTGTGCAAGATCTTTCATCTTCGATAATCCAACAGGGTGTTCTATGTTATTCACCCTCTTCCATTAACTTCTTCACCTTCCTGTTTCTGCATTAGGTTATGGCAAACTTTTTGAACAAAAAGTGGCTTTTGAACATGTATTCAGATGTTCAGTTTCACTTAAAATGAGAGACTGAAAAATTAAAACTAAGTAAGATATTTTTCATCAGCTTGGCAAACATTGCAAAGCTTGATAATGCATGAGTTTGGCTAGGGTATGGGGAACTATTCTCATACATTTAAAATCTTTGTTATTTATTTGTTTATTTTTGACTGAGCTGGTTCTTCACAGTCATGCACGGGCTGTCTCTGGTTGTGGAGATTGTGGTCTGCTCTTTAGTTGCGCTGAGAGGGCTTCTCACTGAGATGGCTTCTCTTGTTGCAGAGCATGGGCTCTAGAGCGTGCGGGCTCAATAGTTGTGCTGCACAGGCTTAGTTGCCCTGCAACATGTGGGATCTTCTCAGACCAAGGATGGAATTCACGTCCCCTGCATTGGCACTGGACCACCAGGGAAGTCCTCATACTTTTTTTTATGCCCTCTGGCATCTCCTTTTAGCTTTTTTTTTTTTAATGCTTATTTATTTATTTGGCTGCACCGGGTCTTAGTTGTGGCACGTGAGATCTTTTCATCTTTGATGCAGCATGTGGGATCTAGTTCTCTGAACAGGGATTGAACCTTGGCCCCCTGCATTGGGAGCATGGAGTCTTAGACCAGGGAGGTCCCTCTCATACATTGTTGATAATTGTGTAAATTGGCACAATTTTTTTGGAGAATAATTTGACAATATCTATCAAAAATGACCATAACTTTGACCCAGCATCCCATTTATCCTACAGAAATGTACATACAAGAATATACATGAAGAATATTCATTGCAGCATTGGAACAGCAAAAGATGGAGAATAACCAAAATGTCTATCAACAGGGTGATGATTATGTAAATTGCAGCATATCCACAAAATGTAATTCTTTAGAGCCAAAAAGATGCAATCTCTGTGCAATGATATTTTAAAATCCCTAAAATAAGTTAAAAAAAAACAAAATTCAGAGCAGTATACATAGGGTGCTATCATTTGTATAAAAATTTAAAGATATATATACATGTATATTAAGTATTAAAACATCTCTGGAGTAACATTACAAAGGATTGAAAAGAGTAGTAGCCTCCAAGGAAATGAACTAGGAGAGACTTACACTTTATACTCTTCAGTACTGTTTGATTTTTTTTTCACCAGGCGCATATATTATCTTTCAAAAACAAAAACAAAACACAGACAAACAGGGCTTCTCTGGTGGTCCAGTGGTTAAGAATTCGCCTTGCAGTGCAAGGGACAGCAGTTCGACCCCCGGTTCAGGATGATCCCACATGCTGCGGAGCAACTGAGCTAGTGACCACAACTGCTGAGCCAGGGCCAAGAGCCCCGGAGCCACAACTGCTGAGCCTACGGGCTTCAACAGCTGAAGCCCCTGCTCCTAGGGCCTGCGCTTTGCAACCAGAGATGCCACCACAATGAAAAGTCCACGCGCCACAACGAAGAGTAACCCCCGCTCACTGCAGCTAGAGAAAGCCCATACAAAGCAACAAAGACCCACTGCAGTCAAAACACTAAATAAATAAATCTTTAAAAACAAAACAGAGCAGATCTGGCAGATCTCCTTGATGATCTGTGCTGCATTTCAAAACAATCCTCCGAGATGGCACTCTTGATCTCTAACAGAGGGTTAAACTAGTGATGGATGAGATGGAATGTCTGGACAAGGTGTCTGTGTCATTAGGAAGCAGAAGGGATATGAACCTGGCCCTCCCTGGCACGGTCACTGCAGCCTGCCTTGGAAGTAGCTCAACTGTGAAAAATATCTCATTTTATTCTGTGTGTGATTCCACATGTCTGTGCTGTTTTCCCACTAGATGGAAAGCTTCTTGAAAGGCAGGAGCCATTCATCAGTTTATCATCAGCTTCTGTCACAATGCCCGATACGTGGTAAGGGCTCAATAAAATTTGGTGACATCAATAGTTAGATGATTTTCTTTTAGCAACTGGATATTTATGAGATGTAAATGCTAGAAACTGCTAACCTTTCGAAAAAGTAGACTATTTTATTTTTACTTTTTAATTTATTGGGGCTGCACCACACAGCTTATGGGATCACCATGTAGTTTGCAGGATCTTAGTTCCTGACCAGGGATTGAACCTGGGCCATGGCAATGAAAATATTGAGTCCTAACCACTGGACCACCAGATAACTCCCAAGGTAGTCTATTTTAATTTCTGTCTTCATTGTACAAAGCAATTTAAAAAGGAAAAAATGGAATTGTGATGGTAAACACTGTAGCCACATAACTCAGCAGCAAGCTGTTTTCTTTGATGTTTGGTTTTCTAGTGCATAAGAGAATAGTTCAAAACATTCTAAAAACACGTGCCTCTCCACATAGCTGACAGAGGCAAGTGTGAGACTAGCCCTGTTGGATTATCCTGTGAAACATTTCACTGGATGCCTCTTGTTTCTAGCTCCATTTGGACTGCTCAGAGCAGAAGTAGTTGGCCCCAAGCTTATTTGTGCCCAAAGAGTTCTGCCCCATGTCAGAGAATTTCTGACCCTACCGCTCAAGTGACCTGCCTCTAAGATGTACAAGCACTACACTCACTGCAAAGCTCCCAGACTCTGGAAAACTGATATTTAGTCTTTCCAGAGCAATCAGCAACTCCTAAAAGGGATTTGTTTAAAGCCAAACTGAAAGTTACTAGACATTTTCCAAAATAGTGCTTAAAGCAAAGCTTAGTTTATTGAATCTATAAAAAAAATTTTTTATAGAAATTTTTTATTGGTCTCTCCTAATTTCCCATCTTCTCTGAAGGTGTGAGTCAACCAGTGGTAAACAAGGGTCAGGTGGCGGGATGTGGTTTGGGTTTATCAGTTAGAACTTAAAACTTAGGCTTATCAACTTAGAATCTCAGAGAATTCCTTTTCCAGCATTATCTGGGCAAAGCAGAAATGTGTTAAAAAAGCAGACTGAAGCAGGCAGATCAGAGTTTGAAACTAGTTTCTGTCAACAACCAGACATGTGACCTTGGGCAAATTGCTTAAGTTCTTTGAGGTTCTGTGTCCTTGTTTTGCAATGTTGTGGTAAGAATTTGATAAATCATCAGCAGCACACTTCCAGGTGTACTTTAAATGCTCAGTAAGTCTTATTGGGCTTCCCTGGTGTCTCAGATGGCAAAGGATCCTCTTGCAATGCAGGAGGAGCAAGAGACTTGGGTTTGATCCTTGGGTCAGGAAGATACCCTGGAGAAGGGAATGGCAGCCCGCTCCAGCATTTCCTGGAAAATTCCATGGACAGAGGAGCCTGGTGGGCTACTGTCCATGGGGTTACAAAGAGTCAGACATGACTGAGAGACTAACACTTTGACACTTTCCAGGCTTATAGAGCAAAATGAGTTGAATAACATTCTTAAGATCACTGGCATATGGAGAAGTTTAATAAACAACAATTCCCTCCCTACTCTCCACCTTTCTCATTTTCAGTTCAGGCTGTATGTTGCCCTTTGGTGAATTTTTCTCCTTCAGCGTTGCTCCCAAAGGTCACCAAAGACTATTTTTAACCAGATAAAAGAATTAATTAAGGCAAAAGGGAAATGTATTCACTTTAGCTCCCAAGCTCCAAAGGGGTGGTCTTGTTTTCTGTTTGTTTGGTCAAGACTAAACTGTCCCAATGCTATTGAGCAGAGGAAATTTTTAATTTTGGTTTTAAAACTGTTTCTAGTGTTGCAAAATGGATTAGAAACAATCAACCATGCCAAACCATGAATTAGAATCTTCTTACACTTTTATTATGAAGGCACCATGGATCACTAGCTGAGTACATATCTTTAATCTCTGACTAACATAGGTTAGAGTCCAAACACTGTCACTTATTTCCCTTGTGAGCTTGGGCAATTTACTTCATCAGTCTGAGCCTTAATGTGCTTATCTGTAACATGAGGTTAATAAGGGCATCCACCTCATAGCAACACTATTTTCAATACCCAAGACATAGAAGCAACCTAAATGTCCATTGACAGATGAGTGGGTAAAGAAGATATGGTATATATGTACAATGGAATATTACTCAGCCCCCAAAAAGAATGAAATAATGCCATTTGCAGCAACATGGGTGGACCTAGAGATTGTCATACTAAGTCAAGTAAGTCAGACAGAGAAAGACAGATATTGTATGATATCACTTATATGTGCAATCTAAAAAAAAATGAACTTACTTGCAAAACAAATAGACTCACAAACATAGAAAACAAACTTATGGGAACCAAACGGGATAGATGGGTTGGAGGTGGGAGGGAATAAGAATAAATTAGGAGTTAGGGATTAACATATACATACTACTTTATATAAATATATAAACAACAAGGACCTATTTATAGCATAGGGATCTAAGATATTCAATATCTTATAATAACCTATAGTTCTCATATATATATATGGGCTTCCCAGGTGGCTCAGTGGTAAGGAATTTGCCTGTCAGTGCAGGAGATGCAGGTTCGATCCCTGGGACGGGAAGATTCCCTGAAGAAGGAAATGGCAACCCACTCCAATATTCTTGCCTGGAGAATTCCATGGACAGAGGAGCTTGGCAGGCTACAGTTCATGGTGTCACAGAGAGTCGGACATGACTTAGTGACTAAACTGAAGTTGCTAGTGAACTTAGCAATATATATTACAAGTAGACTCATATATATATGAGTCATTTTGTTGTACACCTGAAACTAACACGACATCATAAATCAACTCTACTTCAGTTTTTCAAAAAAGGTATCCATCTCTTGAGTTTTGTAAGGATCGAGTTAAATAATTATTGTAATTATTTATAATAGTGGGTAGCCCATCCCTTCTCCAGGGGATCTTCCCGACCCAGGGATCGAATCGGGGTCTCCTGCGTTGCAGGTGGATTCTTTACCAACTGAGCTATGAGGGAAGCCCAGTCCCATCAAGAGTCTACTTGTAATAAAGGCTCTCCTGTTTCCTGTCCTCGGTCACACAGTCCTATCTGACTCTTTGCGACCCCATGGACTGTAGCCCCTCTGGCTCCTCTGTCAGCACCACTCTGCTTACAGTGGTGCCTGGCATAAGGCTCAGTCTCAACACATTGTAGCTATTGTTTTCATCATCTCACTTAATATAGCCCTACAAGGTAGCTTGACCATTATTGTCTCTATTTTACAGTCAAGGAAACAGAATCTTGCATGCTAAATATCAAAATAGATAGCATATCCCCAGGCAAATAGTAAACATTTTTAAAAAATAAATAAATAAAAGCCATGTACCCCAACCTGTGGACCAAGATCTGCGATTAGAACTTAAAGTCAAGCCCTGATCCTTTATACTCTGCAGGCATTTCATGTGGAAACCAAAATGCTCTATTAACTTGTCTGTCTACTCCCATGTGCTAGGAGGATATGGCCAGATCCCCAAACAGCTAGCATGTGGGTGTTGTCTGTGCTTAGCAAATATTTGCCAATCAACTAAGTGAAGCAGTGAGCACACAGAGGTCCTGTTCTGAATTTTCCCCATCAGGCGCTGGCATGCAGCTCCCATTCCTGATCCACCCACCCCTCTCTTCATTGTGACTTCCTCATATTAGAGCTTCAGGAAAATCAACACAGGACCCTCCTCACTGAAAGATAAGGGGAGGCATGCCTTCAATAAAACACTTGAGCATTCCTGGAGATGTCAATCCTGCAAACGTCACACAAAGTCCAAAAACTGGGCCAAGTACATCTAATTGAGAAACTGTAGTAGAGCCTTTAAGGGCTTCTCAGGTGGTGCAGTGATAAAGACTCCACCTTCCAATGCAAAAGACGCAAGAGACGTAGGTTCGATCCCTGGATTGGGAAAACCCCATGGAGTTGGAAACGGCAGCCCACTCCAGTATTCTTGTCTGACCGATTCCATGGACAGAGGAGCCGGGGGGCTACCGTGCATGGGGTCGCGAAGAGTCAGACAGGACTGTGTGACTGAGCATGTGGAAACAGGAGAGTCTTTATTACAAGTAGACTCTTGATGGGACTGGGCTTCCCTCATTGCTCATTTGGTAAAGAATCCGCCTGCAATGCAAGAGATCCCAGTTCGATTCCTGGGTCTGGAAGATCTGCTGGAGAAAGGATAGGCTACCCACTCCAGTATACTTGGGCTTCTCTTGTGGCTCAGCTGGTAAAGAATCTGCCTGCAATGTGGGAGACCTGGGTTCGATCCCTGGATTGGGAAGATCCCCTGGAGAAGGGAAAGGCTACCCACTCCAGTATTCTGGCCTGGAGAATTCCATGGACGGTATAGCCCATGGGGTGGCAAAGAGTCGGACATGACTGAGTGACTTTCACTTCACTTGATGGGACTTACCTGGTAGCCCAGTGGCTAAGACGCCACACTCCCAATGCAGGGAGCCTGGGTTTGATCCCTGGTCAGAGAATTAGATCCTATATCAGCATGCTGCAACTAAGAGTTTGCATGCCACAACCAAAGATCCCATGTGCTACAACTAAGACCTGGCACAGCCAAATACATAAATAAATATTTTTTAAAAGTAGGTACTTGAAAGATTGTAACATTTTGGGGGATGAACAGGACTCATGTTGTTTTGGAAAGGAGCATAGTTAAAGCCTGGGTAATCAATTGTTAAATTTTAAAGAACTTACTTGCTTCACTGATGCATAGATCACAGAATGTGCCCAATAAATGGTAGTTTCTGTTATCAGAGAAAGAAGGGCAAGAGTTGAGGCCAAATCCCTTAATAATAAGTTCTCATATCCAAAAGCTCAAGTATGCAGAAGATGGTCCTCAGAAACAGGATTTTACTCGTTATGTTTACAAAGAATTGCCTAGAAGACAGGCAACCGCAATGTGATTAATTGTGAGATTTAGGGTTGGAAGAATTTAGGTCCCAAATCCCAACACCAACCTTTTTAGGCAGGGTGAGCGTTGACTAATCACCTGTCATCTCTGAGATTTAGGTTCCCCATATGAAAGTAATTCCCGGGATTTTTCTGAGTAATGAGAGAAATATGTGGATTATAGCCCTTTATAAACTGTGAAGTACTCTTAAAAACACTAACAAGTGGTTGTGTCTATGGCCCTGTACCAGAGGAGCCCTAAAAAGGTAAGGTGGCGCTGTGTGTGAGATGCCCATCACAAGGGCTGCAGAGGTCTCATGACTTCACAGCCACTCCTGTATCAGATGCTGAGCCACGGACAGGGTAGAAGGGGACATGAAGGGGAGCCCGGACGTAGGAGGTTCCAGGTGAGCCTCCCCAGATCTGTTTAACAAGGAACTCTTCACCATAGTTCAGCCCCGTCAGAAAAACTCATCTGCACTCTCAACTTTCTCACAGAAGAAATACCTCTTACAAAGGATCCAGAAACTTGGAGGAAGAACATTATTGCTCAGCACTTTGTCTTCAGAATATTCCTATGGTTACTTTTCATCTTCAGACTTTTTTCATCTTCATGTTAGAATGCACAGTTGGCATGCTTCATGAGCTCTTTCTTACAATGTGGTGTCACACGCAGAGTGTGATAAGGAGTTACAGAGAGAGACTCAAGGCTTGGCTTCAAGGCCCTATCCTTTCATTAACACCACCTTCAGCAGGTCACTGATTCAACTATGGCTGCTTCTCGGAACTAGGCAAAGCTGTGAAGATGGAAGAAATATCACTTCTTAGCTCACATTTTTGCTCTCATGAGCCACAGTTTTAGTTCCCAATTAGATTTCCTCTCGAACTGGTCTCCAAACGATATTTCTTAAGTTATTCTAGTCTTCCCTACAGTTGTGACCTCCAACATGATCTTCTTCTTCTGAGAGCTTAGTGCCAAGGCCTGAACCCAGCACACAATAGGTTCTCAGTACATGCTTCTTAAATGACCGACTATAGGAATCAACTTAACACTCATTATAATCTCCTTGAGTGAAGCCCCCAAAGTACTGGCACAGTGCAGAGTAATTGCTCAGGAAACACAAATTGATTAATTCATTCACTCTGCATTGATTATCTCTTCCTCCTGCTTCATTTGCATCTTCTCATCTTTAGGAAGATGAAATTTCCTGCTATGTTTTCTGTTTCCCAACTGTCACCAACTGTTAGTACGAACTGCCATCTTCTTGGAAAATCTCCCCCTATAGGTAGGGTTTCCAGGTTAACCAAATAAAAATACATGTAGCTGTTGTTTAGTTGCTAAGTCATATCCGACTCTTTATTGACCTCATAAACTGTAGCCCGCCAGGCTCCTCTGTCCATAAGATTTTCCAGGCAAGAACACTGGAGTGAGTTGCCATTTCCTTCATGGGATCGTCCCAACCCAGGAGTCGAACCCGCATTTCAACTCGAATCTCCTGCTTGGCAGGAGGATCTGAGCCATCTGGGAAGCCTAAATACATCTGAAAAGGAATATATTCCTTTTCAGATTCTTTTTTTTTTTTTTTTTTTCCTTTTCAGATTCTTTTCCTTTATAGGTTATTATAAGATATTGAATAACTAATCAGTAGCTCCCTGTGCTATAAATAGGTCCTTATTGTTTATATATTTTATATAAAGTTGTGTGTATATGCAGGCAGTCTCCTGCGTTGCAGGCAGGACTGAGCCACCAGCAAAAAAAAAAAAAAATGACACCAAGTTAAAAATGAATTTCAGATAAAACTTTTAGTGTCAAGGGATCCCATACAACATTTGAGTCATACTTACCCTATTTTTTATTTTTTTACTGTTCATCTTAAATTCAAATGTATCTGGGATCTATTATTTCATCTGGCAACCCTACTTAGAGGGTCTCACCCCAACCATTGACACCAACATAAAAGCTGTCATTTCTCAAAATTACACCATTTAGGCTCCATGATCATTAGTCAGTCCCCAAATATGCCTAAGGAAACAGCAAGCTGGTTTATTTTCCTTCAAGCCCAAGCCCTGCTCCGAGTCACATGTTGGGGAAGACAGAATCAAGTCTTTCAGTTCTCTTGCTAATCTCAAACTTCTTTCCTTTTGCCAGTGAGCTGCTCGTGCTCTCTCTTCTGATCCATGGGATCATGGAAATATTCCATCAGCGCCCAGAAATTAGAGCGTGCCAACACTAAGCTTAGGTTTCCCCTTTTGTGCTGCTCCCGAAATCAGTTTATCCTTCCAAATCTCCCTGCTACTGTCATTGAAACAAAAACCTTACCTCTTTCCCCAGACACAGGAGACGGCTTAACCTCTGCCTTTTGTATGTCTCCTCCTCTTGTACTTATTAAGTCGCAATAATAAGTTTCTTCTTGTTGCTGGGTTTCTTCTTGTTGCTGTTTTTTTGTTTGGTTTTTTTTTCCCTGTGGAAACATTTCCTGGGCCTGCCTCTTCTATTCCACCTCTTCAGCCAGTCATGCCAATTTAGTATGTCAACACCTAGGGCCTGGATTGCAGCAACAGCATCCTAGCTCTTCCGGGTCCCTGCATCTGTGCAACTTGCAGTAAATTTACATTATACAGTGCCCTTTTCCCACGTGGGATTCCCTTTCGAGAGAAGTTGGCGTGAGTCTCCTTCCTGTTTAACAAATCAATATCCAGCTTCATAGCCCAGTCTTCAAGGTCCCAAACATAGTTTTTTCCTCCATGTCTGCTGTCTTTAGACTGACGCAATCCAATTTCCATTTGCCAGTCCCTGCTTCTGGCAGCACCAACTCCATCACTGCGTTTGCTTTGAGTCCCTAAATCCCTTCCTTGTCTTCCTCTGGGTCAATCCACATCCCTTGCCTCCTTCAAAACCCAGCCCATTAGAAGATAACAAAGCCAACCTTAAGATAAGGAAGGTCTTTCCAAACAGAAGAAAGCAAAAGAACATAAAAGGAAACATATAAAGAGCTTAAAAGGAAAGAAAGCAAAAGAACATAAAAATAAATAAATGAAGGAATTGTGCAATAAATTTGATTACACAAGAATGAAAAATCTTTATGTCGAAACATCCTATAATCGAAACAAGAGAAACCAGGGAAAATGTTTGCCAAGTACAACAAAGTTAATATTCTTGATATTATTTTACAAATCAATTAGAAGCAGACATTCCCAAAGAAAAGGAAGAAAAAAGACTAGTGTATGCCACACAAAGTAAAAAGAGGCCAAGGCCAAAAACGCGAGAGACCAAAGAGCTTCAGTAATAATGGAGAAATGTAGATTAAAATAACAATGAGCTTCTCTTTCCCTTTATCGAATGGGCATCTTTTAAAAGAATGCCACTCAGTGTTGATATGATTTCAAGAACAGAAACTTCCATACACACTTTAGCCATCAATTTCAGGATATTCTTTCTTGTACTACTTTAAAATTGCATAGATTTGAAAAAAAAATTTCTTTTTTGCCTTATTAAGAGTGTTTTCCAGTTTTCCTACAATAAATATGTATCTTTTATAGTTAACTATACACACAAATGCATTTCTTAAAATCCTATGAAAATTAAAGGGAAGGTGAGGAGAGAGAAAAAGGAAAGTACACTATCATAACTCTGCCAGACCTGGTGGGTCATTAACCAGCTGTGATTAACCTCTCAAGTTTAGAATCCTCACCTCAGAGAGCTGTTGCTAAGATGGAAACAAAAAATAGTATGTTACCTGTTGCCACAGTACCTTGCATTTTGTAAATATTCAAAGAATGGTACCATCTGTTATTATTCTGTTGTATCCTCAGCATAGAGTTTCAGTGTTCTGCACATAGTAGGTGCTAAATTAAAATATCTGACTGATTGTGTGATTTTTTTCTGGACTTTTAATATTTTTTTCTACTGACCCTGGACTCTCTTTCCTCTTTTCCTTTCCTCCTGCCTCTTTCACATCTGTCTTTCCATCCCCTTTCTCCTTCTCATTACACTCCACGTCTTATGGAACAATCTTTCTCAAGTGCTCTGAAACAACATTTTTCAAAATCCAACTCCAAAAGCCACTGACTTGTCAGCCTTACCTGAAGGTCAGCATCAATGACAATGGTTCCCAGTCTTCTCTTCACTCTTGCTCCTTGTTTTAGTAAATACCTGGCCTGAGACACCTGTACTCAGGATGCCTCCTATGCTTGACTCTGCCTCAGTCTGTTCATATGGTGCTTCCTGGTGGCTTGTGACAAGTTTGTCTGCTAGCCTTTTCTTTCCTCAAGGCTGAAGCTAATTCTATTTCTTACGATGCTTCCTGCATGTTCGTGTTCATCAGTCCCATAAAGTTGTTTACAGCATTTGTTAGTCAGCAAAATATCCCCCTTCCCTGTCTTCCCCCTTTCATCCCTTCCACTCCTTCACCCTCCCCTTCTGAAAATATAATCATTAATTATTGCTTGTTTTGCTCTGACAGAAATTTGTGTTTGCTTTGGGAAAGTAGGATGTGTCATAGGCATAATATTGACAATGCGCGTACCTGTGTGTTCAGTCGCTTCGAGTCATGTCCAACTCTTTGTGGCCCTGAACTGTAGCCCGCCAGGCTCCTCTGTCCATGAGATTCTCCAGGCAAGAATACTGGAGTGAGTTGCCATGACCTCCTCCTGGGGATCTTCGTGACCCAGGGATCGAACCCACATCTCCTGCATTGCAGGTGGATTCTTTACTGCTGAGCCACCAAGGAAGCCCAATATTGACAATACATCCTTGCATTATTTCAGAAACATACTAAACATTTTAGAGGGCAGCAGGATGCCCTGCTGTAATCCTGATCACAGCAGGATGTAATCCCGCAACAGGCTCTGGATTCCCTCCCACCCCCACAGCCTCATAATTATTAAAGTGTGTGATTATGGGATGTGTCATTAGACTAGATTGGAATTCTGTCTTCAGTACTGTACAACCACAGGCAATTCACCATCCTCTCTGAGCTTTGGCTTCCTCATCTATAAAAAGAAAATGATAATGTTTATCTCAAAAGGTGGGAATTAAATGTATGTAAAGCATGTAACGCACAATCTAATACAGGGTAGGTGTAGGGACACTCTCTGACTCAAAGGGAAATGTGAATTTCCTTTCCAAATTTGTTCATTCCATGGGGGTTTATAATCCAGTAAAAACACCAAGACCTCAATAGATGAAGTAAACACTAAACGTAGTCAAAATGAATTTATCAAGTATATAGCACATACCATGTGCCAAGCACTCTATTAAAAGCACTTTACAAACCCAGGGATCGAACCCAGGTCTCCCACATTGCAAGTGGATTCTTTACCAACCGAGCCACCAGGGAAGCCCTTACAAATGTTACCTAATTTCATTTTCACAATAGTGTGAAAGTACCTTTAATTTTCACAGGTACTATTATAACTCTGTTTTAAGATGAGGAAACTAATGTCCCACTGGTTCCACAGTTAGGAAGAGACGAAGCCCAAGCTGTCTGGTACCAGTGTCCATGCTTATAATCACCACGTCATAATTTTCTTACTCATGCCTTGCATGTGGTAGGAACCAAAGAAATATCTTCAAGTCTATCCTAACCTTTCTGACCAAATCAAGGAGTAGTGATCACACATTCCCAGAAAAGCACCTTTTACCTATTCTTTGAGCAAAACAATTGACTCCTTTGCAGACAGGCTAAAAGTGCAACCCAGTCTGGTGCAAAGGAACCAAACTGGGGTATTTTTTATTTTTTTACTATCAAGAGGCTAGTTCCCCTAGGGCCAGTGACTCTATAATAATAAATATCTTAGAGTGTGAAGAGATTGCCTTTTTTTGAAGGTCCCTTTGGACTCCACAGATTCTCTCAGAGAGGTGTCATTTGGTAAGCTCCTTTTATATTTGCTTTCTCATTTAATTCTCACAACTACCTTACAAAGTATCTTTTATAGACCTAATTTATACTGACAGAAAAATTGGGGCTCAGTTCAGTTCAATCGCTCAGTCGTGTCCAGCTCTTTGTGACCCCATGAATTGCAGCACGCCAGGCCTCCCTGTCCATCACCAACTCCTGGAGTTTACTCAAACTCATGTCCATCGAGTTGATGATGCCATCCAGCCATCTCATCCTCTGTCGTCCCCTTCTCCTCCTGCCCCCAATCCGCCCCCAGCATCCGGGTCTTTTCCAATGAGTCAACTCTTCATATGAGGTGGTCAAAGTATTGGAGTTTCAGCTTCAGCATCAGTCCTTCCAATGAACACCCAGGACTGATCTCCTTTAGGATGGACTGGTTGGATCTCCTTGCAGTCCAAGGGACTCTCAAGAGTCTTCTCCAACACCACAGTTCAAAAGCATCAGTTTTTCGGTGCTCAGCTTTCTTCACAGTCCAACTCTCACATCCATACATGACCACTGGAAAAACCTAGCCTTGACTAGATGGACCTTTGTTGGCAAAGTAATGTCTCTGCTTTTTAATATGCTATCTAGGTTGGTCATAACTTTCCTTCCAAGGAGTAAGCGTCTTTTAATTTCATGGCTGCAATCACCATCTGCAGTGATTTTGGAGCCCCCCAAAATAAAGTCTGCCACTGTTTCCACTGTTTCCCCATCTATTTCCCATGAAGTGATGGGACCAGATGCCATGATCTTAGTTTTCTGAATGTTGAGCTTTAAGCCATCTTTTTCACTCTCCTCTTTCACTTTCATCAAGAGGCTTTTTAGTTCCTCTTCACTTTCTGCCATAAGGGTGGTATCATCTGCATATCTGAGGTTATTGATATTTCTCTCAGCAATCTTGATTCCAGCTTGTGCTTCTTCTAGCCCAGTGTTTCTCATGATATACTCTGCATGTAAGTTAAATAAGCAGTGTGACAATATACAACCTTGACGTACTCCTTTTCCTATTTGGAACCAGTCTGTTCTTGAGAACCCCATGAACAGTTTGAAAAGGCAAAATGATAGGATACTGAAAGAGGAACTCCCCAGGTTGGTAGGTTCCCAATATGCTACTGGAGATCAGTGGAGAAATAACTCCAGAAAGAATGAAGGGATGGAGCCAAAGCAAAAACAATATCCAGTTATGGATGTGACTGGTGATTGAAGCAAGGTCCAATGCTGTAAAGAGCAATATTGCATAGGAACCTAGAATGTTAGGTCTATGAATCAAGGCAAATGGGAAGTGGTCAAACAGGAGATGGCAAGAGGGAATGTCGACATTCTAGGAATCAGCGAACTAAAATTGCCTGGAATGGGTGAATTTAACTCAGATGACCATTACATCTACTACTGTGGGCAGGAATCCCTTAGAGGAAGTGGAGTAGCCATCATAGTCAACAAAAGAGTCCAAAATGCAGTACTTGGATGCAATCTCAAAAATGACAGAATGATCTCTATTCACTTCCAAGGCAAACCATTCGATATCACGGTAATCCAAGCCTATGACCCAACCAGTAACGCTGAAGAAGCTGAAGTTGAACAGTTCTATGAAGACCTACAAGACCATTTAGAACTAACACCCAAAAAAGATGTCCTTTTCATTACAGGGAACTGGAATGCAAAAATAGGAAGTCAAGAAACACCTGGATTAACAGGCAAATTTGGCCTTGGAGTACAGAATGAAGCAGGGCAAAGGCTAATAGAGTTTTGCCAAGAGAACACACTGGTCATAGCAATTTGGGCTCATAAATGTTCAATTCCCAAGGTCACCCTAGCCAGGAAGTATTTAGGATTTGAACTTTGTGCTGTCTGAAGCCACTGATGCTTCCATTGTCCTCCTCTTGGAAATATCTATATGACTGCCCTTAGCCCCTGTGGTTTCAAGAGTTCTGAGTACTTGTGTGAACCCAGGTGTGCTCATTTAGAAGCACTCTCTGTTCTCAATCAATGAAGGAGTAACTCTGGCAATAACATTTCCTCTTAATTCAGAACATTTTAAATCTCCAGGACACCAAGGTAGCAGTTCTGGTTTAGTAATGATAAGGGACAGAGAATATTTTGTTCTACTCAGTCTGTGACTCCATCCATCAAATTAACGATACCAAAATACTTCAAAGGTTCAGACAGCTGTAGAAAGACTAACTGTAGAAGCCCTGGGCTTCAATTGTATTAACCCTGATTCAATCATATTAACAGCTCACCTTGCTGGGAAACTTTTGTTGTGAGTGCCTTTTTAAGACATTTGAGGAGGTGGCTAGGAATATACTCTATACCTATTGTTGATATTTCTTATTGAAATCATTACAGACAGTGACTTAAAATTTTTTTTATTGAAGTATGGTTGATGTACAATATTATATGTTTCAGGTGTACAACCTAGTGGTTCACGATTTTTAAGGTATGCTCCATCTATATTTATTATAAAATATTGGCTATATTCCCCGTGTTTTACAATATGTCCTCATAGCTTATTTGTTTTATGCATAGTAGTTTGTACCTCCTAAAATCCTATCCTTAACTTGCCCCTCCCTGCTTTCCTCTCCCTGCTGGTGAACACTAGTTTGTTCTCTATATCTGTGAGTGTGTTTCTTTTTTGTTATATTCACTAGTCTTATTTTTTAGATTACACATATAAGTGATGTCATGTAGTATTTGTCTTCCTTTGTCTGACTTGTTTCACTTAGCATAATTACCTCCAAGTCTATCCATGTTGCTGTAAATGGCATTATCTCATTCTTTTTTTATGACTGAATAGTATTTCATTGTATATATCTGTTGTTGTTGTTCAGTTGCCAAGTTATGTCTGACTCTTTGCAACCCCATGGATTGCAGCACACCAGGCCTCCCTGTTCCTCACTATCTCCTGGAGTTTGCCCAAGTTCATGCCCATGTATGTATCTGCCACATTTTTTTAATCCACTCATCTGTTGACACTGCCTTTCCTTGAAGTAAACAGTGTAACCATTAGAAGTTCCACAAATTTATGTTTTGTTTTTTGGCTTTGCTGGTTCTTTATTGTGGTGCACAGTCTCTTCATTCTGGTACACAGGTTTCTCTAGTTGTGGCAAGCGGGGCGGGATTAGTTGCCCCTCAGCATGTGGGATCTCGGTTCCCCAACCAGCGATCAAACTCATGTACGCTGCATTGGAAGGCTGATTCTTAACCCCTGGACTACCAGGGAACTCCCCACAAATTTATGTTTTTAAACAGAACCTCAATTCTGTTCAAAAGGAAGTTCCAAAACAATGTCATTTACTGTGTTGAAGTATAGCTGATTTACAGTGTTGTGTTAAATTCTACTGTACAATAAAGTGATTCCATTATACATATACACATTGTTTTTTCATATTCTTTTCCATTGTAGTTTATCATAGGATATTGAATATAGTTCCATGTACTATACAGTAGGGACTTCCAAGGTGGCTCTAGTGGTAAAGAACCCACCTGCCAATGCTGGAGAGGTAAAGTGATGCGGGTTCGATCCCTGGGTCGGGAAGATCTCCTGGAGGAAAGCGTGGCAACCCACTCTAGGATTCTTGCCTGGAAAAGTCCATGGACAGAGGAGCCTGGCAGGCTGCAGTCCATGGAATTGCAAAAGGGTCTAACAATGTCCAGAAAATAACGTCAAACCTAGGGATTCACTGGGAGTAATCTAAAAGAGGGTGGCTTCTCTTCTTTGGCTCAGTGGCAAAGAATCTGCTTGCAGTACAGGTAGCTGCAGGAGACACAGATTTGATCCCTGGGTCAGGAAGATCCCCTGGAGAAGGGAATGGTAATCCACTCCATGGACACTTCACTGGTAATCCACTCCATGGAGAATCCCATGGACAAAGGAGCCTGGCAGGGTCCATAGGGTTGCAGAGTTGGACACGACTGAAGTGACTTAGCACACACACACACATGTGATCTCTTTGTAAATACACCTGCTCTAATTTTGAGAGCACCAACTGTTTCCTGTTGGGATCTTCACTATTACACTTCTTAATGTTCATTTTCCCCTTCTTTGGAAGCAGAATGCTCATTTTTACCTGAGTTTATTGTTACACAGAGGAGCCTGGCAGGCTACAGTCCATGGGGTCGCAAAGAGTCGGACACAAGTGAGCAACTTCATTTTTATTGTTACACAGCTCAAAAACTATATTTCAAGTTTCCCTTGTACCTAGGCAGAGTCAAAATAAGTAGAAATGCTATAGATTCTTCTTATTTTTTTTCCCCTGGTACATAAATTATTTTTGAGGTTTGAGATCTCCATTTACAGAATTTAGTTTATAACAGATTAAAAAACCAAACTTCTTGACCTCCCAATGTTAAATAACTAAATGTGCAAAAGAACTACTTTTAAATAGCACATAAAAAGGTATAAATTATTCTTATATCTTTCTAAAAGGTTCATCCTTCTCTAGTCTTCCATCCTGCTCTCTAAATGATGATATGATTCCTAGAGCTCTAGCATCTACTTTGGAACATGAGGGTTACAGTTACACACTAGACTTGGTGGCATAGAATGTTGGAAAGGACCAGGCTCTCTGACAACTTGACAACTGGCCGTAACAGCCTTGGACTGCCTATCTCTTTCACATGAGAAATAAACTCTACTGTTTAAGTCCCTGTTGTATCAGGTTTTTCTGTTATGTACAGCCAAACAAATTCTAAATAATGTATTTCTGGAACTAAAATTATATATTGTGGTAGTTACCTGTTTATACAACCCTTATCACTCACTAATGTACTTTTTTTTTTTTTTACATTAAAGCATGATCTCATTTTTATTAACAAAAATTATATATGCACACATCTTTGTATAGAGAGAAATTCTGGGAGCGTACTTCCCCCATCTGTTTGACAGTTATCAGTGAGGTATGGGACAGGGATGTGAGCATGCTCAGTCGTGTCTGATACTTTTTTTTTTTTTTAATTGCCTGCTTCCTTCCACTAGAATGTAGGCTTTTTAAGGGCAGGGCATGTGTGTGTGTGTGTGTGTCTGTGTGTGTGTGTGTGTGTGTGTGAGCGCTCTGTTGTGTCCAGCTCATTGTGACCCTGTGGCCTATAGCCTGCCAGGCTCCTCTGTCCACGGGATTCTCCAAGCAAAACTACAGGAGAAGGTTGCCCTTTCCTCCTCTGGGGGATCTTCCTGACCCAGGGATGGAATCTGCATCTCCTGTACTGGCAGGCAGATTCTTTACCACTTGAACCATCAGGAAAGCCCTTAAAGGCAGAGACTGTTGCTTATTTTGTTGTATCCCAGCCCCTAAAGCAGTCTTCACCATATCGGGGCTCAATCAATATTTGTTCAATGGTGTCTGGTGCAAACTGCAGAGGGGGAACTGCTGATTGAAGGAGTGACATCGGGAAGTATAACGTTTGTGTTGATTGACTTACTTGAAAGAAAGTGAAAGTGTTAATCGTTCAGTCCTGTCGGACTCTGCGACTCCGCGGACTGTAGCTCACCAGGCTCCTCTGTCCATGGAATTCTCCAGGCAAGAATACTGGAGTGGGTAGCCTTTCCCTTCTCCAGGGGATGTTTCCAACCCAGGGATCAAACCCAAGTCTCCCACATTGCAGGCAGATTGTTTACTGTCTGAGCCACCATTGAACGATAACGATTTAGTCGTACTGTTTCACACTTCCATGCTTTTACTCGGCTGCTTGTTCTGACAAGAATGTCTTTTCTCTTGTCCACCAGTCATGCTCCTACTCATATCTCAAGTTTTAACTTAATCACCACTGCCTCTGGGACACTACCCTTCAATCACCACAAGGAGAGTTGATCTTCCTTTATGCAACTGTATTTCCAATTCTCAATTGAATTATAGCACTTATCACCTCACACTACAATTAATTTTTTACATCTCTGCCTCCTCAACTAGACTCTGGACCTTGAGGGTAAAGTCTATGACTTATTTATCTCTGTTTTTCCCAGTGTTTAGTCTAATTCCTGGTTCATGTTTGGGTGCAATACATGTTTGCTGAGTTGTTTGCAAGATGACAGGTCTGAGGCTGTGATTTGCTTCTGCTAATTGGTGTAAAACCATAAAAATACTTTTGGATTACTTGATTTATGGGGGGGGGGGAAATTAACTGTATTGGATCAGCTGAAAGACAATCTGGATTCTAGTCCCAACCCCAGAATTTCCTACCCAATGACCTCTTTGAGTATGTTTCACCTCTTTGAACATCTATACCTTCATTGATAAATGGGGATGTGATGATCTCACAGGGCTGTAATGAGGATCAAGCCAGAAACTGTGGGTAAAGCTTTTTGTAAATGAACTAGTAAGCTTCATGCAAGAACAAATTTAAAACTTCTCAAGTTCATGGGACTTCCTTGGAGGTCCAGTGGTTAAGACTCCACCCTTCCAATGTAGTGGGTGTAGGGTCTGTTCCTGCTGGGGAACTAAGATCCCACATGCTGTGTGGCGTGGCAAAAAAATAAAAATAAAAATTTTAAGTGCTCAAGTTCAGAGTTTGTCCTTTTTAAAGTAAGAATAATCCCCAGAAAATTCTCCTCCGTGTCCTCTGGGTACAAAGATAACTATACTATATTATGCTATGATAGATAACTATCTTAGGTCTCTTCCTATTTCTAGAGCCTCCACAAGCTGAAGCAGCTTTCAAATTTTGAGGCCCCTCATCTTGAATCAGTCTTCTCCCTCAGATATAGCTAGTATTAGGGATACCTAAATTTCATCTAGGATGAACATTTATAGAAAGCCTTTCCTTGCTCCCTGCAGATTCAACACTAAGAAGTAGCCAAAAGCTGAGGTCTCGTGTGCTTGAAACCTGGGCCAAACAGGGGTTCCAGCACCTGGAAGACCCTTGCCCTCAGCCTCTGAAAACTGGGCCTCTGAGTATCCTGAGAAACAGTGTAACACTCATTTTTGTTTTTCTCCTGTTCTTTGGGTCTCACCTTGATTTGCTCTAGCAGGCTAAAGAACCCAGCCACTCAGTTAATGAGAGGGAATTGTTATGATGTAAAGACTTTTGGGAAAGGAGGAAGGGGACTTGAGATGACAGATGAAAGAAGTGCCTTCTAATTGGTTACCTTTAGAGGTGTTTCCGTGGGCCTCACCTAGGGCTGCAGTTAGGATCAAATGGAAAGATGGGATCATTAACTCAGCCCTGGAATGCAGTCCAGCAGCATGATGAGATGATTGCTACCCTCTCGGTTCCTCTGGGCTGGCTGCTCACAGAGGGTTTGTGTTGTTAGAAGTGGTGAGCATTTTGTGAATTTCTCCAGTGTTCCTACAGCCTCTGTTTTTGTGATAGTTGTAACTACCTTTCCCTCTTTATGGGGGAAACAAACAAAAAACAAACAAAAACGGACCTTTTTCTCTTATGGTGCCTCTAATCTCAGATTTGTTTTTTGGACTTTAAAGATTTCCTTCCCAGGCCATATGTGCCCTGACAAACACAGGAGCAGCTGTGAGGTTCAGGTTTTCAAACCTGCTCCATTCAGAGGATTTCTACTACATTTGCGATACTGTCTCCCATATACTTCCTCACCTTCGCCCTCACTATCACCCCCCACCCAGAATGCTTGTGGGGGTTAATCTCTTGTTAATCTTAAATCATTCCAGGGACTTGGCAGTCCAGTGGTTAAGACTTTGCACTCTCATTTCATTTGGGCCTGAGTTTGATCCCTGGAAGAGGGAATTAAGATCCCTGCTTGCCTCGTGGCCAAAAGAAAAAAAAAAATCATCCAATGATACCCAGTTCTCAAAAGCCATCTCAATTCAATTCAACCTCATACAAACTACTATCTATAGGATAGTAAGCGCTGTGTTAGATTATGGGAACACAAAGTTTAAGGTGGTTCCTGACCTCAGGGAGCTCACATTCTTGGAGGGAAGGAAGGCAGGAAAACTCCTTGAATACAATGTGATCAGAGACACTACTTTTAGCCCCATAGGAAACACATAAGCCTGAAAGGGTTTCGGGCAACTCATATACCATCCATGAAACTATTCTGAAGTATTCAAATGCACATTTATGTATATTTGCTGGGAACTCATTATAGTAAGTGTCAGTTTAGTTGATTTTTTTTTTTTTTTTTTGGTATGTCACAATCAGATTTAAGGCCCTTGAGTTTAAGAACCATATATTTTTTGTATGTCCCACCCATGGCACATATGGAAAAGAAAATGGCAACCTACTCCAGTGTTCTTGCCTGAGAAATCCCACAGACAGAGGAGGGATATATTTGGGCTATAGTTCATGGGGCCGCAAAACAGTTGGACATGACTTAGCGACTAAACAACAAACAACGAGGCACATAACACTCAGTGATACTTATTTGGCTTAATAGCTGGTTGCTTGATTTAGAGAAGAATGGACTTGGAGAAAGAGCTTGGACTGGGGAATCCGGCAGTGCTAGGTTCTAATTTTAGCAGTGGTATTTGTTAGTGGTAGGCTTTGGCAAGACATTTAGCCTCTCTGAGTCTCAGTTCTTCTTCTTAAAATGGAGACAAGAACATCTTCCTCTCAAGTTGTTTTGATTTTATTTGATAAGTGAAGTGTTTGGTTTTAAAATAGAATTCTTTCTTCTTCCTCTTTTTTTCTGGTAGGACTATTGGAAAGAGGATAATCCTTTGCACCTTTTCACAGACAATGTGACAGTATTTTTTAAAATGAAAAAAATATGAACACAGGCTTTAAATATTGCAAAGCATGAAAATTAAGCCAGATCTAGCGACTCATATGGGCTTCCCTGGTGGCTCAGAGGTTAAAGCGACTCGTATGATTACAAGATTGTAAGCTTCACAAGGGCACGGATCATGTCTGTTTTGTTCAGGACTGTCACTTCTTTATCTCACACTGTGTGCGTGCATGCTAAGTAGCTTCAGTAGTGTCCAGCTATTTGCAACCCCATGGACTTTAACCCACCAGCCTCCACTGCCCGTGGGATTCTCCAGGCAAGAATACTGGAGTGGATTGTCATGTCCAGGGGATCTTCCTGACCCAAGGATCAAACCCATGTCTCCTGCGGCTCCTGCACTGGCAGGCTGGTTCTTTACCACTAGCACCACATGGAAAGTCCTTCTCACGCTAGGTATTCAATAAAAATCACAGGAAGGAATGAATAAATTGATAATAACACATTTATATAAAAATAAATAAAACAGTTCACAAGAAGCAGTTTGAATTTATTTACGTATTGACTGTGCCATGTGGCATGTGGGATTTTAGTTTCCCGATCAGGAATCAAACACATGCCCCCTGCAGTAGAAGGGTGGAGTCTTACCCACTAGACCACCAGGGAAGTGTCCCAAAAAATCAATTTACAGTATTTGGATATTTTAAATTTGGATTGTCTCAAAAACCCATATCAAATCTTTGTATTTCTCACCTCAATATGACTGCCTGTGGCACAAACCCATGGGTCTAATGGAGTTTGATTCAGGACAATTAGCAGTAGGATTCCATGGTGAAGAAGTTGTTCCTGACAGCTCTGTAGCTGAAGGCAGAATAAGCCCAGAAAGGGCTGTTTATCACACAGTGAAATCTAAAACATGCCTCAAAATACCAATTTTGAGAATAGGAAGAATGATACTATCTAGCCAACTTTTGTCCGAGAAAAGGTAAAGCTTTTGACCAGTTAAGGGGGACAGTATCATGTGTCTATGATATGTTCTAGTTTTCAAAACAGTTTTATACACACCTTGTCATATGATCTCTACAACAACTTTATGGATTAAGTAGTTCAATAAATATTTAAGCATTTTCTAGGTCCCAAGTACCGTGCTTAGTACCATGGGGCGTTACATTTGGATAAGTTACTGTTGTTTCTTTCCAGTAATAATAATAGTTACCATTTATTGGGCTTTTTCTACTTACCAGGCACTATCCTAAGTTATTTTTTTGAAATGTATCATCTCATTTAATCCTTAAATAACCTATGAAATTGGTATTATTATTTCCTCATTTTAGACATAAATAAAACGATGCTGAGAGATATTAATAACTTGTCAAGTTCACATAATTAACAAGTAAATTAACAAGTAAGATATGGGATTCTAACCTGGGTTTACTTGACTCCAAAGGCTCTGTTCTCTTAACAAGTTACAAAAAATTCCTAGTAAATAATTTGGCAGACAGTTCCTCACTCCTGAAAGTGTCTCAAGTCCAATGTGAAATAATATAGGCTACATTGATTAGTTATTTTATTTCCATATTTTATTTTGGCTGCACTGGTTCTTTGTTGCAGTAGCAGGCTTCTCTGGTTGGGGCAGGCAGGCTTAGTTGCTCTGCAGCATGTGAGATCTTAGTTCCCTGGCCAGCAATCAAACTCTCGTCCCCTGCATTGGAAAGTGGATTCTTAATCACTGGATCACCAGGGAAGTCCCCCGATATATTAATTTAAAATTGCTAAATGTTATAATAAATGGTCCTAGTTAAATAGATGTTCCTTACACCAACTTTTTTGGAGACTGTTGATCAAAACTTGAAATGCTTAATCCTTGCACCAGGAATTCTACTTTAATAATTATTGACTGAATCCAAGTAAGCAAATATATGATAACATTTTAGGGTAAGTTCTTCCTAAAACAGTTTTTGGGACAAGGATTTGAGTGTAAGCAGTTTATTTGGATAGTGAACCCAGAATCATTTGTGAAGGACCAGGGAAATAAGAGGGAAGGATAGGTGCAAAATTGATTAACAGATCACTACCGTGGGTAACTGGGGCTCAGTCCTGCTCAGGCGAATTATACAGAACTTGCCTCAGAGGTGTCTCACCCAAGAAAGTTGAGATAGTTATCCACAAATTCTTTGCAACCAAAGATGGAAAAGCTCTATACAGTCAGCAAAAACAAGACCAGGAGCTGACTGTGGCTCAGATCATGAACTCCTCACTGCAAAATTCAGACTTAAATTGAAGAAAGTAGGGGAAACCACTAAACCATTCAGGTGTGACCTAAATCAAATCCCTTATAATTATCCAGTGAAAGTGGCAAATAGATTCAAGGGATTAGATCTGACAGAGTGCCTGAAGAACTACAGACAGAGGTTCATGACATTGTACAGGAGACCGTGATCAAGACCATCCCCAAGAAAAAGAAATGCAAAAAGGCAAAATGGTTGTCTGAGGAGGTCTTACAAATAGTTGAGAAAAGAAAAGAAGCTAAAGGCAAAAGAAAAGGAAAGATATACCCATTTGAATGCAGAGTTCCAAAGAATAGCAAGGAGAGATAAGAAAGCCTCCCTCAGTGATCAATGCAAAGAAATAGAGGAAAACAATAGAATGAGAGAGACTAGAGAGTTCTTCAAGAAAATCAGAGATTCTAAGGGAACATTTCATGCAAAATGGGCACAAAAAAGGACAGAAATGGTATGGACCTAACAGAAGCAGAAGATATTAAGAAGAGGTGGCATGAATACACAGAACTGTACCAAAAAAAATCTTCATGATCCAGATAACCACGATGGTGTGATCACTCACCTAGAGCCAGACATCCTGGAATGCTAAGTCAAGTGGGCCTTAGGAAGCATCACTACGAACAAAGCTAGTAGAGGTGATGGAATTCCAGTTAAGCTATTTCAAATCCCAAAAGATGATGCTGTGAAAGTGCTGCACTCAATATGCCAGCAAATTTGGAAAACTCAGCAGTGGCCACAGGATTGGAAAAGGTCAGTTTTCACTCCAATCCCAAAGAAAGGCAATGCCAAAGAATGTTCAAACTACCATACAATTGCACTCATCTCACACGCTAGCAAAGTAATGCTCAAAATTCTCCAAGCCAGGATTCAACAGTATGTGAACTGAGAACTTCCAGATGTTCAAGCTGAATTTAGAAAAGGCAGAGGAACCAGAGATCAAATTGCCAACATCCGTTGGATCATTCAGAAAGCAAGAGTGTTCCAGAAAAACATCTATTTCTGCTTTATTGACTACGCCAAAATCTTTGACTGTGTGGATCACAAGAAAATATGGAAAACTCTTCAAGAGATGGGAATACCACACCACCTTACCTGCCTCCTGGGAAATCTGTATACAGATCAAGAAGCAACAGTTAGAATTGGACATGGAACAGTGGACTGGTTCCAAATTGGGAAAGGAGGATGTCAAGGCTATATTTTGTCACCCTGCTTATTTAACTTCTATGCAGAGTACATCATGTGAAATGCCAGGCTGGATGAAGCACAAGCTGGAATCAAGATTGCTGAGAGAAATATCAGTAATCTCAGATATGAAGATGACATCATCCTTATGAAAGAAAGCAAAGAGGAACTAAAGAGCCTCTTGATGAAAGTGAAAGAAAAGAGTGAGAAAGCTGGCTTAAAACTCAACATTCAAAAAACTAAGATCATGGCATCCAGTCCTATCACTTTATGGCAAATAGATGGGAAAACAATGGAAACAGTGAGAAACTTTATATTCTTGGGCTCCAAAATCACTGCAGATGGTGACTGCAGCCATGAAATTAAAAAGACACTTGCTCCTTGGAAGAAAAGCTATAACCAACCTGCTGCTGCTGCTGCTGCTAAGTCGCTTCAGTCGTGTCCAACTCTGTGCGACCCCATAGACGGCAGCCCACCAGGCTCCCCCATCCCTGGGATTCTCCAGGCAAGAACACTGGAGTGGGTTGCCATTTCCTTCTCCTAACCAACCTAGAGAGCATATTAAAAAGCATAGACATTCCTTTGCTGACAAAGGTCTGTCTAGTCAAAGCTATGGTTTTTCCAGTAGTCATGTATGGATATGAGGGTTGAACCATAAAGAAAGCTGAATACCAAAGAACTGATGCTTTTGAACTATGGTATTGGAGAAGACTCATGAGAGTCCCTTGGACTTCAAGGACATCCAACCTGTCCTTCCTCAAGGAAATCAGTCCTTAGTGTTGATTGGAAGGACTGATGCTGAAGCCGAAACTCCAATATTTAGCCACCTGATGTGAAAAACTGACTCATTGGAAAAGACCCTGATGCTGGGAAAGATTGAAGGCAGGAGGAGAAGGGGACGACAGAGGATGAGATGGTTGGATGGCATCACTGATCAATGGACATGAGTTTGAGCAAACTCTGGAAGCTGGTGATGGACAGGGAAGCCTGGCATACTGCAGGCCACGGGGTCGCAAAGAGCTGAAGAAACCTGAGCGAGTGAACTGAACTGAACTGATCCACAAATTCCCATCTGTCATCAGATGGTGAGCACTGGGTGTTGATGCCCCACCCAGGATATGATCCAGACTCTCTCCTCCCGCTAGGAAGTCTAAGGCCAAGTCATAGGAGCCTGAAGTAGAAAGAGATCCTTTAGTGTAAAAAACATTGAAGGCCAAGGGAATATCTGTGGGGCACCAACAGCTCTGTTGCACTATATTAATAGTCTACAGAGTTTTATTCAGGTCATTGTGCATAATGGCTAAACTTGTATGTGCTCCTATGGATTGTAGCCTGCCAGGCTCCTCTATCAGTCAGATTCTCCAGGCAAAAAGACTGGGGTAGGGTGCTGTTTCCTCCTCCAGGGAATCTTCCTGACCTAGGAATCAAACCTGCCTCCCCCTCATTGTCAGATGGATTCTATACCGCTAGTGTCCCCTCAGAAGCCACAAACACTATCAACAACCTAAATATACTTCAGAGGGGATTGGCTAAGGGTATTTTCTGAATAACCTTATGACAAAGAGATATAATTTCTGTCACGCTTTTTCTGAGACATAAAACCAGGAGTCCTTAACCTGGTCTGGAGGGTCAGAGAAGTCCTCCTTAGTTAGGTGACAGTAGCCACTTGTGTGTTGTAGGGAGGAATTGCTCTGGGAAGCCAGTCAAGCTGAGGCGGTGGCATTGCTAAAGACCTGAGGAAGGAAAATGTTTGGAGCTCTATTTACATGGGGGCGGATTAGAGAGCCAGGGTCAACTGGCTTCCTGAAGCTCAGCGGGAGGCAAAGGCCAGAGGTGTGGGACCTCACAGGATCAGGGACTTGATGCTGGGTCATTGGGAAGCCAGGGAAGGGTTTAAGTTTCTGCAGTAGATGTTCAGCAAGATGACTCCACCCGCAGAATAGAGAGTGGGAACCTATACTATGCGGCTCAGCTTCTAAGTTCTTTGGCTCAGTGAAGAATGTGAGGCTGTCAAGGGTATATTCCAAGGTCTCTGACAGGCTGATTATTGTATTTAAACAAGAAAATGATATATTAATTTCAGATTATCAGAGATACTTGCCATTTTTATTACCTAAAAAGGACTTTGTTAATGTAAAATTTTAACCAAGAGCTTTGCACATAGAAAAGACTTCATCAGTACTGGAGTTTTTAAAAACTAATATTCAATATATTAAGATGACAACTGAAGAAACTTCACTTTCAAAAACTGTCTTTGAACTTAGAATAATTTCAATTATTTTATTTATATATCAAGAAAATGTCAAAAATTGCCTAATGAATATTCAATCAACTTCACTTGAGTAAACAAATCTTCATCAAACAATTATAGTTAGTTAATTGCATTTCTTTAAACTTTTAAACTGCATTTGTAAATTTAATACATTCCATTTTATTTTAAACACTTTAAATGCTTGACCTTATAAGCAAAACCTTTCCAAGCTCTGAGTTCTCTTAAATATTGCAACAATATTTATGAATAGTCAGATTATTTTATAAGTCAAAAATAAACCACACATTTTTGTTTGAAAACCATATGGTTATGTCTCAGATTCTGTAAAATGCTAAATTCTCTAAAATTGCAAATAGTAGTTTTTAAAAATGAATTACCTAAATTGATATAATATTCAATTTATTTAAATAAAACTCCTCATTTAAAACAATGAGAATTATTTAGGCGTATCATAAAAGGTGTAGAATGGATTATCTGAGGCATTGTGATACAATTCTGGTTCAGAGGCATATGTTCTTAGAGAAGGTTAAAGTTGTTAAGGCCTTGGATTTGTGGCAGGGAGAGTAAAGATATATTAAGGATGGTGAAAACAAGACCATGTAAATGTCTTACAATCAGAATTTCTCTTTGATTTAAAATGAAAGGAGTAAACAGAAGCATATGGAAACTCTGGCTCCTCCAAGATCATAGGGCAGTTGATTTTTCTGTATTAATCTGTAAATGTCAAAACAATTTTAAAAATGCACATAGTTACTCGTGTTTGTAATCGAATTTTCTCTGAAATGTTCTGGATGGTGAAGGTATATAGGAGGTTAGGAGTCCAAAATAGAGTGCATTCACAGACTTTTTGCAAAAGGTTAAACATTTTTCAACAGAAAGGAAATGAAACAAATCCTCTGAGAAAATGACACATTTTAGAGCTAGAGTGTTATTATGTTGCTAATGAGATCAAGGTGTCTCTTAAGTCTCTATCAGCTATATCAAAACGTTTCACATATTGAATGAAGGTGATTGGGAAATAATGGCTATAAATTTACTGAGCTACATTTAAATATTGATGTTTTCTTTTATGTCTGTATTTCCATTTCATTCTTTCTTTTTAGAGATTCATTTCTTTGTTTAAAATATTTATCTTTCATTCTGTTCATCAAATAATTTAAATATATTTACAGTAGTTATATTAAAGTTCTTCCATCTTAATTCAATATCTGGGTGGTCTATAGATTTGCTTCTATTTCCTATTGACTTTTCCCCCCTTGATTTTAGATCACATTGCTCTACTTCTTCTCAAGTCTTTTAATTTTTAATTGACGTCATCCAGACAATGTTTTAAAAGACCATAGATACTGGAGTACATATTACCTCCTCTCCCCTAGAAGACATGCCCTTTCTTCTGTTAGGCGTGAAGGACAAGGACCTGATCACTTCGGTCCAAACAATAGTTGAGGTGGTCCAGATAGTTTGCATCTTTAATTAGTTTTGTTTCATTTCTGGTTTCAAACATCTTGAGGGAAAGATGGATTGTATGCCAATTAGAAGACTCTTTTCAAGTAGTATGTTTGACCTATGTACCACGAGATCTTGTCTTTGTCATCTAGTCCAGCCTTAGGTTTCATGCCTTACCACATACTCAGCAAAAATCCTGCTGCTGGGTCTTCTTGTCTTTCACGATCCAGTATGTGGTGGCAAAGGCACCTTGAGCTGCTATACCCAGCAAGGCTGAAAGCTGAGGAAGGCAACCTGGGGCCAGAGGAAGGTGGTGGCTTGTACTGGCTGCAAATTCATACTACTGCACTATCTTGCTCCCTTCTCTCTCAAATAAATACCAAATATGTACAGATAGTATCGCTGGTGAGCATCACTGACTCAGAGGACATTAATTTGAGCAAACTCTGGGAGATAGTGGAAGACAGAGGAGCCTGGTGTGCTACAGTCCATGGGGTTGCAAAGAGTCAGATATGACTTAGTAACTGAAAAACAAGTATACAGGTTATTCCAAAATGGGTTAAATTTAATTCATTGTATCTATGTTTACCAACTGAAGGAAACTGGGGCTACCAGTTCAGCAGGATGAGATTGTTTATGGACCAGAGATTTTGTGTCGTATCTTGGATTGCATCTACCCAGAGTCGTTATTCTTAAACCATTAAGGAGCACATTGAACTCTTTGAAAATGATATGATAGATTGAATCACTGCTCCTCATGCTTCATGAACTTCCTATATTACAGTTCTACATCCACATACTTATCATATAATTTTTCAGTGTCTCCTACTAGAGGAGGCAGAGGACATCTCCCCTCACCCCAACCTATGATGTACTTGGCCTTGTAACTTGGTTTGGTCAATGAGATGTAGGCCAAAATGACAAGTGTGCCAGTTGCAGGCCAAGATCTCAAGAGGCATCTTATGTTTCAGCTTACTCTCCTGGACTCCGGTGACCCTCCGTGAGAAGAACATGTTCCAGGTAGCCACTGGTCCAAGGAGAATGAGGAAATATGTGGCATAGGCTTGAATCCAACCAGCAGCCTGGAATCAAGCCTAACTGATTCCTGCCAAGCCTGGCAGAGCCACATCCAACCCATAGATCAGTGACAAAGGAAATAAATATTTGCAGCTAAAAGCCTCTCAAAGTTTAACGTTGACTGATATGCAGCAAAAACTTTTTCAAGCCAATGATTAGCATTAAACAATTTTTTTAAAGTTTATGATGATTTGGCTCTGTGAAATTTTCTGATTTGTCTTAGGTTTCTTCGTTTGAGTGATCAGGTAGCTCATTTATTTGCTGTGTGATTGAATTGACATTATTTTCAGATTTTTGTTTGTCTATGTCCATGATTATTATGATCATTCTAATAACAGATGCAAAGTAACTGATTCTGATAACAGATGTAAAGTAACTGCAGTTATCAGGATGTTTAGATTTCATGTATTTAATTCTGAAGCAGCCTAATAAGACTGTGTGCATTTGAATAAAAGATTTTTAACTGTTTTATGTCTTTCCCATTGTTAAAAAAACAGAGAGTTTTTAGGGGCTTCCATGGTGGTCTGGCAGTTAAGACTCCATGCTTGCACTGTAGAGGGTGTGGGTTCATTCCTTGGTGGAGGAATTAACACCCATATGACATAGCCCTCCCATCAAAAAAAATTATAGAAGAAAAAAAAACTTTTAGAATAATGGTTTTATCTCAGAATAAAAAGACACTATATATAATTCATTAAGCATCTTCCAGGACTTGTGGAAAGTATATATACATATCATCATTTTCTTTAAAAATAAATGTAATTTTTTTCATTAGTTAATACTTTCATAAGGTGGAAAGTTCCAAAGGCAAAAAAGAGAATGAAGTGAAAAGATTTCTTCTTACCCTATTTCCCACATTGCCCTGTCCAAGGGCAATTAATGTTACCCATTTCTCTGGTATATTCTTCCAGTGATATTATTTGCACTTTCAAACATGTACATCATTATGTGTGTATATTGTGTTTCCCTGATTTTTAAAAACCAATGTAGTATTAACATATTATTAAAGATTCTGTATCTTGCTTTTATTTATGTTAGAGAATATTCTGTAGCAACACATAAAGAGCTTTCTCATTCCTTTAAATAAGTCACATAATATTCCAATCTACTGGTTCTCAAACTGAGGGGTCTTGAGGCCAGAATTATTTTCATAATATTAAGATGTTATTTTCCTTTTTCAGTCTCTTTCACTAGAGTACAGTGGCATTTTCCAGTGTCTACGTGTCCTGTGTTATTGTGACAGAATGAATGCAGAAGCAAACCTAAAAATCCAGCTGTCTTGTACTTTTTTTTTTTTTTACTTAGATGACATATTTATTCAGCTGTCTTGTATTAAGCCAGACATTAAAGAGATTTGCTAAAAATATAAACCATGCTACCTTTCTTACTGACTTTTTGAGCGTGTTTGGAAAATATAATTTAAAAAAAAAAAGAGTTTTTAGCAAACGCACAGACTTAGAGAATGAACTTGTGGTTACCATGCTATATTTATAATGGCTAACCAGCAAGGACCTACTGTATAGCACAGGGTACTCTGCTCAATATGATGTGACAACCTAGATGGGAAAAGAATTTGAAAAGAAGTGGATGTATGTATACGTATAACTGAATCACTTTGTTGTAAACCAGAGACTATCACAACACTGTTTATCAACTGTACTCCAATATAAAATAAAAAGAAAAATATTATATTAATCTATAATGGAAAATAATCTGAGAAAGAATATATATTCATACATATATAGCTGAATCACTTTGTTGTACATGTGAAACTAACACATCATTGTAAATCAAATATATTTCAATAAAAATAAATTTTTTAAAAAAGAAAAACTGAAATCCCACAAGCTGTGCGTGTGGTGTGGCCAAAAAGAATTTAAATTTAAAAAAGATATATTTTTAGATTAACATGTAAAGGGTTTATTATTGTTATATTAAATGAATAAATATTTTTATGTCTAATTTCTAAAATGATAAATGTTACTATATGTAGTCCATATAAGCTAAAGATATTTGGGGTCCTCAAAAAATTCCAAGAGTGTAATATGATCTTGAGATTAAAAAGTTTGAGAACTGCTCTTCTATTGCACAGATGTATGGCTTTCCTTGTGGCTCAGCTGGTAAAGAATCCGCCTGCAATGTGGGAGACCTGGATTTGATCCCTGGGTTGGGAAGATCCCCTGGAGAAGGGAAAGTCTACCCACGCCAGTATTCTGGCCTGGAGAATTCCATAGACTGTATATTCCATGGGGTTGCAAAGAGTTGGACACAACTGAGCAACTTTCACTTCACCATATTTTAGTCTGTCCCATGACAATGGACATTTCAACCATTTTCAATATGTTGCTACTTCAAGCCACGCTGGAATGAATAACCTCCTGCTGCGTGTGTGCTCAACTGCTTCAGTTGTGTCCAACTCTTTGCGGCCACCTGGCTCCTCTGTCCATGGGATCCTCCAGGCAAGAATACTAGAGGGGGTTGCCATGCCCTCTTTCAGGGGATCTTCCCCACACAGGCATCAAATCTGAGTCTCCTGCGTCTCTTGCATTGCAAGCGGATTCTTTACACACTGAACCACCTGGGAAGCTTGAATAGCCTTCTACACACTTTATTTCTCAAGTGTGAGTAAATTGGTCTTGTGTGGAATTAGAAGTGAGATTTCTAGGTCAATGTACCAGGACAAAGTCCACAATAATATCTATCATCTCATTCCATACTTGTAATTACCTTATAAGGTAAGACTTGTCAATAATTCCCTTTTACAAATGAGAAACCAGAAGTTCAAAGATGTTAGATAATTTTTTTTAGAGTCACTGGGTTAAGAAACTGCTACAGGGAAAGGAGTGAAACTATTTTATCAGCCTTCATGCTTTGAACCACTATTCTGAGTTATGGTTTCTCTATGCAGTACCTATACACACTCCTTCAGTTTGATTCACTTACCTGGTAACAGGCTCTGTCCTTGCCTTAACCCAACTTATTTCCTGGCACAGAACAGTCCTGAAATTAGATGAACTGGCTTCTCAGAGCAGAAATCACCACCAGAAAATGATTTCGATGCTAAGAAGAACAGGGCTTTTTATTTTGACTCACAAGCCTTTCCGCCACAAGGTAATCTGGGAAATGAGTTTTAGAACGTGATGCAGTTAAAACTAAAGCACATAATTCCTTTTTAAAATTCATATTTATTTATTTCTGGCTGTGCTGAGTCTTCATTGATGTGCGAAGGCTTTCTCTAGTTACAGGCAGAGCAGGGGCTACTCCAGTTGCGGTGTGCAGGCTTCTCATTGCAGTAGCTTCTCTAGTTGGGAAGCAAGGGCTGTAGGTGTGTGGGATACTGAAATTGCAGCTTGAGGGCTCTAAATCGCAGGTTCAGTACTTGTGGCCCACGGGCTTAGTTGCTCCTTGGCATGGGGGGTCTTCCGAGATCAGGATTGAATCTGTGTCTCCTGAATGGGCAGGCAGATTCTTAACCACTGGACAACCAAGGAAGTCCTAATTCACATAATTCTCAGAGTAAACTTTATAACCAAAACTATGCGTCAAAATTACATTATGTATATCTACTTTCCACCCCATGAAACTTATACTGTAGTTACCTTTGTTTAAGCAGCATCACTTTTTTTTTCTTAAATACACAAAAAAGGCAACCCTAAGAGTTTTGAAAGAAATAAATCATTTTGATTATTTATAAATACATTTGAAAATACAAATAAATACATTTAAAAGAAATGTAATAATTTTTTTAAACCAGATCTGGCACTCCCAGAATTATCTTTTGATACAAAAAATCTGGCCACTCCCCAATAAAAATCCTTCAATGGACTCCCATTTCTTATACTTCAAAGCTCATAAAAGGCCATTTGCAATTGCTCTTACCTCATAAATTCTCCTACACACATATATTTGATCTGTTTTAAAATAGTTGCAGATCTCAGAGATTTATTTCCTTGTTTGAACAGGTTACTTCAGATAGGTTGGACATACAGTGAAACCAGCAAAACCTCACTTAACATAGGCCATAAAACTTTATATGTGTAATATTGCGCTTTTTCTCTGAGAAGGTCTTCCAAATTGTGTATGCTTTGGGGACCCACAAAACCTGGATCTACCTGTCTTTTTGCTAGGAATGCCCTTTCTTCCTTAATCTCATGCCTTTGAAAACTGTCAACTGTTAACAAATCAGGGAGGGCTTACCTGACCACTCCAGTCTGATATACATGCTTCTTTCACATTCACAGTTTATGTTGCTATCTTGTCACACTGTATGGTATGACTCTTGTCACGTGTAATTGTTGGTTTAATTGCTTATCTCACTCAGCAGACTATGACTCTCTTTCTCTCTCCGTTTCCTCTCTCTCTGTATATAAAATATAGACTACATATATACCATGTGGCTTCCCAGGTGGCGCTAGTAGTAAAGAATCTGCCTGCCAATGCAGGAGACATAAGAGATGAGGGTTCGATCCTTGGGTGGGGAAGATTCTCTGGAGGGGGAAATGGCACTCCACTCCAGTACTCTTGCCTGGAGAATCCCATGGACAGAGGAGCCTGGTGGGCTACAGTCTATATGGTTCCAACCAGCTGCTGCAAATGAGCATGAGCACATATACAATGTAACTATCTCCATGAAAGCAGCAGCCATGTTGAGTAGACTAATGAAAAAATCAAAAACTTTTTAGCAAGAAAATCTAGCTACCTATAATCTGTTATGAAATAACATTTTGGAGGTTTTCTGTTAGTATATATTTGCTGCATATTCTTGTGCTTTTTTCAAGCATAATTGGAAAGAAATGCTGAATGGTTAAAATAAATACATGGGAGTAAAACTTAAATTGAGAAATTATTTCATCATATTTTTCTGCAAACAAGTGAAAAGATTGCTAAAAGTAGGGCTGTTGGCAAAACTTCTAAGGCCCCAAACTATGAACTGATTTTTGGAACATGGTGATCACATCATTTGAATTGTCAGCCTCTTCCCCCTGATTATCTCTCAACTCCATAACATCAAGTCCAGCCTCTAGCCTAGATTCTCAGCTGACCTTGTATTTGCCTATTTCAGCTAGTGGAATAAAACAGTGGACAAGCAAGGCGAAACTGAAATCAGAAAGTTTGGGTCTGTCAACAAGTATTCTTTGAATATTTACTATATACCAGTTTTAGAACTTCATTTAGAAATGATACTAAAATTGCTTTATTCTTGAGAGCGATATTTCTAAGCCATAAACTTTAAAAACAAATACTTTGAGTTACATAGCTTTAGGTCTGCTCATGAAAGAATATCCATTATACTTTGAAAAGTAATGGACCCATTTTTGTAAAGATCAAATATAATAGGCTGAACATATCATGTTTATGCATATGTTCATTGAAAAAGGCATGGAAAATACATTATATACTGAACAGTAATTATCTTGTGGCCAAGGGCAGAAAGTGGAACTTTCTTTCATTTTTTAATATTTATTTATTTAATTATTTGGCCACACCGGGTCTTAGTCACACCACTCAGGATCTCCCATCTTAGTTTCGTCATTCAGGATCCTTAGTTGCAGCATTCAGGCTCTTAGCTGTGTCACGTGGGAATCTAGTTTTCTGACCAGGGATCGAACCCTAGCCTCCTGCCTTGGAAGTGTGGAGTCTTAGCCATTAGACTACCAAGGGAGTCCCTCGTTTTTAATTTATATATTTGTACTTGAATTCTTAAGAATAAGCATGCATTACTTTTGTGATTGTAAAATGTCTAAATAACAAAGAATGTTTAAGTGGATACAAATTTTCTTCATGTTTTGAGCAGTCATGTGATAAGTTGCTTCAGTCAAGTCTGACTCTTTGTGACCCTATGGACTATAGGCAGGCTCCTCCCTCCATGGGATTCTCCAGGCAAGAATACTGGAGTGAGTTGCCATGCCCTTCTCCAGGGGATCTTCTGATGCAAGGATCAAATCCTCATCTCCTGTATCTCCTGTATTGCAGGCGGATTCTTTACTACTGGACCACTGGGGAAGCCCTTGAGCAATCATATATATATAAATATATATACATATATATATATATATATATATATATACACATATATAATATGTAAATATTTTACATATATACATATACATGGAGTTTTCCTGGTGGCTCAGACAGTAAAGAAATCTGCCTGCAATGTAGGAGACCTGGGTTTGATCCCTGGGTTGGGAAGATTCCCTGGAGAAGGGAATGGCTACCTACTCCAGGATTCTTGTCTGTAGAATCCTATGGACAGAGGTGTCTGGTAGACTACAGTCCATGGGGTTGCAAAGAGTTGGACGTGACTGAGCATCTAACACACACACACACACACATATACTCACATGTATATATATATATACTGTAAATATTATTCCTGCATATTATTTATACAAACTGGATTCACATGTTAAAGATAATATTTCACCTGCTGGAAGTGCTAGTTAATTATCTATTTATAAAGGGGTTGCTTTTTAATTCTTATTCCCTTATTTCCTTTTGACTTTCTATGTTTAGTCTGATGACACACATCGGATGTGTCATGTGTCACATACATGTGTCACATACATGTGATGTCTGATACACATTTTAGTCTGATGACATCATTTACAACAAAAAGTTACCTGATTTCCTAAGAGGTTTTTTTGGGGGAAGAGTTAAGTTAAGAAGAGTTAAACACCGTGAACCAAGGAAGGAGTATAATTATTTTCCTCAAAAAAAAAAAAAAAAGAAAGAAAAGAAAACAAACAATAACCAGTTGATTTTTTATAACAGCTCTGGGATACCCACTGTTTTCTGGTCAGATGTAGTACTTTTTCCATTTTATTCCATGAGATTATAATTGGGCTGTAAATATCATGAGGGCCAGGCCCAGCACCTATCATGGTCATCAGTGCACCTAGCATAGAGACGGCCTTAATGTAGGTGCAGAGCGCATTAAAAGAACTGGCTTTGAATCTGTCATGGGAGAGGTTTCATGCATTCATTTGTATATTTAAAAATACTGATGATCTAGTTCGTGGAGTATATAAAGTAAAAGTGTATTCTTGTAAAGGAGATAATTCAAATACGATTGTACAACGCTCTAGAGTTTACCCCGTCTTTTGTGGGTACATAGATTTGCTGATTTAAATGCTAAGCATATACTGTTTAGTTTCCGTGTAGCTTCGGAGGGACACAATAGAAGCCAAATCAGAGCTATGAAAACTTTTTTAAAAGTTCACTTGGTTGTTAGGATGATATAAAAAATAAGGAAAGACAAGGTATTTTCTGTAACTAAAAGTTTAGTAACTAAGTTCAGCTTTAAAATTACAAGGAAAACCATTAGAAGGGCTGTTTTACTGCGGACATGTCCCTTGAGAAAAGAGGAATTTTGACAGTTTCTCAATTTTAACTCTATTATAACTAAGTATCATCACTAACAATAGTATTGAGATCCATAAATACTTACTCAACAATATTTAGTAGCTTCAAATAACAAAAGATAAGTTCTCCTCCCTAGGCTTTCATTCATTTGCGGTGTCACGTTAGGAAGAAATGAAAAACACCTGTCAAAACGATCTTGTACACTTTAAATATGTGCTATTATCAATAAATCTCAATCAAGCTGCTGAAAAACCCCAAAACGAAACAAAAAGAAACAAAAATGTTACTTTACATGGGACAAATAAAGGAATTACTTCATTTATTTAAGAGCGGTTTCTTCCGGGGAACAACAAAGAACCTCTGCAGAGCCTAGTAGCCTGAGGACAATGCACATTTTATGTAATTAATACCTATTTTTTTTCCCAGCCTACATTTAGATTACTATCTCGACTCAACGAAAACAAAACAAAAACCACCATTTAGTTTATTGTGTTCTGTGGCAGCTCCTCCGCACTTGAATGCTCTTGTGTTTTGCGTCATTTCCAGCCTCCAAATAGGATTTTAGAAGCCTGGGAAAAGATCCTTGCAAGTATTTATGTAGTATTTCTTAGGTGACCCAAACTGCGAACCCTAGGGGTGTTTCGAAGGAGCAATCGGCTCGGGGCTGGGTGAGGCTGTGGTGAGATACCTTTCCTAGAACTCAGGACGGGCTTCCCAAATATTCCACATGCCTCAGAAAAGGCTTCCCCTCTCTCTCTCACACACGCCTTCTAAATAAACGGCTTCAACTCTAGACAGCCAGCCGAGGTGTTTCTTGTCTGTGGCAGTGGAAAGCGGCGCGCCAGAGCCGACTCTAGGGGCTCTTCCCGAGGTTCCGGGTGAAGCCGCGCTTCCCTCCGGCCCTCGGCTCCGGGAGGGGACGGTCGGCTGCGACAGCGGGGCCCGCCCAGGCTCTCGGGAGCACCTGAGTCTCCAAGACGCGCCGGGAGTAGGCGGGGCGGGCCAAACACCTCCTCCCGGTTCAGCCCTAACTTTCCGGCGCGGCAGCCCGGCTGCCGGAAGGGCTGATGATTGACAGAGCGCCTCAGCGGCCCGGGCGATGCGGAGGGAGGGTCGAAGAGCCGGCCGCTGAGCGCTCGCCTTAAACCGGTTGGGTTGGGCCTCGGGAACAGCCTCCCCCGGGCCCACTGGCCTCCCTGAATGGGTTGTTATGGCAACAAATGACCGAACAGTCCCTTACGAATCGGCCAATGAGAGGGGCCGTCTTTTCCACCCCACTTCTGAGAAATAGGTGTTGCGAAAGCCCGGGTAGGACCCGGAGAAGAAGGTGGTGCCAGGACGTTCAGCGGAAGGGCCGGGGGCGGGGCTTGTGACGTTTCAGGGCGAGCCAATCGCGTCTTGTGTTATCAACGGCCCCGCCCTTTTACCGCACATTTCCCCTCCCCTAGCTCATTTCGCACGACGCAGCGGTTGGGAACACAGACATTTTCGGAGCTGGAGCCGCCACTGCCGCCGCCATTTTGTGTCTGTGGAGAAAGAAGACTCTGTGGCGGCTGGAAGTGGACGGAGATCACCCGTGAGACGGCGGCGTTTCATACCCGAGGTTCCCCCTGTGTCGTCCCCCAACCCCCCTCCGCGGTCAGCATGTGGTGAAGCCGGAGCCGCGAGAGACCCGGGGAGAGGAAGAGAGGAGTCGGAAGGGAGGCGGGGTATCCAGAGCGGCTTCAGCTTCAGCTGCGGCGGACCTCGGAGGGGGGACGCGGCGCAATGTCAGAGCAGACGCCGGCCGAGGCCGGTACTGCGGGGGCCCGGGAGGACGCCTGTCGGGATTATCAGTCATCACTCGAAGACCTGACCTTCAATAGCAAACCGCACATCAATATGCTGACCATTCTAGCCGAGGAGAACCTGCCCTTCGCCAAGGAGATCGTCTCTCTCATCGAGGCCCAAACCGCCAAGGTTTTTATACACCCCGCAGCCTCCTATTCTTCTAATACTCCCTGATTTTAGTGTCAGCCTCATCCCAGGTCTCGCTTCCATCCGAAGGGGGACGGTGTTCCTCCTCTCCAACCCTCCCCCCCTCCAACTCAGGCTCTCGGTCTTTGGCCCAGGCTTCGAGCATGGGCCTCTCTCGGGGAGGGAGTGGGGAGGATCAAGGGTGGAGTCCCACTTCCGCTCCCCAGCTCCCTATTTAGGCCACTGCCTCGTGTATCCCGACACACACGCGCTCCTTTGGGGAGGGGGAGACTGGAAGGCAGTTCGTGGTGTGGGGAAGTAAGAGTTAAAGCCTTTTGAAGTGCCCCCCCGCCCCGGGAAGGTGGGGAGTGATTCTTCCCCCGTCGCCCCCGCCCCCCCCCGTCCCCGAGCCCTTTTGGGTAATTATGCTCTGTGGGTTGGAAGGAGGTGAAGGGGGACCTGGGAGCGAGCTGTTGGGGGGTGGGAATAGGGCCTTGGCCCCCGAGTGGAGCAGCCGCCTGTTAGGAGCCCAACATGGCGCCTGGAAAGCACATGATGCGAAAGGGAAGAGAGGAGAATCCATTCTCTGCCAGCCAGGCAGCTGCTCACACCCGTCATCCCCATTTTGGGGTGGGGGCGGCTAGATAGAACTTGTGTACATTCTCCTGTCGGAAGGTCTCATTTGTCCCCAAATCCGGGAAAATTGGGGTCGAGGGTGGGGCTGGAGAGGGTGGGGAGGAGATCTTATCCAACCTGTAGGTGGAGAACTGGCCCACTGGGTAACAAGTACTTGTAGTTCTTTTTTTTTTTTTTTGAAAAGTTCAGTCCCTCCTCTTCCTTTTCTCCTTCCCCCCCCACCTCCCTTCCTTCCCTGAGAGTGAAGACGTTCTTTGCTTCACCCCTTGACAGTAGTGGTCCTCTGCCACCCTATATTTCCCTATAGTTCTCCTCTTCTGTGGATTCATGTGGGAGCGATGTGTCATTTAAGTCAACTTACTACTGTTAAACTTCGTTATCGTAATGAGTTTTAAAAGCTTCCCAGTACTACGTTTTAAGTTATTTTTGAAGCTTGTACTTACGGTTTAGTTTTTTTTCTAGTTAGTGATTGAAATGATCAGGATCAGCCTCCTTTTAGCAGAGTGAACCCCTTTTAAAAGGCCACTTTAACAACAACCACCAATATATTGTTTAGAGGCGGTTTCTGTCTAGTGTAAAACTGAGTGGTCTGACTTTAATAAATGGTTTTGAAATGTGTGACTGATATTATAAAATTTGTGAATAAAACATATGAAATATGTATTTGTCTTTTTTATTTACCTTTGTAAGGTGTAGAATTTGTTTCCAAGACTTATTTTTATCTACGTGGTTGTGTGTTTTAAACAAAGTCTTTAAGTGACTTGGGTTCATTCTTATAGGTTCTGTCCACTCTTTTGGGTAAATGTGTTCACAAGATACACGGTTTCAGGCGGTGTATCCCTTACTGACAAAAAGTAAGGGTTTTTATTTTTTAAGCCCCAACAAGTTTGTCATGCTCAGTCTGACAGCTAAAATACGAGTCCCTATTCACCTTTTCCTGTGAGTGTCTGTGTGAAACAGCTATTGTTCTTTTTTGAAAGTATGAGATTTTAAAAGGAAGCATTCCTCATATTCAACATCCTTTTTATTGATACCACAAACATGTTGGACGTGAAAACTTAAGTTTTTGCCTTGTTGAAGGCTTAACATTAAATGCCTTTTCTAAAAAAACAAAAGTGCACTTGCGTTTTTTAAGAAAATATCACTGGTTTTTAAAGTCCTACCTCGTATTTTTGGGGTTACTAATACTCCACAGAGCCTAATATTTAGCAGTTCAGGTTGTCACTCAACCGTTTCCTTGCTGGTTTTTAAAAGGATCCAGAAGACCTTCGAGAAGTGGAAAGCTAAATGCTGAATATAGTGACCACATTAAAATTTGTATTTGTGTATGGCTACACAGAGTGGTGAAAATAGATGGACTATTTGCTGATGAAAGACAGCTGAATTTTTTTTTTTTTGGCACACATTTCCTGGTTATTTTTGTAAAGCCAGATGAAGGGAAAGATGTAACAGTCACTTTGGGGAAGTCTCTTAATGAGGGATGGGGGCAAGGGTGAGGGGAGGGATTTTCTGTCATTTGGTAGCAAACTGGCTTGATTTTGTGTTTCTGGAGGTGAATGTTTGTGTCCTTATCCTCTAGTGTCTCAGCATTACTAAACTTAAGGATTCACACTTCTTTGACTCCTCCCATGAGGCAGTAGGGAAAAAATATTACATATAAGGATTCATTTACTTGTACAATAAAAAGTTAGCCTACTGAACAGATTCTGGTTTTAAAGAGCCTGTTTCTTCATAAGTACAACAATGACTAAAATGGTATAAAACATGACATGGTAAGATAAAGACAACAGCAGTAAAGCAATTGACATGTTGGTACTTAACAGTTTACCCACATGCAATGGCCTTGTGAAACCCTTTTATTAGTACTGTAAAAAACTTTCTTCATACAAAGTTATTCAAAGGTTTCCTTTAGTCAACTTTGGTTGTTATCAGAAGCAGGAGCACTTCCACACACTTGTACGGGCAATTGGTTTTGTGAAATAATGGTGGCATTGTGTACTGCAGAACTGTAAGCTTACCCTAGCTACAGGTAGCTGTGGGTAAGTGTTGTTCAGGGTTAAGATTCCTATACACATGGGAAGGGTAAAGGGGGTTACTTTTGTTTTTAAATCGTGGGTGCTCCTGTGGAGTGGGAGTTAACACTTGGTTTATGTGGTGTGTTTTAATGCTCCTCAACAAGTCTGTGAACCTGCTGATGCTTTCTGGAAACTTGCTGTGCCTTCTAAAAGCCAGTGATGGGTAGGGCATTTACAGTTGAGCGGGGGCAACTTTGCTTTGCTTTGGAAAGGGCCACCTGTATCGACGTCATCATACAGGCCCTGCACAAATTTAGAACCTTGGTTTGTGCGGGTCAGAGGAAAACTATTTCGACGGAGAGTCCATGCGGTGAAGAAAATCTTCAGGACAAATCCTGGTTTCCAGAGTCAAGTTCAACCTGACTTACATGACTCAGCGGCTGCTCCATCCAGTTTTTCTTGTATCAGTAACAACTTGCACTTTTATGCATGTTAATGTGCAAGTTTAAAAGTTTTTTTTTTTTGTCATTAACTTCATATGTGAAGTGTACTTAATTTCTTTTGTTCATTGGATTATAGAGAAATAATCCTAATGATTTTACAGGTAACAAGGATTCATAGACTTTAACATATAAAATAAGACTAGGGCCAGAGGTCTGAAAACTTTCATTGAGTCTAGGTACATCAAAGTTAATGTGGGTCACAAAGCTTACACTTGGATTGCAGAAAATATCCACCCCTTTTTTTGGTCACTTTTAAACACGGATTTATTTTTTTTTTACTATACAAACTTGAAATTCCATTGATTGTTAAATGAGTGTACTAGAGACTTTTCTTTCCGATTAATTCTGAACTTTGTATGCTCAACTAAAGAACATTGTAAGAGGTGAGAACTTGAACACTTAAATTTCCTAAAGGTTAATATTGATTCAAAAGTATTTAATACCAACAAAATAGAGGTCTGTATTGTAGCTTAAAAACTCATTTTTAAAAGTAATTCTTTGGTGGCAATTCATTATACTAAACTTCTCAGTTTCTTTTTATTACTCAGGCTCCCTCCTCAGAGAAGCTTCCTGTTATGTACCTTATGGATTCTATCGTGAAAAATGTTGGAAGAGAGTATCTCACTGCCTTTACTAAAAATCTAGTTGCAACATTTATTTGTGTGTTTGAAAAGGTATATATACATTTAGAAACATTTGAATTTTTAAAAAAATGTTCCTGATTAAATAAATTCTTGCTTTTGTGTTGGGTTTTCTTGGGTGGTGAAATGTTTATTCTTTTTGGGCTAAAGTTAGTGTTTTATACCTAAAGTGGGTGCTAGGTTTTTTAACATTATCCATTCAAAAACAGATGAGTTTGCTTTTAGAATTTTTTATGTGTGTTTGTTTATTTGATAGAAGATCTGTTTCATCACTAGAATGTAGGCAAAAAGATCTGAAGCTGTCAAGAGTACTTCAAATGTCATTGTTTGGGTTTCTGGTGTTAGGATGTTAACTGTTTCTTAAAAAGCATAATGCTAGTGTATGTCAACCTGTGATTCCTGAAACTTTCGATTTTTTTTTTTCTGGAAGTGTTACTGTTGTTACTTTGTTCAAGTATATTTTATGAGATATGTGAATTGGTGGATCAGTGAAATGCTTTAGGTTATTTTGGAAGTACCCCCCCCCCCCCCCAAATTCTGGACCCTCTTAGTGTTTAGAAGAAAGGATTGTTAGTTTCTTTTACCTAGAAATTGTAAATTCCTTCTATAACATTGTATCTGATAGTTTGGTAATCTAGTTATTATGCTGAGGAAGACAAAGGATTTGCTGAAGTAATTCTTTTTCCTGTCAGGCTTCATCTTTCAAGCTGAGCAAAAGGACATTTATAAGATACTTGGGTTTAAACACTGTTTCTAACCAAAAACTGCATTTTAGTAGATATCTTGAGAAATTTTACAGTTGTCAGGCTTGGAGAATTGGGATTATTTAGAACGAACTACTAGTTATCAGATTTTACTTGTTTGTTAGAAAATGTGTAGTTGCTACTTGAGTAACTCTTTTCCTGTATATGCAGAAGAAATTTGGAAAGCCATATTTCAAATAGTATTAATAGAACTTGTTAATAGTACTGTAGACCTTTACTAAATACTGCTTGCCTGGGACTTTAAGGAGAAACCAACTTTGCATTATAGAAATAGGGATGCTAAACCAGTTTCTTGGTTTCAGTTTCAGGATGTTCAGATTCATTTGGGTGTTTGGTAGAATACTTTTACTGACTCTTAACTAGGCCTTAATACTGAAGATGATGAAAATGACTTTGTAGTAAATATCTAAAGATTCAAATATAGTTAAAAATCTAATTCAGTTTTCCCAAGTGCTAGATTTCTCTGATGGTAATTTAAGAAGTATTGTGCTCATCATAAGCATGAGCAGATAAGTTATATAATACTAAAGCATGAGCAGATATATAAAACTGAAGCTTACCAGTGGGTAAAATTTTGTGAATTTAAATTATTCAGGTGTCTACCACACTATAAATAGCTTGTTCATAGGTACTGACCATATTGTATTGCATGAGATCAGTTAAATAGTTTTGTCTTACTTTAACTTTGTACTAAATGTAAATAGCTTAAAATTTAAGTCATCAGATAAACTATTTTCTAGTTGTTTTATATTTTTGTCTGGAGTAAAAGTTACATTAGGAATACTGTGTCAGGTCTTTTTTTTTGACAAGTTTTTTTAATTAACTTTATGTGCAAATATAATTTTATTAAATGATTACTGTTATATGTAATTATGAATGAGAAGTATGTGTGCTATATGTGAAGTAGAACTGAGATTGATGTAGTATTATACTTGATATATAAAATATCCTATAGTAACTTAACAAGCCATAGAATTGTTCTGTTGTTCTAGGTGGATGAAAATACTAGAAAAAGTTTATTTAAATTACGTTCCACATGGGATGAAATATTTCCTTTGAAGAAACTTTATGCCCTGGATGTCAGAGTCAATTCGTTAGATCCTGCTTGGCCTATTAAACCTCTGCCCCCCAATGTGAATACATCTAGCATCCATGTGAATCCTAAGTTTTTAAATAAATCGGTAAGTTTTAACATAAATGATACATAGCTAATACTTTCAACTGTCAAGTTTTGACTTTTCTGAAATGTCTTGCCAGAAAAAAGTATCAAGAATATGCCGTGCTGAATCAGTTTAATTAAAAAGTTCCCCTCAGGTTCACAGTGCCTTGAAGATAAGTATTGTCTTTGTTAAGTGCATAATATATTTATTTTGATTTTTAAATTCCTGAAAATTTTCTGTATGCTTTTAAACATGATTAGCCATTTAAGGTTATGGGTAGTGTTTATTACAAGAGAAACTGATAACTTTTAGTTCCCCCTTGGCTACTTCCTTTCTAGCTGTGATTTTTTTTTTTTTTTAACAAATTATTTTTTTTTGTAGCCTGAAGAGTCTTCAACACCTGGCACAGTGGTCAGTTCCCCTAGCATCTCCACTCCTCCTATTGTTCCGGATATACAAAAGAACCTTACTCAAGAGCAACTAATAAGGCAGCAATTACTGGCAAAACAAAAGCAGCTGTTAGAACTTCAGCAGAAAAAGCTGGAGCTTGAACTTGAGCAAGCTAAGGCACAACTGGTAAGTAAAGGAGATTTGGCATTTTGAGTACTTTTAAATTTGCCTTCTGGTGGAGGTGGAATTATTTTGTATTTGTATTAACATGTTACGTTTGTTAACAGTGTATTTGTTTCGCCTTTATTTTGCAAATTAAGGTATATTTGTTAGGGCAAGTTTTTATATCCTTATTGCTGTTAGCTCAGCTAGTAAAGAATCTGCCTGCAATGCAGGAGACCTGGGTTCCATCCCTGGGTGGGGAAGATCCCCTGGAGAAGGGAATGGCAACCCACTCCAGCATTCTGGCCTGGAGAATCCCGTGAACAGAGGAGCCTGGCAGGCTACAGTCCATGGGGCTGCAAAGAGTTGGACACGACTGAGCGACTTTCACTTTATTGTAAAACTCACTTGAATATAAACTGCACTATTTTCTTTCAAAAACTTTTTTATTAGATTGCTGTCTTATGAGATAACATCTTAGTTTTGTTAAAAATTATGTGAACTTCTTAATATCAGTCCCGAGATGGTGTGTTGTGGCAAATGTTTTTGCCTAGTCTTTATTAATAATATTTTGTGCACTTAGGTTTCATGAGCAGAAATTTTTAGCAGGTTCCTTAGAAGACTACCACACAAAGCCATCACAAAATTAAGGAGGCCAGGAAGATTGTGTATTTCTGTTCATGAATAATCTTATATTATTTTACTTAGTGCTTGCCCTTATTTGAGAGTGAGGGAGTACAGCACTGCAAAATTTTATAAGGTCATTATCAGTGCCACTGTGAGAGGAACTAAATTTTATGACTTGAAATTTAGCTGGAATGACTTTGATGCCTGTGCGACTAGAGTACAGTGATTTATTTAGTAGTTTCTTAATATCAGTCTGGCCCAGAATTCTGAATAATTAGAAGATTTTTTTTTCCCCATTCTACCTAAAAGTTATAAAACCCCAAAGTAGAGAACCAGGAAGAAATAACAGGCCACATAAATAAATATGATCTTTCTTTTGTTTTTATTTCCACTTAAAAAACCAAAAGATTGCACTGAAAATAGTGTTGGAATGTTTTCACGGCTGTAACATGAACGTTTATTTTGTATTTCAGGCAGTTTCTCTTAGTGTTCAGCAGGAGACATCCAACTTAGGTCCTGGATCTGCACCATCCAAATTACATGTTTCACAGATTCCCCCTATGGCAGTTAAAGCTCCCCATCAGGTTCCTGTGCAGCCTGAGAAAAGTCGTCCAGGTCCATCTTTACAAATTCCAGATACGAAAGGAACTAACCGGGATCCCCGTCTTAATAGGATGAGTCAACATTCTTCTCATGGAAAAGATCAAAGTCACAGGAAAGAATTCCTAATGAACACACTGAACCAATCTGATATTAAGACAAGTAAAACTGTACCCTCTGAAAAACTAAATTCATCCAAGCAAGAAAAAAGTAAATCAGGTGAAAAAATAACCAAGAAAGAACTTGACCAATTGGATTCTAAATCCAAATCTAAATCTAAATCACCGTCACCTTTGAAAAACAAATTATCCCACACAAAAGACTTGAAAAATCAAGAATCTGAAAGTACAAGGGTGTCTGATATGAGCAAGAGAGATCCAAGATTAAAAAAACATCTTCAGGATAAGACTGATAGCAAAGATGATGATATAAAGGACAAGAGAAAAACTGCAGAAAAAAAGGATAAAGATGAGCACATGAAATCATCTGAACATAGACTGCTGGGAAGTAGAAATAAAATCATAAATGGTATTGTACAAAAACAGGATACAATAACGGAAGAATCGGAAAAACAGGGGACAAAACCTGGGAGATCGAGTACTAGAAAGCGATCAAGATCACGATCACCCAAGTCTCGGTCACCGATTATACATTCTCCCAAGAGAAGAGACAGGCGGTCACCCAAACGGAGGCAAAGGAGTATGTCTCCAACCTCAACCCCCAAAGCTGGCAAGATTCGCCAGTCAGGAGTTAAACAGTCACACATGGAAGAGTTTACACCTTCCAGGGAAGAAAGAAGTGCAAAGAGAAGTACTAAACAGGATCTTCGAGATCCAAGGCGGATAAAAAAGACTGAAGAGGAACGACCACAAGAGGCTGCAGGTCAACATTCTACCAAGTCAGGCACTGAACCAAAGGAGAATGTAGAAAATTGGCCAAGTTCCAAGTCTACCAAAAGATGGAAATCCGGTTGGGAAGAAAATAAAAGGTAGGATGTTAACATTTTTAATCAAGTACAATAATGTGTACCTTTAAAAACACAGTGTTATACTTCAAAAACTGGACAGTGTTTACTGGGTGGTATAATTAGTGTACTTTTTTTCCCCCCCTTTAATTCCTAAAACCTTGTCAAGTTAAGTACCATTACTATTGCTACCTTAGAGATAAGGAAAGTGAAGTTTAGGAAGGTTAACTAATCTACCTAAGGTGGCACATCCAGGATATACAAGAATCAGAATTTATATCTGATTTTCTTGACTTCAGATCTTGTGCTCTTAATCATTCAATTAACTTTTATTACATGTGTTCATTTTAACCAGATCCTATTAAGAATCTTTGAATATGGTCCTGAGTATTTAAATATTTTTAATAAAGTAACATATTCCTTTTATGGTTTCAGTTCACAACAGGGTGATGAACATAGTAAAGCTCCTCATCTAAGGCATAGGGAGAGCTGGTCAAGCACTAAAGGAATCTTGTCACCTCGAGCCCCAAAGCCGCAGCATCGATTAAGTGTAGACGCCAATCTTCAGATTCCTAAAGAGTTAACTGTTGCAAGCAAAAGAGAATTACTTCAAAAGGTAGCTACCATGCTCCCATGTAGTCATGATTCTCCTTTTGTCTGTAACTTTTTTTGTAAGTACTTTTTATATTTAAAATATTTGATTTCCTTTTATCATCCCTATGCAGACGAGTGAACGTTTAGCATCTGGTGAAATTACACAGGATGAGTTCCTTGTTGTTGTGCATCAAATACGACAGCTATTTCAGTATCAAGAAGGTAAACATAGATGCAGTGTACGGGATAGTCCTACAGAAGAAAATAAAGGTGGATTAAAAAAGAAACCTCTCTTATCTGATGCTGAATTAACCTACTATGAACATAAAGCAAAACTGAAAAGGACACAGGTTCAGCATTCATTTCCAAGACTTGATCTCTTAGATCCTGATATTTTTGACTACCCTTTGACTGATGCCTTGTTGTCTGGAATAGAATGTGAGCCATCCAAAAGTAAACATGCAAGTAGGAATAGTGGAGCACAGTTTGACAGAAAAGAACAATTTAGTGAAAGAGCAAGACGTCTTTCTCCTATATCTGGGAGTCGTACTTATGCTGAGAATCTTTCACCCCATGAGGGCCGGAGAAGACATGACGAGCAAGTCTCTTCTAAAGGTAGAAAAAGTTAAATCAGATTATACCTATTGAATCACACAGCAGTGAAGGGAAAATGAACAAGCTAAGTGGGGATGGATTTTTGTGACTGTTCAGACTACTGCTTTGCTGTTTGTTTTGTTTCAGTTTTTTTCCCTCAAAGGGGAGGGAGCTAATACTGAAAGGGTCGACTGTGTGTTAGGTACTTGTAATCTGATGCATTCCTCACAGTGACCCAGTGAAGTATATATTATCCCCATTTTCCAGATAGGAAACAAGACCAGAGAGGTTAAATAACTTGCTCTCAAAGTCGTATAATTAGTAAATTGTCTGAGTGGGGGTTTTTTACCCCATGTGTTTGGTTCTAGAGGGCATTCTCTGACCTGCTGCTTGTTGCTGTCTTTTCCCTCCCCTCTGATAGTGAGATAGTTATGGATGTTTTTGAATGAACGTTTACAAGAATATAGGAAGAATATTTTAAGATAATTTGATATAAATTATCAGATTCAGGGAAATAATTTTTTTTTCCTTTTAAAAGGTGTACGAGAAGAGCAGAGATCACCATTCAATGATCGTTTTCCACTTAAACGACCTAGATATGAAGATTCAGATAAACCATTTGTAGATAGCCCTGCATCGAGATTCGCCGGCCTTGATACAAATCAGCGACTTACGGCTTTAGCTGAAGATAGACCGTTATACGATGGACCTAGCAGGCCATCAGTAGCGAGAGATGGCCCAGCCAAGATGATTTTTGAAGGACCTAATAAATTAAGCCCTAGAATTGATGGACCTCCTACACCGGGTTCTCTTCGGTTTGATGGGTCACCAGGACAGATGGGGGGAGGTGGCCCTTTGAGATTTGAAGGACCACAAGGCCAGTTAGGAGGTGGGTGTCCTTTGAGATTTGAAGGTCCTCCAGGACCAGTCGGGACACCTCTGCGATTTGAGGGGCCGATTGGTCAAGCAGGAGGAGGTGGCTTCCGATTTGAAGGTTCCCCTGGTCTGAGGTTTGAGGGATCTGCAGGTGGTTTGCGATTTGAAGGACCAGGGGGCCAGCCTGTGGGCGGTCTCAGGTTTGAAGGACATCGGGGTCAACCTGTGGGTGGTCTGAGGTTTGAGGGACCTCATGGTCAGCCTGTGGGTGGACTTCGGTTTGAGAATCCTCGAGGTCAGCCAGTAGGTGGACTTAGATTTGAGGGCGGTCATGGTCCATCAGGGGCTGCAATGAGGTTTGATGGACCTCATGGTCAGCCATCAGGTGGGATCAGATTTGAGGGCCCATTGTTACAGCAGGGAGTTGGAATGAGGTTTGAGGGCCCCCATGGTCAGTCAGTAGCTGGTATGAGGTTTGAAGGACAACATAATCAACTTGGTGGGAACCTTAGGTTTGAGGGTCCACATGGTCAACCAGGGGTTGGGATCAGGTTTGAAGGACCTTTAGTCCAACAAGGAGGTGGAATGAGGTTTGAGGGTCCTTCGGTCCCAGGAGGTGGCCTGAGAATCGAAGGACCTCTGGGTCAAGGCGGTCCGAGGTTTGAAGGTTGTCATGCTTTAAGGTTTGAAGGGCAGCCAGGTCAGTCATCACTCCTGCCAAGATTTGATGGATTACACGGTCAGCCAGGTCCTAGATTTGAAAGAACTGGTCAGCCAGGCCCACAGAGGTTTGATGGACCTCCTGGACAGCAGGTTCAACCAAGATTCGATGGTGTGCCTCAGAGATTTGAAGGCCCACAACACCAGCAAGCATCAAGGTTTGATATTCCTCTTGGTCTTCAAGGCACACGATTTGACAATCATCCTTCACAGAGGCTTGAATCAGTATCTTTCAATCAGACTGGCCCATATAATGATCCACCTGGTAATGCTTTTAATGCCCCATCCCAAGGACTACAGTTCCAAAGACATGAACAAATGTTTGACTCACCTCAAGGACCAAATTTCAATGGACCACATGGCCCTGGAAACCAGAGTTTTTCCAATCCCCTTAACAGAGCTTCTGGACACTATTTTGAGGAGAAGAATCTTCAGAGTTCTCAATTTGGAAACTTTGGCAATTTACCTGCTCCAATAACAGTAGGAAATATTCAGGCATCTCAACAGGTAAGTCTGTTATTCTAAAGTTACTTGAAGCATTTTTAATGTGTCTAGTATTTGAGGAAGGTTTTTAGGATATAGTTTATGGGTTGGAAAGGGCTTTTAAAGATTTAATTTTTTTTTAGTAAATTTTTGTTTTTGGAGGAACTTTTAGTGTACTTCAAAACCCCAACTGCTAGGAAAATGGGATGACAGTCTTTTGGAACTGAAATTTGTGATTTAAATCCAAAATTGATCTTAGTTCTTTCAGGATCTAGAGAACCCTCCCAATCTCCCTCCCCTTACCCCCACAAAATCTTGTTTTTTAAAAAATATAGACTTGTTTTTTAAGAGTCGTTTCAGGCTCACAGCAAAATTGAGCTATGAAATATAGGAATTTCCCATATACCCCTTGCCCTTGCTTATGCATAACCTTCCTGTTATGGCTTTTTATTTCATGGGTTGATTTTTATTTTTTTGGCTTCAAAGGTATTAAAGTATGATACAGTTGTGTGTGTTTCATAGACCTCTGCTACATTATACAACTGTTAAGCCTTGATAAGCGTTTAAGTAACCATAAAGCTGACTTTATAGACTGTTCTTTGAGAACTTCCTTAGCCTGAGTTAAATAAACAAGAAAATCAAATTGTCCATGTTTTTACAGTCTGTAGTTCTTTTTCTTCCTCTCTTTTTACTTTTCACCACCTTTCTGTCATTCCAGTCAAATACAGTTGTTTGATGTTAACTTGTTCTACATGTGTTTTAAAATGCACATTGAAATAATGTTAAAGCAGTGTGCTTATAATTTGTGATTAATTCGGTTGATATTAATGACTATTATTGTTGGCCTGTTCAAGTTCTCCAGGGCTAGATTTACTTTTTTCCAGGTACTGACACTTTCTTACTAGGATGAATTTATTTATACTAGTAACATTGCATGGAAGAAAGTGTAAAACAAGAAAGTTTTTAAAGCATGTTATAAGCATCATTGTTAGAAAGCAACTTTCTGTCCATATCCAGTGGCTTGAGAAAACAATTGGCCTCCTTAGATTTACTCTATTACATGTTCTTAAAAGAAATGATATGTAATCAATAAGATACTCTAGAATGGGACTTGACTTAGTCTTGTTCCTACATTATACAGAATTGATGGGGGTTTCATACATAAGAAAAAATACATATCACTAAAAGTTCAGAGGAATCCCGAACAAGGCTTATAAATGAACATTTGTTTATATAGTAGCAGTGTGCAGATGTCCTACCTCACTCTTGACTACAATACAATATTTGTATGCATATACAGTACTTGTTTCATGGCTGTTTTATTTTTTAACAGTCCCTTAAAATTTTTACAGACTACTTTGTAACTCAAAGTTTGATGGCTAGCAAAATGATCATAAAGCAGTTCAGATTGCTAATTAAAGCAGGCTCCTGAAATTTGTAAAGAAGTCAGGTCAGGAGTTGTGGCCTCAGCTCTGATGTTTATTGGCCATTATGATTCTGTATAGGTCAAATATCTGCATGTAAGTTTTTCTGTTTGTAAAATAAGAGAATGCGCTGGCAAGGTAAAGTGATTTGTGTAAGGTCACAGTTCCCTAGTTGTTGGCTACCTTAAGTTTGTAGGGTATCTTAGACTTCAAAGAACTTTCACATCCATTCTCAGTTTTTTATTATTCTATGAAAAATCTAAGGGAAGGTATTATTATTCCTTTTTATAGAGAGCCTTAGAAGTGAGTGAACTAGTCAGGTCATACTTTTACATCTTCATTATCATAAAAACCTGACCTTATGATATCTGTGACTATTTTAATGTATTGGTAATTTGAATGTTAAGATTTTGGTTAAAATAGAGAAAAAACATTCTTAAAACCAAGATTTTTCTTAAAGGTTCTGACTGGTGTTTCTCAGCCAGTAGCATTTGGCCAAGGACAGCAATTTTTGCCAGTTCATCCACAAAATCCTGGAGCATTTGTTCAGAATCCTTCAGGTATGTTAACTTTCTGAGCTTTGTGTTTCTCAAAAGACAAATAATTAATGTTTGATTAATAGCTACCTTGTCAGTTTTAGAAGGTGACAATTTTGAGAGGGCATATGCAGTTTAGAGAAATTTAATCTGACTGGGATGTTTTGTTTCCTTTCTTTGCTTGTTTGCATAATGTTGATGTGTTTTCACATAAACCCCTTTACAACTATAGATGGTTAGCCAGGATTGATAGACCACAAAAAAGAGGGAAGGAGTTTTGTTAGGTGGCAGCTAGAGGTTGGGATAGGAATGTGACATTTGTGCTGAGATAAAATGAAATCAGTGACAAATCTCAGAAGTCTTAGCTATTTGATACTTTGAATTTTTGTTTTGTGTGTATGTGATGATCCAGTAAACATTAAGTGAATACTGGGGACATCACGTTATAAGTTGATTCATTTATATGTCTTTATGGGTGCTTAAGTAATAATTGTACACAACATGCTGAAAGCGAAGTAGAAAAACACTTCTGTGGTTTCCTAGCAGATGTCCATGATAAGCATTTGTGGGGTGAAGCATAACTGTTATGAATACAATAACACTAGTAGATACTGAGGCTTTAAAAATAAGTTTTAGAGAATTCCCTGGTGGTCCGGTGGTTAGGACTGTGCACTGGTACTGCCGAGGGCCTTGGGTGTGCAGTTCCTTGTAAGGGAACTAAGATCCTGCAGGCTACATGGTACAGGCAAAAAAAAGTTTTAGTTTTAATAGGTGAAAAATGGAAATATGTAAAAGAGGTAACTTAACCAAATTGTAGTGGTACTTGCTTTATTTCTGAATCATTAAAACAGTCATTTTTAGAAACATGGTCTAGTGTGCCTCTATTAAAGGGTACAAATTCAGAATTTTCCAAAAGTTCTGAAGTAACTAGGAAAGTCCTAGCCAAGCTCTAGTTTATGGATTAATTATTCAGCTGTATCATAAGAAACTAATTTGAAAACATTTTGCTTTTAATTGCTAGACTGACAGGATTAGTATTTTTTTATTTTCACATAATGAAAAGGGAAGGAAAGTATTAGGATTCTAAAGTCAAAAGAGTAGGGATAGAATCTCTACTCTGCTGCTGTACATGTAGGCGGAGTTTATATAAGCAGATAGCCTCTCTGGGCTTCATTCAGTTTTTTCCTCTGTAGATAGGATATGATAATTTCAGGATTTGCCTGGGAATCTTTTTTTTTTTTTTTTCCCCAGAGAATCAAATGAGATAGTATATGCAAAAGTACTTTGTGACTTGTAAAGTGCTATATTAGTGTATTTTCCTTTAGAACTCAGTTTTTCTTGTTGAGTAGAGGGTTTGTTGTATTGGAGTTGGTAGCATGAGATAGTGTGCAACAACTAAATTTTGCTCTTTTTTGTATGAGATAATATACAAAACCTGTCAGTGTTCTTTTGCTTTAACAACCTTAGGGTGCTTACGTATACAGGGCATAGCAATGTCTCAGAGGAAATCACATCTTATATCCTGGGTTGGAGGTTATTGAATATGTTAGATATGCCTTCCTTCTTCATTTTACTTAAAGAGATATGAAAGGTATTCAGTGTTTGGCTTCTCTCAAGGTCTTTTTCTCAAGATTTAAAACCTTTTTTTCCTTGTAGTAAACATACTCATGTTCATTTAGTCATTCAAACAAATATTGATCATTTGCTGTGTGCTAGGCATTGTGCTAGGTTTATCCTTCTAAGAGCTTTGTAGCAGGATCTATAGACTGTTTTTTTTAATTTAAATAGTTGCTCAGTTATATCTATTGGTTGATAAACTAGACACCATCATTGGGTACCCAAGTTTGAAATTCCAGGTCTGTTCTGAGAATCGCCTCTATTCTTGTTTCTAAATGCACAGAAAAGTAAATCTGATACTGTCAAAGCTGCTTTTTGTTTTCTGTGTTTTTTTAAAAAATTATGTTATAGGTGTACAATATAGTGATTCATAACTTAAAAAGTTTTGCTCCATTTATAGTTATTGTAAAATACTGACTATATTCCTTTAGATTCCACATGTGATACCTTACAGTATTTGTCTTTCACTGACTTATTTCACTTGGACTGTTCTTCTTTAAACAAACATATATACTGCCAAATATCTCAGTGTCTTTACAAATATTAATTCATTTAATCTTTACAACAACCTCAGGTAGGAACAATTATCATTACTCTTTTATAAGTAAAGTAAACTGAGGCACAGATAAGCAACTTAGCATGTAACACAATCAGAAAGTGGAATTTCTAGTTAGAATCCCAGGAGTCTGATTCCTAGCTCTTTTTCCTACAGTTCATGTTCTTGATCACTAAACTTGGCTGCTGGCAGACATGTGATCAGCTAGTTAGGATTCCTAGACACATAAATAGCTAATTCTAATGAAATGTAAATGTTAAACTAGTGTGTGAAATGACTGTTGTAATTGACTTATTCATGTAGTCAGACATTTCAGCAGACATTAATTAGCCTACCGTACACAAGGCACTCTGCTGCATGTAAAGAGTGCGTGCTTGGTAAGTTGCTTCAGTCATGTCCAATTCTGTGCGACCCTATGGATTATAGCCCGCCAAGCTCCTCTGGCCATGGGATTTCCCAGGCCAAGAATACTGGAGTGGGTTGCCATTTCCTTCTCCAGGGGATCTTCCTGACCCAGGGATCAAACCCACATCTCTTAGATCTCCTGCATTGGCAGGCAGGCTCTTTACCACTAGCACCACCTGGTAAAGAGTATGCAGTGGGTAAGGGCAGATATTATGTCTTGTATTGTGGTGGTGGTTGTTCAGTTGCTAAGTCATGTCCGACTCTTTGTGACCTGTGGACTGCAACACGCCAGGCTTCCCTGTCCTTCAGTCTCCCTGAGTTTGCTCTCATTTATTGTATTGTGGATGCAAGTTGAATTTCTCCCATTAAGAGGAATTTTTAGTGGTTCAGAACTGTTGTGTAAAGGTGTGGTAAATAAGATGCATAATAATGGTATACAAACATTAAAATACTGTTTTTTATAATTGAGGTAAAGAATTATCATTTTTAAATTAGTGCTTAGCCAAATATGTAACTGGATTGATTCCTTGCCAGTGAACTTAAGGAGAATATTGTTATTCTTGTTTCATTTATTCAAATTATTGGAGCTTCAGTAATGTACCTGTTCAGCAGTAGTCTGAGGTGCTTTCCCAGGGTGGTGATTTAGTACAGGTCAGAGGGGCAGGTATATTCTGAGCCATATGGCTCATCTCCCTGCATTAGTTCCCCTGGGCAGTTATGGGGAGGCGGGGGAGTTGGGGAGCTGGGCAGGAGTGCTTCTGTTTAGGCTCTGGTTATTTTTTTTCCTCCTGGAAATCTGTGCTAAGAGATGGTAGCCTACTTCATCTCTATAAAACTACCTTTGCCAGTAGAGTTAGGTGAATAGAGAACTGAAAGGGTGGAAGGTTGCACCTGGAGGTGTGGTGCCACACTGCACAGAAGGAAGCGTTAAGCTTTCTGCATCTGCCTTTCTTTGCATGGAGTAATTGGGCGGCAGTGGGTGATACTGGTTTTTTAAGATAGTACATGAAAGTGAAAGTGTTAGTGGGTCAGTTGTGCCTGACTCTTTGCAACCCCATGGACTGTTTGTAGCCCGCCAGGCTCCTCTGTCCGGGGGATTCTCCAGGCAAGAATACTGGAGTGGGTTGCCATGCCCTCCTCCAGGGCATCTTCCTGACTTAGGAACTGAATCTGGTCTCCTGCTGTAGGCAGGTTCTTTACTCTCTGAGCCACCAGGGAATGTCCTTATAAAATATTTGTGGTTTTATTATTTGTCCTAAATAGACTTTTAAGAGGTGATGATTTGCTGATGTAAATTGCAAAGTATATTTTTAGGAGTTTTGGTAATTACACTGATCTTAAGCTTAAATTAATATTGATAGGAAATCTTGAACAAAACTTAAAAAATGTTTAGCAGAGGTTGCCTCTGTTCTGCTTTTAAGAGTATTCTTTTCTTAAAGGAGCCCTGCCTAAGGCTTATCCTGATAATCATCTCAGTCAGGTGGATGTAAATGAATTATTTTCAAAACTGCTAAAAACAGGAATTCTCAAATTGTCCCAGCCTGATTCAGCTACAACACGTAAGTATGGATCTGTAATTCATCTACACAAAGCTTAAGTTATAAAGACATATGATATAAAATGATATGTTCTATGGTAAGAATTCTTAGGTATACTTTGTTTTCTGAAAATTAAATATAACTGGTTTATAATGAAACAAAAATTTTCTAACATGAAACTGTTACCTTTATAGTGGACATTGTTATCAGTTAACAAATATTCTGCAAATACCACATGCAGAGTTTTTTCTAGTTCTATATTATTTTAGCTTATACAAATAATTAGACTGTTAATGAGTTTCATAAAGATTGACTTTTAACAGATCAAACAAAATATCACTTATCAAAATAAATAATTGCATTAGGTTCCTTGGCCAGTAAACCTAAGATCAGAAGCCCTGAGTAGACAGGATGGGGTTCTCCATATGCTTTTAACACTCTAATGTTCCCCTATAAAGAATACATGGAAACTGGTATTTAGAAGTTTGTTGTTTCTTTTCAATTGAAGAAGTAAATGAAGTTGCTGCTCAGCCCGCTGCTGAGGAGGAGGAAGATCAAAATGAAGATCAAGACGTTCCAGATCTTACCAATTTTACAGTTGAAGAATTAAAACAGTATGTAATCTAGTTTTCTGATTTTCTAAGGTAAAAGGGATGGTGACTTTCTAACAGTGGTTATTATCATTAGTGCCATTCATCTTACCCCTCTTTTACAGCAAGTATAAGGAGATTGAGTATTAGGTATTAGTAAGTCACTCATGTCCTTCTTTACCTTTATTTTCTCCTAATCATAACTTTTTTTCTTTACTGCTATCCTTCATGCTTTTGAAGTTAAGAAAATGAGATTTTTATAGGCTGATATTTAACAGATTAAAACTTTTCATTTTACAGAAATCAAGAAAATAAAGTTACCTACAGTTCCCACTTTACTGATAACCAGTGTTAACATTTGGTGCATATATTTTCATTTTTTTATTGCCTGTATTACTTACATAAAATCATTTACAGTTGCTTTTTTAGATCCATTATGTTAAGAGCACTTCATAAAAAAAAAGAACTTCTGATTTATTACATTTCTTGATTTATCCCATTTAGACAATTTCTTGACTTCTGAAAGTGAAGACTTAGTTGGTTCTTCCACTGTCCTACCAGCTCTCCTCTATATAGTTATAAAACCATTTCTCATTAATTTATTCAGTAGTAATATTATGCCTCTAAATATTTTGTTTTCTGGTATACAGAATACTAGTGTACTATGCTTTGCTTTATTCTATTACTTTAAAAACTTTTTTGGTGTTTTTAATGGCCTGTTTGTTCACTTACTTGTTTTTCATTCCTATTTCTTTCTAAATAGGGAGCCCAGAATTTAAAAAAAAAAACAAACTGATTATTGCTGACCTCAGTTTCTCTTTCCCTATTCTTTAGACCGGGGGGGACAGTTGAGTAATTCAAAACTGAAGTTCTGGAAAGAACTTGAATTGTTCTGCCATATCCACCTTGATACTGACAGTAATCGAAGAATAGGCCAAATATTGCCTTATTAGTGGGCCAGTGATCATTCCATTATTTGCTAGAGGGAAATAGTAACTGAACCAGGTCTGTTGATAAGAGGGTAGACTACATGTTCCAAAATTTAACCAAAGGTAAGGTAAAGACAGTCAGTGATACAATACTAGAAAGTATTATTGATCTTTGGATAGTAAGTCTCAACCAGCTCTTGGCTGAAACGTTATTTTGTCACATAATAATGGTTTCACCATTATTAAAATGTAGAAAATTGAAGTACTTATAACTGCCTTTTTTTTTTAAAGGCCATTAAGCCATGTTATCAAAACTAAAGATTATTTCTCTACTTTTCAAAATAGACGTTATGATAGTGTTATAAATCGACTGTACACTGGTATTCAGTGTTATTCCTGTGGAATGAGGTTTACAACATCACAGACAGATGTATATGCAGATCACTTGGACTGGCATTATCGACAAAATAGAACTGAAAAAGATGTAAGCAGAAAAGTCACTCATAGGCGTTGGTACTACAGTTTAACAGTAAGTAATCCATGTGCCTCTGAACTCTTAACCTTTAAATTATATCATTCTAAAAGTAAATTAAGTAATTGATGAGTACTAGTGAATTTTTTGAATAAAATTTGACCCCTAGAATATAAAATGTCTTTTTAATTAAAAAAATTTTTTTTGAAGAGTATGTATTTGCTTGTATTAGAGTAGAACACAGGGTGGTTCTAGCTCTAAAATTCCAAGGTTCCATGACTGATTTCTTTTTTTTTTTTGTAAATTGTAAACGAAATTTATCTTACTTGCATAAGTAGTTGTAACTGTAGAGGTAGTGGAATGTTGATATTAAGATCTTAGTTGTTCATTAGTTGCTTTATGTTGTCTATTAGCTATGGGGCTCATAGAGATGACGAAATTTTAAATAATATTAAAGTATATTGTAGAAGAATGAACTTCTTATATTGAAATGGCATTATACTGAAGGTGTTCAGTAAGAATTTAGAAACACATGAATATACTCTTTTTAAATTAACTTTTTAAGGACTGGATAGAATTTGAGGAAATAGCTGATCTGGAAGAACGTGCAAAGAGCCAGTTTTTTGAAAAAGTACACGAAGAAGTTGTACTCAAAACTCAGGAGGCTGCTAAAGAAAAGGAGTTCCAAAGTGTACCAGCTGGACCAGCAGGATCAGTCGAGGTAAAAGGAAAACGTTAAATTTTCTGTCTCTGGTCATGCCTTTCACTTCAAGTAAATAACATATAACATTATTTACATCTCTTTTAATGATTTTAAGATTTCTTGTAAGCTTTACTCTTCATTGTTTTTCTTGAGTTTTGGTTTGTATTTTATAACCACTGTAGTTACTGCATATTTATTAGTGACCAAGAGCAGTGAAATGTTAACTATTTTTGCATGGAAGAATGCAAAATTCTTAGGTCTTATTTTGTACTATATATTTGAACGCTGTTTAAATTTTCAGAAAACTCTTGAATTCTTTTCTCCATGTAACAAAATGTTTGCTTATTTTTACTCAATGGGATTAAATGTGTTGTTACATAAACTTCATTTTTATATGATTCTATTTTTCAGAGTTGCGAAATCTGTCAAGAGCAGTTTGAACAGTACTGGGATGAAGAGGAGGAGGAATGGCATTTAAAAAATGCTATTAGAGTAGATGGAAAGGTAATTTTCACCTCTTTATGATGTACTTTATAAGAAAGTGTTAAGATTTAAAAAATTTTAATTATGTAGGGGTAGTTCTACTTTGAAAGAAAATTGTTTTTGCTTTATGGTTTTTAATAAAAGCAGTATTTCTAAAGTATTGGACTTTAGGGAGTCACAGTATTTGATATGGAAGGCATTTTACCAATTATCTGGTCTTGTACTCATTTTATAAAAGAGGTTGCCTAACTCGTTAATGATAAATCCAGCAGTAGGTCTTCTGAGTCTAGCTAATCTTCTGCTTAATCACACTATTTTGATCTGAATTTATATTTCATCATCAAAACTCATATATTTATATAAGTAGTTTACCATGTTAACTAAATATATAAAGGAAGCTTTAAGAAATATCAGAATGAAAATTTTCTTCGTCTTTCCAAAGATAGTTTACCTTCTGGTTTAAATTTAAAGAGAAAATTTTGTCAGAATAGTCCAATAGAAATGAGTAAGCATGCATGTGAATACTTAACTTTTTTGTTTTTGCTTCAGATTTATCATCCATCATGTTATGAAGATTATCAAAATGTAAGTTCTTTTTGGTTATTCTTTGTTCTCATTTACATTGATAAATTTTATTTTTTGTATCTCAATATTGTTATTTTAATCTTGCTATGTTGAGCTGTTAAGATTTGATGGAGCATTTAGGTTGTTCACTAAATATTGGTGATAGATTGATATGGTCTGTTGAGATTTTTTCCTTGCATTATTTTCATTTGAATCTTGATGATCTTACTAGAGTATTAGGCCTAGAGAAATGTGAGTATAAGACTAAAAATGAGAAGGTTCATGATGGTAATAATTTTGTACAAGTTATGGGTCACATTTAGTTCTGTCACATACCCCACTCAGCCATGTAATATAGGAATAACTTAAATTATCATATGTGAATTATGAAAAGACATCAGTGTATTGACCTTAGAAGTTAAATTTTTCATATTTGTAGCGACCATTTTTTTAACTAAACAGTGAAACATATTAACTCTCAGGGAATATTTGTTTCACAGCTTCAAGGGGCAGTTTGGAAGATATACTTAGGTCATCAAAAGATTAGATTTTACAGGATGTTTTGATGGTTTGGGGGGATTTAAAAAAAATCATCAGAGTATTTGAAACTAGGAGTCACAAATCCCAGGATATATGTAGGGGGGGGTTATAGTGGGGTTAAAACACAGAAACATGTCTAGTCATTTAACCAACTTCTTTTGGCCTTATATTGGTGACTGCTTTTCTTACCTTATCTCATTACTTGAGTAGATATCAAGTGCTCAGTATACAGTCTAGTTGGCTGCCTTTATGGCATGTTTTGCAGGAAAGCAGGGTTTTCAAGTTGCCTTTGGTATATGTATGTTTCTTTGCCCATAAAAGGGTCTTATAAAACTAAATGTCATTTAATGTGATATCTGTCAGTACTTAAAGGGTTTTTCATTTTGTAGACATCTTCATTTGATTGTACACCATCTCCCAGCAAGACACCAGTTGAAAATCCCTTGAACATTATGTTGAACATTGTCAAAAATGAATTGCAGGAACCCTGTGAAAGTCCCAAAGTTAAGGAAGAACGAATTGATACTCCACCAGCTTGCACAGAGGAAAGCATAGCAACAGCCACTGAAATTAAAACAGAAAATGATACAGTCGAGTCAGTTTAAATAAAATGAGAAAGGTATGTTTTTCTTTTAAAAAAAAAAAAAGCTGCTGTTGAAATCTAGAAGGTGAAGAATTTTTTATGTATATATAGACGTATCTATATAAATTGTCTAGCTGAGGCAGGGCCTTCAGCTATCACTTGGTTAATAAATACATTTTAGTATTTGCATTTCCTACTGCCTGCACAGTTTCAGGTGCTTGTCGTGTGAAAGTTCTGTAGATGTGTGCAAATTTAACAAAATGAAATTGTATGTGTAAAAATGTACGATTTTCACTTGTGAAACTGTAAATTATAAATAAAAAAATATTTTTGCTATCCATGGAGTGTAATATTTATGCACACCATCAAATAAAGACAGTGTTTCTGTACTTTTTATTGGGTGAAAATGGAATTAAACAGCAACCTCAACATAAGATTTTTTTCCAGCAGCTTCCCATGATTAAAGCAAAGTCTGAATTACTTTTATCCTTCAAAAGGGGGTTGTGATGAGAACACTGCAGGACTTTTCTCAAATTGAAAAGGCAGATTTGAAAAAAAAATTTTAAAATAGGACATATTTGCATATCTATCTATATATCTCCAGCTATAGAGAACCATCCAGATGTCCATTTTTGAAAAGTACCTAATGAAGCAACTTAACTTACTCTTGGACACTGATGCCATCGAAAGATTAACAAATATATTTAAGTACTAAAGGTGATTTTTTTTTTTAACGACATTTTTCAGATTTGTCAATTTAATGCAGATGAACATATTTCTATTTTAAGTTACAGGGGAATCTGTAAGAATGTTAATTTGAAACATGGTTAACCTTTTCTCCTTTGTTGGTTTTGACTGAATTAGATGGATGCCATGAGATGTTAATATTCATACATGTAATAAATAGAATGATGAAGAAACTCCAGTTTGTATCTCTTTATTTCTTGAGTGCCTTCAGAAAGTGATTTCCTTCTCCTGTCTATCATCACTCTGTTCTTTAAAACATGAATAAGGCACATGCTATGAGCCGGGCACTCTGAGATGCAAGGTTCATCTTTTCTGCCATCTACTGGAGGAGATAGGCTATTATAAAAGAACAAAAGTCTGTTTAACACTTACTATATGGTAGGCATTGGCAAACTCTACGTATATTTACTCTGATGCTTACAAATAATTCTAAATAGTAGATGGTATTCTCACTTTACAGATGAGATTGAATCCTTCATTTATGAAGTTGTAGAACAATGTGAACCTAGCTTTGTTTCACTTCATTTCATACTATTTCTGCAATTTACAAAAATACCCTAAGATAACAGGCACACCAAACTATCTGAAGGTTGGTTAAGGAAGACTTTGTATGTAGAGGTGGTGGAATCTGAGGGCAAACTAGAGTCCACATTGGTAGGAGGCAAGGGTATCTATAAAGAATGAGCAGCAAATGTGAAGGCTTGAAAACACTTCATGTGTTTGTAGTACACTGACAACCACAGGAGCCACTAGAAACTTTAAACAGAGGCAATATCCTATCTGCATCCAAGGCTGGTCTTCGTTTTTAAAGAATAAAGTGAATAAAAATTGAAAGAGATTTGTGGTAAATGCAGTGGGGAGGTCCAGTGAGAAAACTGGTGTCCACTAGAATTGAGACAAACATTTATGATTTGCGAGAGATAAAACAAATTGATACATTGTATGAATAATGTCATGGAATAAATGCTGAAGTCTGAATCTAAAAATGTAGGCCAAGACTTCATGTGCGTTTTGGGGGGAAGACCATCCACAGCTTTTATCAAAAGCTTAAAAGTATGTCACCATCGAGGAAGGGGACATTCAAACCTACATATGTACCAAGAATATTCAGGGAACAAACATTTAGACTCATAGGTGGGAAGGTGAGAAATAACCACAACTGAAGAAGTAAAAACCAGAACTGGGAAAATTTTTTTTCAGATAGGTAGTCAAAAAGGTCAAATATGGAAAAATTGAGAGGCATCCCTTACTCACTGAACAACAGTTGAGTATGGGTGAGAGGTGACAAAAAGAGCTGCTCTTTTATGAAATTTAACTGGAGAGATTTAGTTATATAAACAGATGTTAGCACTTAGTTTACTAACGGAACTCACTGGAGAGACAGACTGACCCAGTCTCAGCTGGAAAGAGAGATGGCAGAACAGCACAAGAGGACTTAGAATGGAGGAGGGACAGTATTTCTCTTAGGTGTTCACAGGTATCTGCAGGTGGAGTTGAAAATTCAGTTCCTAGTTTTTGATGTAGGTGTCAGGTAGTGACTTAGAAGGATGGCCTGTCAACTTGGCTGTGCATTAGAATCATGATGGATGCTAAGAAGAGACTGCTTACCTCCAGTCTTATTTAGTAGATTCTCAGAAACACCTCTAATAAGTAAAAAGCTCCAGTTATACCAAAACCAATGTTCTATGTCAATTACATCCCAATTAAAAAGCTGTATAGTTAATTCTAGTAAACAGCCAGATCTGACAACTGACCTAGAAATCAGCAGCACCTCCTTTTTTGCCTGTTAAGAAAATGGAAGAGTTAGCACATACCATTAGGAACTAGAACCATTACTCTACACAAGACAGTATAGCAAGGAAAGCAAAAGGAGGCCCCAGGAAGATGGAATAGTCTTTTTTCTTTTGGTCCTGCCTCATAGCATGCAGGATGTTAATTTCCTGATCAGGGATAGAACTTGTGCCACCTGCAGTGAAAGTACAGAGTCTTAACCACTGGACTGCCAGGGAAGTTCCTGGAGGACTGTCTTTTGAAATAAGAGTTGGAAGTTTGTGAGGAGAAATAAAAGGAATATTTCATTGTTTATACCCTCTTTACGATATCCTCTCATTTTGACATAATTTACCTATTTTTAACTTTCAACTTTTCATGTTCTGTAAAACACTACAAAGTAATTTGTTATTCAGCTAACAATAAGCTTTGGGGAGAAAAATAAGGACCTCATTATATATTAAAAATATAACAAAATACTGAATGATATCAAGTGTGTCAAATCTAAAAGGTAAAACTAGTTAATAACAACAGCAACAAAAATGATTTACAAATAACTAGTAGTTACCAGTGGGGAAGTGGGAAGGGGAAGAAGCAAGCTAAGAGGGAGGGATTCAGAGGTACAACACCTGTGTATAAAGTAAACTACAAGGAAATACTGTACAGCACGAGGAATATGGCCAACCAACACGGACAATAAATGAAATATAACCCTTACCACAAAAACTGTGTATATCACTGTTGTACATCTAACACTGAATGTTGAGTATACCTCAATTAAAAAAAAACTAAAGTTTCTCACAGAATAGTTCAACCTAAAATAGACAATTTTAGATTCTCATTATATTTTCCTGGATGGCTTTCTTTACAGCCTAGTTAGCATTCAGTGAATGCTTTGATGGGTTTATTCAGAATACTCAAATAGGATAAGGCATTAAGACATTATCTGCAAATGGAAAGAACTAGCTGACTAAAGAGGAGGCAGTCTGGAGGTGGAGATGGAAAATCAGGTTACTGTCAAGAATAGCCTGAACTTCTACTGTAGGAGTAGGAATTTTCCTCCTACTCCTGTATGGGGTCAGCCCTCTGAAATAATGGGCACTGATGGGCAGGTGGGGAAGGACAAGTTAAAGAATACGAGCAAAGAGGCACCTTTGGCACATCCCAGTGAGGGTTCAGAGGGGAGCACCAAAAGGAAGCCAAGAGGGTGTAAAGGCAGAAAGCAGAGATGGTTTCCAAAACCCATTTAATTCTTGTCCTGGTATTGGCCCTACTCCCTCCTGTAGAACTAGATGGAAAGAGCTAGTTTACAGAGGATTAGAGGAACAACCTGATTTATCACCCCACCTTTGCAAAAAATGAGATAGCCAATTTTACTTGTAACCACATATTTCCTACTTACAAAGGGTTCTGATTCTCTGGAATACCGATACCCACTTCAGTGTGTTCTGAAACGTGTTTCACTTGAGAAACTTCCTTCAGTTAGTCCCTCACTTACCTTGAAATCCTGTGGAGTTTTATATAGCTGGCCTATTTCATTAAAATTGTTCTCCTTAATATTATCAATGACTCCTTGCTAAAAACAGCGTCCTCTTAGCCTCTTAATCATTCTTGGCTCATACACTTCTTAAAAGTATCTTTTGCTTTATGTAACAGCGCATGTTTTCCTGTGCTTCCTAATTTTACTTAGGAATATCTAAAAAATTAAAAATTGATACCAGATGAAAATAAAGTTGCTTTTCATCATTCTATAAAGTAGTCACTGAGTTAACAATTTAGATCTTTACCAAACTTTGGAAAATTCTACAAAGTAATTTTTAGAAATTAGATGAGATCACGTACCTATTATTTTGCCTCCTTTTTCATTTACTGTCTTACAACTATTTTCATTTTGATTAAGGCATGGAGAGCTGCATTTCTCATGTAATATTTCATTATATGAATATAACATAATTTATCCAGCCATTCTTTCCCTGATGTACATTCAAGTTTCTAATTTACAAAGTACTGCAATGACTACTCAATATCTGGGTCAGAAGATCCCTTGGAGAAGGGAATGGCTCCTTACTCCAGTATTCTTGCCTGGAAAATTCCATGGGCAGAGGGGCCTGGCAGGCTACAGTCCACTGGGCCCTAAAGAGTTGGCCAACACTGAGTGACTGAGCAGAGACACAAATAATTCACTTCTGTTTTCAAAGTCCCTCATATCTGTAATATGTTCCCCTTGTTCTGGTTTTCTTTCCTTTTCTTCCTCAGATTTGCTATTTGTTCTTTTCAAACACCAGCTACTATTATGATCAATTTTATTTGTTTCATTAATTTCTGCTTTTATCTTTAATTCCTTTTAAGTTTATTTTGGGAGATTTTACTTTTTCGGCCTCTGTTTCCTTTCCTGATTCTTTCCACCAAATGTATATCCTTTAAGAATGTGCTGCCTTATTCCCTCAGTGTGTTTACCCATACAACAGAGCAAAAACAAAAGCCTTTACCATTATTATAATGTGGCTACAAACAATGTATTCATTTGGAGTCTGTCATAGTGTGTTCTAACTCCCTACCACCTAGCTATGTGATCTTGGCCAAATCTTGGTTTCTTCACCTGTAAAAATAGAAATAATAATACAGATTAAGTTTAAGACTATTTACAAATCATTCAGCATTAGAACTGGCCCATATTACTAACTCAATAGATATCTGATAAGACAAAAGGCCTCAGTTACCCCATTTACAAAAATGAGAAAACTAGGCTGACTAACCTCAAATTCCCTACCAACTGAAAAATTTTCGTTTTTTTTTTTTGGCTTCGCTGAGCAGCAAGTAGGATCTTTGTCCCTCAACCAGGGTTCAAACTGGTACCCTCTGCAGGGGAAGCGCAGAATCTTAACCACTGGACTGTTAGAGAAGTCCCTGAAAAAATTTATTTTCAATCTACTAGTTCATTTATCTATCAGACAATCAACCAAATATCAACCCACTCATTCACCCAAACAACAGTTAAAAAGCATGTCCCTTGAACTAGGTATTCGAGATGTTAGGAATGCCATGATGAACTAACAATATAGTTCTTACCTTACAGGTCAGAGTCCCTAGAGGGTAGGAGTGAGCACCAACTGTTAAATAATGGGATACTTGGTCTAATAAAGGCTGTGGGAATTCACAGACTTTGAGGCGTATGCACAGCAAAATCAAGACTTAGGTTGGACACCACATGCGGGGACTCACTACTTACTAGCTGTGTGTGCTGCGCTGTGCTCAGGGGCTCGGTCGGTCCGACTTTTGGCGGCCCGTGGACTGTAGCCCGCCAGGCTCCTCTGTGCATGGGATTCTCCAGGCAAGCATACTGGGGTGGGTTGCCATGCCCTCCTCCAGGGGATCTTCCCAACCAAGGGATCAAACCCAGGTCTCCCGCACTGCAGGCGGATTCTTTACTGTCTGAGCCTGTGTACCCTCAAAAATTAACTATGGCGTTAAAGTTCTCTCTCTGTAGAAAGGAACAGGAATACCCAACCTGGTAGGGTATATTAAAGGTTAAACAACACATCATATAAACTCAATGAATGAAGGTTATTATTATCACAAGAGGCGATGAAAAGTAAAGAAAGGTATTTACTATATTTCAAGAGAGAAAAGGCAGGGTCAGGGGAATCTCCCAATTGTGTTCACAAAACAAAACCTGTGGCAAGGCAGTTAAGGATGGGGAAAGAAAAAAAAAAACAAACCACGGTAAGAGGAGAATCAAAGTGTGTGATGCCCTTGGAGGGCAGAGAATTCTAATTTCTGTATTTTCAGATGGTAGCACAACACCTGACCCATGTTTGCCATAAACACGAATGGAAGAACACACGTTAAGCAACGGGACTGCAGAGAAAGATCTGGGCCAAACTGTTCAAAGAAACCATTTTACAGTGAAACGAAATCTGAGAAATCAGGAGATCTGGTGCAGTCTTTTGACTAACCACCTCTCTTTTCACTCTGGCTTTGCAACTTACCTGCTGTATGGCCTTAACAAATTACTTATACCTCGAATCTCCTCATCTGTAAAACGGGGATAACACCTACCTTACAAAATTAGTGTGAGAAATAGTACCAAGCGATTATCAAAGAGGCTGGCAGTGGGCACACAGTAATACGACAGCGCTGCAGCCGCTTAACTTCTCCATTTGGCCTTTTGTCCGTACTTATGACAGGGTAAGAATATATTTTCTCCAACGCTCCAACCGGCACCGAAAAAGGACACTAGGTTTCCAGAGGATGCAAGGCCCCGCCCGGTTCGCGGCACACACTCGGGTCACGGACGCCGACTGCAGTCCCGGAGCCTCCCCACCTGCGTCGCCGAGCCCTGGCGGGCGCAACCGATACCAGACCGTTATAGAGACGGGGCCGAGACAGGCTGGACATGAGGCCCAGCGCCATTTCACTGAAACCCGTTCCACACCACCATGTCTAGAGGGGACGCCTAGGAAAAAAATAAAGAGTACTTAAAAAAAAAAAAGAAAGGGCGAGGAAGCCGGAAGTGACGCAAGCAGCGAGGAGCCGGAAATGACCGCATCACGCCGGAAGTTTACCCGTTTCCAGGGCGCCGGTTCCGCTCCCCCCCAACCCCAGCTCCAACCTGGTAGCAGGTGTCGGGACGCTGGAAAGCGACTCGGTGGAGCGGGTGCTCGCCGACGGCGGCCGCCGCCACAGCGAGTCGCGCGGAGTAGCAACCGAAGACGGCGGCCGCCGCACCAGCCAGCGCGTGTGGAGGATAAACGGCCGGAACGGCCGTCGCGGTGATCCGTCCAGGGAAAGAGTGAGCGAGGGCCAGGGCTCTCGTCTTAGCGAAGACAGAGAAAGAATCCGCGAGGAGAGCGACCGCCGCTGCCGGGTACCGACGGGAAGAGGAAGTGAAGACGTCGGCTTCTCCCGCGATGACTCGAGAAGGGTCAGCGAAGACCTGGATCACGGCCGCAGCGTTTCTGAGGGAAGAGTCAGGGGAGACGGCAGCCACCGTCTCGGCAACTCTTGGGAGAGACTGAGGGGAGGCCTCAGCAACGACGCGAGCTTCAGTGAAGTCGGAAGCCAGCCGACTAGTGACTCCTCGGGATCCATCAGAGACGACCGCGGCCTCTGCCTCAGCGGGACTTGGGAGGAAGTCCGGGAGGTCCGGGGCCTCCGAGCCACCGACTCGGGCGAGAGGGGCAGTGACGACCTTCGCCGCCGCCTCAGTGGCTCTTGGGAGGGCGCGAGTGTGGATGGCGGCCGCAGTCTCAGCAGTTCCTGGGAGGGGGTGAGTGAAGACCGCGGCTACTTGGCCAGCGACTCCTCCGTGGTGAGCGTCAGCGAAGACGCCAGCCACCGCCGCTTCTGGGAGAGGGAAAGTGAGGACGAAGGTTCCCGCTGCCGGGCCTCCTGGGGGAGGACGACGGAGGACGGCGGCCCCGGGCCTAGTGACGACGAGGTAGAGAGCCGCTGCTGCAGTGGCTCGTGGGTGACAGCGAGCGAAGACCGCCGCAGTAGCGGGGGCCTGGACTCGACGCCCCCCCGGAGTTCGAGTCGCCGCACCATGCCCGGGGTGTCCGATTCAGGCCCGTCCACCTCCTCCACGGAGACTGCGACCCCGTGTGAGTCGGATCGCTTCGCTGGCCCTTGTCTCTCTGCCACACTCCACTTTTCTCACTCCAGCCCTTTCTTGGCATTTCCCTTTCTCACCTGTCACTCATCTCTTTTCCCTTAATTGACCTATTTACAGTGGGTCCCAAAGCTCATCTGGTCATCTGGCCCCCATCCTTCCTCATTTCAGCTTTCCTTACTCTTTTTTTTTTTTTGGCGCCTATCTGCGCCCACTCCTGAGACTTCGTTCCTAGGTGATAGCAACTCTTGTTAAAATTTATGGACCCTTTTAAGTTCTTGGCGTCTCTGCGGCATTTGACTCTGTAAATAGTATCTGTTTGTTGTTTAGTCGCTAAGTCATGTCAGACCCTTTGCGACCCCATGGACTGTAGCCTGCCAGGCTCCTCTGCCCATGGCGCTTCCCAGGTAGGAACTCTGGAGTTGGTAGCCATTTCCTTCTCCAGGGGATCTTCCCGAAGCGGGTTATTGAACTCGCGTCTCCTGCATTGGCCAGGCGGGTTCTTTATCTCTGAGCCACCATGGAAGCCCTGGAGATATTAGACTCACCTAATTTTCTTCCTTCCCCTTTCCCGACTCTCCCTGTCTGTCTAGCTAGCTAGCTATCCACCCATCCATCCTTCCATCCTGACTTTTCTTCTATCCTCTCCTTAAATGTTGCTTTTTATTTTTTCTTGGATAGTGCCATCACTGATGCTTTTTTCCTTGTTATGTACTATGACTTCAACCCTACTGAGGACCTCTGAATCTGTTATTCATTCAGTCATCCAGTAAATATTTATTGAGTGTCTACTGTGTGCTTTTTCTTAAGGATATGTGAGCAAGGAAGACAAACACATTCCTTCCTCCTACTGGGGAAGATAAATACTGAGCAAGTAATTACTAGTGTGATGAATGTTATAAGGAAGAGTAGAGGGCCCCTGGCTCCAGTGTGGGGTGAGGTTGGGGATCAGAGAAAGCTGCCTACTACTGACACACAGTTAACCCTGAGAGCTCAGCTCAAGACCTCGCCTTGGAGCTGCAGACTTCCATGTACAGCTCCCATGTGGAACTCTTCCTTGGGCGCCTCAAGATCAACACTTTCAAAATATAATTTTATATCATTATGTCCTCTCTGTCCTTTAGCGTTGTTTGTCTCTATTAGTGTATAGAGGCACTATACCACTTGTGTAACTTAGTCACACACCTTGGAGTTGTACTGTTACTTTTCCCTTATTTCACGCACCAAATCCCCTCAAGTTCATTTCATCCTGTTTGCGTAATATATGTTCAATCTGTTTCCTTTTCTGTTCCTACTGCCATTCTCTTAGTTGAGGGTCTCAACCTCTCTGGTGGAGACTCCTGTAGATATCGTCCCACATGGTCTCCTTGGGTCTCTACTCTTGCCCTTTTGCTCCCCAGTCCATTAATTCCCCCACTGCAGCCAGCGTTACACATCTGATTATTCTTATTCCTCTATTTAAAATCCTTTAATGATTCCCCACTATCTGTTCAAGTCCAACAAGTTCCAGCACAGCCTGCCTCTTGTCTAATTCTAGCCTCTTTTCCTTTCAACCTTATGCTTCCACAGTAGGGTGGGTATTTTTATAGTTTCTTGAACTGTCCAGGATGCCTTTCCCTGCATGCATTTCACCTGGCAAAGTCCTGCTAACCCTTGAAGATTCATCTCACGTGTTACCTCTTCTAGGAACCCTTTTCTGCTCTCCTTCCCTCCTACCCTAGCTGAGTTAGAAGTCTTTTGCTTCCGTAAGTTCTTAGGAATATTTCTGTTGTTGCTCTTACTACATTGTTTTGTAATTTGCATTTGTAGATCTCTGTGAGTTCCTTGAGGATAGAGACCATGTCTTTTTAATCTTTTTATACTTATGATAAATACCAGATTAATGTTGAGTGGATGGATGAGTGGATGAATGAATAAACTGGAATGGCATGTGGTGAGAAAAAAGGTTGTGAAATTAGATGGAGGCAAGTTATGGGAGGGCTTCCCAGGTGATGCTAGTGGTAAAGAACCTACCTGCCAATGCAGGAGACATAATGAGACACGGGTTGGATCCCTGAGACACGGGAAGATCCCCTGCAGGAGGGCATGAAAACCTTTTCCAGTATTCTTGCCTGGATAATCCCATGGACAGAGGAGCCTGGAGGGCTACAGCCACAGAGTCACAAAGTCAGACACGACTGAAGCATTTTAGCACTCAGTAAGTTATGGGAGGGCATAGACCCTCAGTCATACTGAGAGTCTCTAGATGAGCCTTGGATAACCAGAAGCAGTTTGGAGTGTGGAGGCATGAAGTGATAAGATAGCTCCATGCGTCCTTGGATTAGAGTGTTCCTGTATAAAATGGATTAAAATGGGTAGAATGTCATTTGTAGATCTTGCAGTACTTGTTTAAAGGAGAATAATGGAGATTTCGCTGGTGATCCGGTGGTTAAGACTGTGCACTTTCACTCCAGGGGGTGTGAATTCAGTCCCTGGTCAGGGAACTAAGGCCCCACTGCTCATCTGGAGAACCAAATACTGCCGGGGTTCAGCCTTGGCAGGATCCAGGGGGTACCCTCAGGATGAACGGCATCGGCGAGAGATAGAAGACACGTGAGACCAGCCTTGATAGGGCCAAGTCTGTGAGGGAGGGAGGGAGGGAGGGAGAGAGAGAGAGAGAGAGAGAGAGAGAGAATGACCAGACGGGGGTGTTTGCGGGGTCTGGCAGAGTCTGGCAATGCTTTATTTTTTACCGTGGCTTTTATACCCTAAATTAGTACATTTCTAAGGGGAAGATAGTTTAACATTACATCAGCTTGTTCTTCATGAAACCAGGGTATTTTCTGCATACTTCTTTGTTTATGAGGGTCTTGTACATTATCTTCTGGCCTTGGGGCCTATTGACATTTTATGACCTAGGTGAATGCAAAGCTGTTTTCCGTAATCTATTCTTTAATGAACACAAAGGTCAGTCCTTTTGCAGAAGTTATCAGTTAAATTTATCTAAAAGGTTTACCACACAAAGACTCTGCAGCTCCAGTGAGGCAGCCCCTGTTTAGCATTCCTGGTTAAAATTGACAGGTTTACACTCTTATTTTTCTAAATCTTTAACTATAACCACTTTTAGAATAATATTTTTATGTTCTCTAATAGGGCTTCCTCACCCCCGAAGGGCTCTGTGTCTATTAGGGCCTTTATGTGATTAGGTTCTTTATGCTGCTTTATGATTAGGGTATTATAAGCAATCATGCATATTAGTACCAAGGGCATAAACGCATTTGCCAAATAAACTAAAATACCAGCAAAGGAGTTTGAATTAAAACACTCCTTTCACCCTGGATAATCTCATAAAATACCACCACCTGGGAAACTTATTGATTAAAGTTCTAAATTGATTCTTATTAGGAAAGAGATCAGGGAAGGCCTTCTGCCTTTGTCACAGAAATTAGGGAGTAGTCTATTGAAGCAAGCATCAGAAGAACAGATACCATCTTTAAGGTGAGTGCCGGGGGCAGCTTTGGGGCAGCTTTTCGGAATCCCTGAAAACCTGATCCGCCTTGCCTGTCAGGTTTTCTCCCCATGACCTTGTCATGGGTGGGATCTCGTGTGCTGGCTTCCGGCAAAATACAAACCCTTATGCCAAAGTTTAAAAAAAATAAATAAAGGAGAATAATGAAGGTCTGACCTAGGGGGATTAACATCATTAAATATTTACCAAGTAATTTGGTTTTTTGTGGGGTGCCTCCTTATTCCCTTGCCCGGATACATATATCTCAGTTGTTCTTCAGAGACTTGCTCCACTGTTTCCTCCTCTTCCTCCTTTATTTCACCTGTACTCTTAGGATGTTACTGTCAGGTTTTTTATTGTGTCCAATTTATCCCAATAGTTTTAAAAGTGTCTGTGGAAAGAAAATGTCTAAAATCCATGTCTGTTCATTGTATTATCATAGTGCCTGGCATATGGTAGATGCTCAGAAAGGATTTTTGAGTAAAATGCATAGCATTTTGCTAACAGTTGGTATAAGAAATGATTTCAGCTGTCAACTGATTTGAACTATTTACTTCCTTCTCCAACTACTGTCTGTTCATGCTTAGATACTTTTGGTGCTTCTGGTTCACAATGCACGTTAAGATATTTCATCGAACAGTAGGGCTGACAATGCAGTCTTGATGTTTGGAACATAAAATTATAAAATATGTCACTTCGTGTATGAAGTAAAAGTTGTGACTTGCCATCCCTTTCTTAGTGTAGGGTATATGAGAAAGATATGAAAAACATTGATAAGATGTATCTGCCCCTGTGAGATGAAGTTCTGGTTAAGTCTTTTCCACTGGAGAGTAGGCCTTTGTTACAGAGAATAGCTGGGCAGGTTTCCAGATGGTCACCTCTCTCCTGTCTCTACCAGAGACATGAAGCGAGTTTTTTGTTTGTTTGTTTGTTTTTCACAGTAATAACCTGGTGGAGTTTTGAAGGTAAAATCTTTGAAAATGAGGGGGCCTCGTAAGACTATGGCCCTGAGGAGTTTCTCACTCTTAGGCTAGTACATACCCAGCCCCCAACAGTTTGTCAAAATTACCACTCGAGTGCTTCAGGAAGTTTGTGGTTCCAGTGGCTTCTGCTCCAGGTGAGCTGAACTTGACCACGTTTTTCTTGACCTTTCTCTCCAAATTTAGGGTGGCTGTTTGCCCTGACTTCTGATAAGTCTTAAGAAAAGTTGTTGATTTTCAGTTTTCTTGACCTTTCTCTCCAAATTTAGGGTGGCTGTTTGCCCTGACTTCTGATAAGTCTAAGAAAAGTTGTTGATTTTCAGTTTGTTCAGCTTTTTTCCTGTATGAATGTAGGTGATGACTTCTGTGCTGTTTACATATTAGAGCCGAAAGTGAAGTCTGATTAAGATGTTATTCATGAGTATCTGTGTAGTAAATTATTTGGAAAGCCAAAGTGACTTTGGACTTTCGGTTCAATTGTTGCTTTAGTCTTTTTTTATCTTAAATTTATTTTTTAATTGGAGGATAATTGCTTTACAATGTTGTGATGGTTTCTGCTGTACAGCGATGTGAATAAGTCAGACTTCTATTTATGTATATACCCCTACCTCTTAAACCTCCCTCCCCGCTCCAGGACGGCACAAAACGCCAAGCTGGGTTCCCTGTGTTATATAGCAGCTTTCCACTAGTTACCTACTCTACGCATGATAGATTATATATGTCAATGCTTTAGTCTTTTTTTAGGTTTGCAGCATATTTTAAGCAATTTGGCTTTTCAATAGGTGCCAGGAAGAAAGTGCATTTTGGTAGCATACACGATGCAGTACGTGCCGGAGATGTAAAGCAGCTTTCAGAAATCGTACAACGTGGTGCCAGCATTAACGAAGTTGATATTCTCCATAAATTTACCCCTTTACATTGGGCAGCACACTCTGGCAGTTTGGAGGTAAGAAACTATAAATTATTAAACTGGGTAAGTTTGGAGCTGTTGGCGGCTTTGTAAATTTAGCATACAGGACTGAGGCCTTATGCTGGGCACCACAAATGTTTTTCTTTTTTTAAATTTTATTGAAGCATAGTTGATTTACAGTGTTAATTTCTGCTGCTTAGAGTGATTCAGTTACACATATGTATACAAATATTTTTCTTTTCAATTCACTGTAACATTTGGGTGCTCTTTTTAGCTTTGTAATAAATTGTATCCTAAAACTTAGTGGTGTAAAATAAGCATTTATTTATGCTTAGGAGTGAAGCAGGAATTTGGATGTTAGGGACACCTTTTCTCTGCTCTGTGATGTTGGGGGCTCCAGCGAGAGGATTTAAAAGCTAGGGCTGGAATCTTCCGAAGGCTTGATCACACAGACATCTGGTAGTAGAGGCTGGCTGTGGGGCCTGGCCATCTGGATTCCTCTCCACCCAGGCCTTTTTGTGAGGTCGCCACATGTGGACTAGGTTGTGATTCCTTTCAGTGTGGTGGCTGGATTCCAAAAGCAGCATAGAGGGTGGCTTGCAGAGGATAACATAATGCATACGTAGCTCCATCAAATCTTGATATTTTTGCTGTAATTGCTTCAGATTTTTGGAAAAGAAATGGAATATCACAGATGCATTGGAAGTCCCTGAGTGCCCCTCCCAAGTGTCGTTTCTCTTCTTCCAATTCCAGAGATAACTGTTGCTCTGAATTTGGTGTTTATTATTACCATCTATGTCTTATGCTGTTATTACATATGATTAGATCATGGTTTTAAATGAAGTTTTATATTTAAATGACGTCATATTATTTGGACCATTCTGCAGCTTGCTTTTTTTTTTTGTTCAACAATGTATTTTTGACTTAACGATTTGGTTACATATATGTACTCTGCTGCTGCTGCTAAATTGCTTCAGTCGTGTCCGACTCTGTGTGACCCCATAGACGGCAGCCCACCAGGCTCCCCTGTCCCTGGGATTCTCCAGGCAAGAATACTGGAGTGGGTTGCCATGTCCTTCTCCCTATATGTACTCTAGTTCATTTGTTTTTTTTTTTTTCCTTTTTCTAGTTCATTTCTTTCAGCCATGTTGTAGTATCTATTCTTAGGTAAATATCGGAATTTATTCATTTTTTGATTGATGGATATTTCATTGGTTCTAGGTTTTCAGTAGTACAAGCCATGCTTAGTGAATATTTTAATGCATAAATTCCTTTTTTTATTGATTTATTTTATCGAAGTTTAGGTGATTTGCAATGTATTCACTTCTGCTGTACAACAGTGATTCAGTTACGCATGTCTATATACATTCTTTTCCGTTATGGTTTATCACAGGATATTGCACAGGTCCCCCGTGCTATACAGTAGGACCTTGTTGTTTATCCGTTCTAAGTGTGATAGTCTGCAGAATTAGTCCCCAGCTCCCAGTCCTTCCCCCCACCCCGCCCCTCTTGGCAGCGGTAAGTCTGTTCTCTGTGTCTGTGCGTCTGTGTCTGTTTCACGTGCTGTGTGCTTAGTCGCTCAGTTGCGTCTGACTCTTTGTGACCCTGTGGACTGTAGCCCACTGGGCTTCTCTGTCCATGGGATTCTCTAGGCAAGAGTACTGGAGTGGGTTGCCATGCCCTCCTCCAGGGGATGTCCCCAACCCCGGAACTGAACCCAGATCTCCCACATTGCAGGTGGATTCTATTTCATAGATAAGTATATTATGCACAACTTTTTATTTTTGGGCTGTGTTCAAAGCCAACTGGAATTTTTCTCATGATTCTCATGATTATGTGTGGGGAGCTTATTTTAGCTATTACATTTCCCTATTTCCTGTAGGCTGCACTATGCATTTCTCTTTTTTCCCCTGCCACAGAGTCTGCTTTCTATGAATATGGAGTCTCTGTGTGATTTCCTGTTTGTTTGGGCTTTTCTGCTTCTTGGAACCAAATCTGGTCCAAAGAATCTCTCTCCACCAGTTTGTGTGCCCCACTTGAACTGGGGAGATGTCTCCTTTGCCCTTTTAGTGGCTCCCTCTCACCTGGGAGGAATGTGCCTGATGGGTGTTTCTGTGCCTGCAGCCCTGAGTGGGGATTTTCTCTGCTGTTTGCTCCCACATCCCTGATTGATCTACACTTTGGCAGCTTTCCTGTCTGTTTTTGTGGTTTCAGATGTCTCTTAGCTTCATCAACAATGGGATTTTCCTGCCTTTTTTTAAAAAATGATTTTGAAGAGGAGAGGAAGTACTGATTTTAGTTTGCCAAATTAGTGGTTTTCTTTATGTCCTGCCAATGGACTTCTCCTATGTTACACTCTGTCTCCAGGCCATTTTTAGACTTCCTTGTCTTAATCGCTCCTGTATAACAATTCACAGAATTGTTTTCTCTCCAGAATTTGAATTCTGGTTTCTGCATACAGTGCTTATCATCAGCTCATGCATACCTGACTGGCATCTCATATTCAGTTGGTCTAAAACTAAACCGTTATTCTTTTCACTCCCTTCCTTAGCTTTCCAGGCTATTGTCCTTTGCATCATTATTGAGTTGTCTCAGGGTTTTCCAGAAGCAAACTGCAGTATCAGCATTTGTCTGGATGAAGTGCTTCATGGTGCATATTAATGTAGTGAGAAGTGATCATGAAGTTTGTTGATTGTCTTCCATCTCTGACTCTCAGAATTGTCCTCTCCACCTTCACAGCCTTAGAGCTACTTGATTTCCTTCTTTCTTGGATCATCTACCTCTAGTTAAAACTGACACACAAGATTACTGTTCTGAAACAAAAGCAGTAACCCTTCCTTAAAGAAAGTGAGTGTGGAAGTGGTAGTCACTCAGTCATGTCTGACTCTTTTTGACCCCGTGGACTGTAGCCTACCAGGCTCTTCTGTCCATGGAATTCTCCAGACAAGAATACTGGAGTGGGTTGCCATTTCCTTCTCCAGAAAACCTTCCTTAAGTCTGTGTAGTGACTCTATACTCTCTAGGATAAAGTTTGAGCTGTTTAGTACGGTAGACTACCTCTCCAACCTCAACTCCTGTCAGACTTGTTTCATGCTCCAGTGCAGTGACTGTCATTTCCCAACCTAGTCTACTGTTTCCTATTATTGTAGCCCGTGTACGGGCTATTTCATTTGCCTGGTCTCACCTCTTCCCAGTTGAAATCCAGCTCAAGTAGCATCTACTTGGCAGAGCCTTCTGTGTTTACCCCCTCAGTATCATCCAACTAGCAACTTTTCCCTCAATTTTATACACATTTGAAAAATTCTATTTATCACGTTGAATTGTATTCTCTGTTAGATTTTGAGCTCTTTGAAGGTACCTTTTTTTCATTTGAGTTTTATTTATCTTTTTTCCTCAGCATCTAGTATAGTGTCTGGCATATTGGAGTCACATTGTGGATTTCCAATAAATGTTTGTCATATTGCTGCGTTTGTTGAATTAAATTTATATTTTTAGTATCTAGCACAGTGTATAGCAGTTGTTCAAGAAATGTTTGTTGAATTTTAATCAAATTGAATCTAAATAAAGAAGTTTTGGTGCATTTCTCTGTTGCCATTTAAGATCATCTCCTACTTCTCTACTTTATTTTTTTTTCCCATTTATTTTTATTAGTTGGAGGCTAATTACTTTACACTACTTCTCTACTTTAGTGTTGCACTAATACCTTTACATTTTGTTATCCTTTTTGAGATTTCTTAAGACTTGTGGGACTTAACATTGGTAGTATAAAATGACAGCTAAATTAATGACTGGTGAAAACTGTGCTTTATTAGACTTCATTTTTTTTTCTTCTATCAGATGAAAGCAGCTTTTGAGCCCCTGTAGTTCAGTTCAGCCGCTCAGTCGTGTCTGACTCTGTGTGACCCCATGGACTGCAGCCCGCCAGGCTTCCCTGTCCATCACCAACTCCTGGAGCTCACTCAAACTCATGTCCATTGAGTCAGTGATGCCATACAACCAGCTCATCCCTGTCGTCCTCTTCTGCTCCCGCCTTCAGTCTTTCCCAGCATCAGGGTCTTTTGAAATGAATCAGCTCTTCACATCAGGTGGCCCAAGTATTGGAGTTTCAGCTGCAGCATCAGTCCTTCCAATGAATATTCAGGACTGATTTCCTTTAGGATGGACTGGCTGGATCTCCTTGGGACCCAAGGAACTCTCAAGAGTCTTCTCCAACACCACAGTTTGAACTCATCAGTTCTTCGGCCCTCAGCTTTCTTTAAAAGGTCCAACTCTCACATCCATACATGACTACTGGAAAAACCATGGCCTTGACTACATGGACCTTTGTTGGCAAAGTAATGTCTCTGCTTTTTAATACACTGTCTAGGTTGGTCATAGGTTTTCTTCCAAGGAGCCAAGTGTCTTTTAATTTCATGGCTGCAGTCACCATCTGCAGTGATTTTGGAGCCCAAGAAAATAAAGCCTATCACTGTTTCCACTGTTTCTCCATCTACTTGCCATGAAGTGTTGGGACCGGATGCCATGATCTTAGTTTTAAACAAGTTTTTTCACTCTCCTCTTTCACTTTCATCAAGAGACTCTTTAGTTCTTCTTCACTTTCTGCCATAAAGTAAACTTTTATTTCAGATATATTTTGCACCTTCAGAATTTTCTTTTTTCATAAAAAATTCTCTTTTTCTATTTGATGAATCATTGTTGTCATCATGCTTTTAATTCATTAAACCTAAATTCTTTAAAAAATAATTTCTTTTCATTCTCTGAAGCTGTTTATTATAGGTTTGAAGTCTAAGTTGAGCATCTGTATCCTCTCAGAGATAGTTTCTATTGACCTCATTTTCCTGTGTGTATATTACACATTTTTGTTTTTTAATTAGGTCCCATTTGTTTATTTTTGCTCTTATTTCTATTCCCTTGGGAGACTGACCTATGATAAGAAAACGTTGGTACGACTGATGTCATAGAATGTTTTACCTGTGTTCTCTTCTAGCAGTTTTATGGTGTCATATCTTATTTTTTTAAGTCTTTAAGTCGTTTTGAGTTTATTTTTGCGTATGGTGTGAGAGTGTGTTCTGACTTCATTGATTTAATGAGGCTGTCATACTTTCAACATCCCTTGTTGAAGAGATTGCCTTTTCCTCACTGCACATTCTGGATGTTTAAGATTGTGTATTGTAGCACCTCTGGATTCAGATCCTACTTCCTCTATCCCTCTTCCCTGGGGTGCTTGTTCTGTGTTTGTGTGTTGGTTTGCTTGGACTAATTTTGTGGACTCTTTGTTTCCCTCACAGTGTGTGTCCACTGTTCATTTATTTTTTTTTTAATTCTTTTTATTTTTAAATATTTATTCATTTAGTTTGGCTGCGTGGCTTGAGGGATCTTAATAAGTAGTTTTCCAACTGGAGATTGAATTTGTGCCCCTGCAGTGAAAGAGCTGAATCCTAACCAGTGGATCACCAGGGAATTTCCCTCTTATTTTTATTTTTAAGTCTGGCTTCATAGGGGTCACCCCTGGGACAGCATAGCTTAGTGGTCAGCCAGTGATTAATCAGAGGCTGCGCTTAAATACCTTGAGCCACTAAGGTGACCATCTTGCTAATGATTCTGTGGATGGCTTGGGGAATGTGTTCAAAGTCCAAGCGGTTTATAAGTCAGCTTGGCTTTTTTTTCTTCCCCATGTGTTTTCAGGCCTTAGCCAGGAATGTCTAGCCAGCTTGGGACTTCTTCAGTCTTTCCTGGGTATGAACGATGTTGTACATGTACCCAGCTTTTTAGACCAGAAAGGATAAGTGGAATCTTAGCAAGGCCCACTTAGGTTGTCTCATTTCTTGAATTTTTCTGTTAATTTTCTAGGAGGGTTTTAGTTTTGTGTTTGCCCCAACCAGTATCATGACTGGTTCTGATGTTGGCTTTCCTAGATTGTTGCCACTGAGGAGTAGATTTGTTTTTAAAATGTGCCTGGGCATGGACTTCTCAGTCTCTTTAGCAGGGCAGTGGAACTGTCCACCTGGGTAGAACTTGTGTGTCATGAAGCTGGGGCTAAGGATGCTTGTAGTCCCAGGCTAATATGTTACCACAGGCTCCTCCTGTTCTTAGAATCTGCAGATATTTCTGGATACATGCTTCTCGTTTCATTATAAGCCTTGCAGAATCTTTAAATTTCTTTTTTTTGGCCATGGCTGCTTGGCATGCAAAATCTTAGTTCCCCGGCCAGGGATCAAACCCATGTCCACTGTGGTGGAAGTGCAGAGTCCTAACCACTGCCAAATGGTTGTTTTTGACAGTTTTGTCTGGCTTTGTCATTGCTTCTTGGGGAAGATTTACGAAGCTCCTCATTTAGTCATTTCTGAAGTCCTGCTGATTGGTCAGTTGATTATTGACAGAGATGCCAATATAGTCCAGTGGAAAACAGTATTTTTATTAAATGGTGTTGGCACAACTGGACAGTCGTATGTAAGAAAGTGAACCTTAGTTCATATTTGGTACTATATATGAAAATGTACTGAAAACAGATCATAAAGAAACGTGAAACTTAACCTTAATAAAACTTCTAGATGAAAACATAGGAAATTTTTGCAAATCATAAATATGACTAAGAACTTGTAGCCAGAATGTATGACACTCACAATTCAGTAGTAATAAAATAAAAAACCCAATTAAAAATGGGCAAATGGTTTCAATAGACACTTTCTCAAAGAGTATATATAACTGGTAATGAGCACATGAAAAAAGTGTTCAACATCATTAGCCAGTAGGAAAATGCTAATTAAAACCACAATTAGATGCAACTACACACCTATTAGAATGGCAAAACAAAAAGAAAAACATAACCCAGAAAAATGATAATAACAAATATGGACAGGGATATGGAGCAACTAGAAGTCTCATACACTGCTGGTAGAAGTGTAAACTGATACAGCCGCTTTGGAGAACAGTTTAGCAGTTTCTTGTAAAGTGAAACATACACTTATCTGTGTCCTAGCAGTCCCACTTGTACATATTTACCCAGGATAGAGACCTTGTACATCAGTGTTTACAGTGGTTTTATTCTGCACTACCTATGCAGTGTTAGCATACAGTCATCTCCATGAATATTTGTTGAGTAAAAACGAATGACTTACTGAGATTATTAGTGAGGTAGAGCACCCCCTTCATATTTTATCAGCCATTAATCTCCATGATAGACAGATGATACCTAAGTTACTGCCCTTTCGAAAAAATGATATATCATAATGACTGATGTGACAGTGTATCTGAATGATACAAGAAAGAAACTTCTTGAAGGTAGATGACAAAGTTGAAAATATATATAGACTGTAACACCGTATGTGGCACAGACCTCTAGTACTGAATTTGTTGAGACTTAAGTTATTTTAAAAAATCTTAAGATTTATTTGGTTCCTCCCTTTGTTTAATGTGCTACTTATTTTCTTTTGTTGTTTAGTCACTAACTCATGTCACAACCCTTTGTGATCTCATGGACTGCAGCAAGCCAGGCTTTCCTGTCTTTCACTATCTCCTAGAGTTTGCTCATATTCATGTCCATTGAATTGGTGATGCTGTCTAACCATCTCATCCTCTGTTGTCCCCTTCTCCTGCCTTCGATCTTTCCCAGCATCAGGGTCTTTTCAAATGAGTCAGTTCTTCCATCAGGTGGCCAAAGTATTGGAGTTTCAGCTTCAGAATCTGTCCTTCCAATGAATATTCAGGACTGATTTTCTTTAGGATGGACTGGTTGGATCTTGCAGTCCAAGAGACTCTGAGGAGTCTTCTCCAACACCACAGTTTGAAAGCATCAGTTCTTCGGCACTCAGCTTTCTTTATAGTCCAACTCTCACATCCATACATGACTACTGGAAAAACCATAGCTTTGACTAGACGGGCCTTTGTTGGCAGAGTAATGTCTCTTCTTTTTAATATGCTGTCTAGGTTGGTCATAACTTTTCTTCCAAAAAGCAAGTGTCTTTTAATTTCGTGGCTGCAGTCACCATCTGCAGTGATTTTGGAGCCCAGAAAAATAAAATCAGCCACTGTTTCCACTGTTTCCCCATCTATTTCCCATGAAGTGATGGGACCAGATGCCATGATCTAGTTTTCTGAATGTTGAGCTTTAAGCCAACTTTTTCACTCTCCTCTTTCACTTTCATCAGGAGGCTCTTTAGTTCTTCTTCACTTTCTGCCATAAGGGTGGTGTCATCTGCATATCTGAGGTTATTGATATTTTTCCTGGCAGTCTTGATTCCAGCTTGTGCTTCCTCCAGCCCAGCATTTCTCATGATGTACTCTCCATATAAGTTAAATAAGCAGGGTGACAATATACAGCCTTGACATACTCCTTTCCCGATTTGGAACCAGTCTGTTGTTCCGTGTCCATTTCTGACTGTTGCTTCCTGACCTGCATACAGATTTCTCAGGAGGCAGGTCAGGTGGTCTGGTATTCCCATCTCTTTAAGAATTTTCCAGTTTGTCGTGATCCACACAGTCAAAGGATTTGGCGTAGTTAATAAAGCAGAAGTAGATGTTTTTCTGGAACTTTCTTGCTTTTTTGATGATCCAATGGATGTTGGCAGTTTGATCTCTTGTTTCCTCTGCCTTTTCTAAAACCAGCTTGTACATCTGGAATTTTTGGTTCCCTTCTGCTGAAGCCTGTCATGAAGGATTTTAAGCTACTAGCACGTGAAGGGAGCTCAATTTTTGTACAATAGTTTGAACGTTCTTTGGCATTTCTCTTTTTTGGAATTGGAATGACAACTAACCTTTTCCAATCCTATGGTCACTGCTGAGTTTTCCAAATATGCTGATATATTGAGTGCAGCACTTCAACAGCATCATCTTTTAAAATTTGAAATAGCTCAACTGAAATTCCATCACCTCCACTAGCTTTGTTTGTAATATTGCTTCCTAAGACCCACTTGACTTCACATTCCAGGATATCTGGCTCTAGGTGAGTGACTACACTATTGTGGTTTTCTGGGTTTAAGGCGTTTTTTGTAGTTCTGTGTATTCTTGACACCTCTTCTTAATTATCATTTCTGTCATTTATCGTGCCTATCCTTGCATGAAGTGTTTCCTTGATAGCTCCAATTTTCTTGAAGAGATCTCTAATCTTCCCTGTTCTTTGGTTTTCCTCTGTTTCTTTGCATTATTCATCTAAGAAGGCCTTCTTATCTCCTTACTATTCTCTGCAACTCTGCATGCAGTTGGGTATATCTTTCCCTTTCTCCCTTGCCTGTCACTTTCTCTTCTTTTTTCAGCTGTTTGTAAACCCTTCTCAGACAATCAGTTTGCCTTCTTGCATTTCTAATTCTTTTGGGTGGTGTCACTGCCTTCTCATAATAACAGTGTTTGCTCTGATACAGAATTTTCTGGATCCATTTCAAAATCTGTGGTAGAGGTTGTAAATTGACAGCTGTTGAATGAATTTAACCACAGATATGTTTTGTTGGGCTTGTAAAGTATTGGTCAAACATAAGATTTGGACCAGCATTTCATTCAGTGCAAAAACTGGCTGGGATAAAGTAGAATTTCACCTTATGGATAAGGAAGGTGGTCTCCAGTTTTCCTCATCTCTTACCACTCCGTACTGTTTACCCAACAATAAGGCCAAATGTGGGCTATCACATCATTGTGATTGTGCTTTTGTTTTTCTTATACCTGCGCCCTCATTCACTAGTGATGCTTCTCAGGCTGTAGTATTTTATGATGATAGACTAACTTGAAAGATATAAAAATGTCAAATACCTGCTAACATGGTTAACATGGTTGTTTTCTTAATGTAGTGTCTTCATTGGCTTCTCTGGCATGGAGCTGATATCTCACAAGTAACCGTGCGAGGCTGGACAGCAGCTCACATATCTGCTATCAGGGGCCAGGATGCTTGCATGCAGGTAATAATAACTTGGTTACTTTTTATGTTTTTCTTATAATTTTATTAATTTATTTATGGCTGTCCTGGGTCTTCTTTGCTATATGTGCTTTTCTCTCGTGGGGAGTGGGGGCTACTCTCTGGTTGCCATGTGTAGACTTCTCATTGACGTGGCCTCTCTTGTTGGGGAGCACAGGCTCTAGGGTGCCCAGGCTTCGGCAGGTGGGGCTCCTGGGCTCTAGAGCACAGGCTTAGTAGTTGTGGTTCATGGGCTTAGTTGCTCCATGACACGTGGGATCTTCCTGGATCAGGGATTGAACCCATGTGTCCTGCATTGGCAGGCAGATTCTTTACCACTGAGCCACCAGGGAAACTCTTGGTTACTTTTTTAAAAAGTCAATGCATTTAACTGCTTTAGAAATAACTTCCCTAGTGACTCAGTGGTAAAGAATCCACCAGCTAATACAGGACATGTAGGTTCGATCCCTGGGTTAAGACAATCCTCTGGAGAAAGAAATAGCAGCCGATTCCAGTGTTCTTACCTGGGAAATTCCATGGACAGAGGAGCCTGGCGGGCTGTAGTTCATGGGGTCTCAGAGTCTGACAGGACTGAGCAATTAAACAACAACAAAACAAATCACTCAAACAGATTGTGTAAGATCCGAAATTATTTTATCTCTGAAGTAGTTGGCTCTCTGTTTGGGTTGTTTTAAGGGCTGTTACAGTCATGTCCAGATTACCATGCCTAAAATTCCTCATTTAATGTATTTCCTCGGCTAGAGTTACACATTAATATGTGTCAGGATCTAGTTTGTTAGAGTAAGTAGATTGAATAAATGTAGTGAAATGGATTGAAACTTGGAGGAAGACAAAATCGTATAAGCAAACAGTTCCTACCTGTAAGAAGCCTGAGATTCTATTTACAATGACAGGACCTTTACTCAGTGAGTTACAAAACAGTACACATCATAGTCTATGAGTAAGATTCTCATGAAAGTATAGATGAAAAGAACTGTAGAACTTGAGATAGAGGAATCATAAATGGAGGGAATGAAACTTCCAAATGATACTTCAGCTAATCCTAAAAGAATGGGTTGATTTTAAGAAGATAAGTTGTGAGGAAGCATTGTAGGTAGGGAATGTGTCAGGAGAAAATAAAAATAATGATTAAATTTATCAAACACTTTTTGTCAGTCACAGTCTCCCATGCATCACTTCATTTAATACAATGGTGTTTTGAGTTTCCTTTCATGTAGATTAGGAAACATTCCGAGTTAAGTATGCTGCCTATGTTAGTGACAGAGCTGAAGTTTGAATTCAGACTTTGTCCTATTAACATCTATGCTATAATTCTGTGTGAAATCTTTGAATTGGAAAAGTGTGGTGTGTTCAAGGAATATACTGTTGTATGAGTTTGACTGAGTGTAGATGGTTTGTTAGGTGAACTGTTGTGAACTAAGTTTAGATAAGCCAGATTTGTAAAATGTCTTAGTAATAAAGATTCATTTGTATGGGAAAGAGACTTTTAGATGTGCATATATATATATATGCACACATCTATACACACACACATGGACATTAACAGGAGAATGTGGTATTGAAAACAGTATTTTAGGAAGTTATTTTAGCATGATGCATCCAGGATTATCTAGAATGAATAGAGTTTGGAAGCAAGAAAATCAGAGACTTTTGGTATAATCATTAACCATAGAGGGTAAGATTAGTTGGTTGCAATGAGAAACAAAGAAAATTATTTAAAACATCTTACAAAGCAAGCACTGCCAAAGTGTAGTGAGACTGTAAGGTTCTGAGTCAGAATGCCAGATAATTACGGCACTATAGATAGGGACATCTGAAAGGCAGGGGAGATTTGGGAGGAAGGATGTTGAGTTCAGTTTGGCCCATGTTGAGTTTAAGGTGCCTGTTGGTCATTCAGGTACAGATGGTCCAGGCAGTTGAAAAGGGCACTGGAGAGCAAGATTTCAGGAGAAATAAAGCTTAGAGAAGAGTGTCTGGAGTATTGAGAATTGAGTTTTGAAGCATGTTACTAGTAGGGATCGAAGCAAGTAGTGAAATGAGTAAAGAATTCAGAGGAGAAAGAGAGAGAGAGAGCCAGGATGCATTGACTGCAAGTGAAGGAAGAAGCTGAAGAAGTCAGGTAGTGTATCAGTTACAGAATAAAACTAAGAGGAACAACACTTAAGGAAATGCCGTTGAATTTGAGAACTCTATATTGGGAGGTTGGCTATATTTCTGGAATGATAGAGGTGGCACCCAGTTTGTAGGTGGACTTTACATTCAGGCAGTGAGGTATTAATTTGGAAAGTAGGCGGTGAAAGGAAGGTACAAATACAGCAGTAACTTAAGCGGGTATCAGGGTCAAATGAAGTTTTACTTGATGCTTGCCTTCCCCTAAGCACTGGTTTAAGCCGTTCTTTCTGCCTTGATTGTCCTTATCTTCCTCAAAGTGATCTCTTCATTCTTAGAGCTTTTGTGATGCTTTTGGGTACTGTGCTGTGCATTTGTTACTTACCAAGGACTGCTTTGTCTAGTTGATTATCTTTGTCTCTACATATATTCTAATTCCCTAAGTTAATGCATCTTTATATTCTTTGTAGTGATGTAGTAAGCCCTTGGAATGTGGTTTGTGATGATTATTGACTGGTTTGTTAATGAGAGTCAGCCAAAATCATGGAAGCTATTCTTCCTAAAACTCTTGGTAGGAATTATGACTAAGTAAACTTTAGCTGAGATACTGGTAAATATAGGCTGGTTAGAAAAGAAAAAGGTCTGAGGGAGATAAAACTGAAAAATATTAGCTAATAATTTTTTAAACTAAGTACTCTGTATATTATATAGAGGGACAGGTTGTGTATATTCTATAACCCATATGTAGAAACTGGGCCAAGTGTAAATTCATATAGAATCTCCTCAGATGCAGTTGGAAGTTTCATTTGGAGCTTAGAATTGGTTACTTTAATAATGAAGTCCTTTTATTATATTAAAAACACAGTTAATAAATGATTCTGCTTTTGAAATAGAGGAAGTTTAAATTTCAGTTTTATTAGCTTAGCATTAAATTATTTAAGTTAGTGGTTTTTAATCTGTGCTCATGAAAAGTTTGTTTTATGAATTATATGTACATACTCAAAATGTGAAACCAGTTATGAGTGTCTCCTAGGTAATGTTAAAAAGGATTTCAAGCTTTTTCTTAGGACTGGCTAAGAAATTCTTAGACTTTGCGTGTAGCACACATGAAAAAAACTTACATAATAGCTTAGCTATAGATTAATAAATTGCTTGCCTTTAAATAATCTGTATCTGCATGATTTAGCGTCTGTGTTCACATACATTCCTTATTATTTCTCTGCCTTCAGGCTCTTATAATCAATGGAGCCAACCTGGCCGCTCAAGATGATCGTGGGTGCACTCCTTTACACCTTGCTGCAACACATGGACATTCTTTCACTTTACAAATAATGCTCCGAAGTGGAGTGGTGAGGTGTTCCTGTTAATATGTGAAAATGTATAATCATGTAGATGGACTAACATTTGGGAGTCTGGTTATCTCTTCCTGACTTTTTATATCCTTCATAAGACTCTGAGGACGTAATTTGATCTCTCTCTTTAACTTTCCCATCTTTAAACATGGGAGCAATAATTTAATTAAATCTTTAGCAACAAAAAAACCGGCCCAGTGGTACAAAATATTTCAGAGCCTGTATGTACTTCATATGAGTTCAAAGGTTATACCAGGAAGATACTGAGGCTTCCAAACACATCTTAACCAGCAATTGCAACCTTTCTGAATTGGTATGTGTTTACCTGTGTGTTTCTTTTGTAACTCTTATTTCATGAACTAATTTACAAAGCAGTTTATATCTCCAAAAATTTCATTTATCGTAATATTTATTTTTAAAATTACCCAGTGGTTATAAAAAAAACTTCTCATAAGAATTAAATATTTTTCATTAACTCTTGGATTACGTTCCCAAGATACAATTTGATCATTTGAATCTATCTTTCATTTTGTTGGTCAGGAACTTGTGACCTGTAAAATGACTAGTTAAGTACCTTTTTAGAAGCAGTTTCTATGTGGCAAGTTATATTCTTTTTTAAAAAGATTTAAAAATTTCATTAGTATTTTAGGTTATATGTTCAAATCAGTGGTTGCAGTAAATATATGTTACATTTAGTGTTTGCCTTACAGTTTTAAGAACATCTTCTGGTTCTCATTTGTAGAATTAAACTGCTAGACTTAGTGTTTCTGCTGCAAGATGGAAAGAAACTGAGTCCTTGTGAATGTTATCTGTAGGATCCCAGCGTGACTGATAAGAGAGAGTGGAAACCTGTGCATTATGCAGCTTTTCATGGGCGGCTTGGCTGTTTGCAACTTCTCGTGAAATGGGGATGTAGTGTAGAAGACGTGGACTACAACGGAAACCTTCCAGGTATTTGCAAAAGCAAACATTTTGACTTTTTATTAATAAAAACTTTTCAAATGTTTGAATCATGTTTAAGAAATTTAAACTGTCATCATTCTGATAGTTCCTAACAAAACTGAAGTAGTAAAATATATTTGACATGAACATTAAAAAAAAAGTGTATTTATTTATTTGGCTGTGCTTGGTCTTTGTTGAGGCATGGGGATTGTCCCCAATCTGGGATCAAACTCTTGCCTCCTGCAATGGGAGTGTACAGACTCTTAGCCACTGGACCACCAGGGAAGTCCCTTGACATGAACGTTTTTAATCTTATTTCTATGTTATGTACCCATCATATGATTTTTTTTTTCCTTGAACAACATGTTAGCAGCAAAAGAAAAAGTGGAAAAATAAAAAGCTTCCATTTACTCTTCCCACTAGTTGCTTTTCTCATGTACTGTCTAGTGTTAGTGTTTTTTAAATTATGTTTCCACCCCACAGATTACTTAAAAAAAAAAATAGTACAAATAGTGGACACTGCTCCACAGATGTCTCTGCCCCACAGACTACTTAAAAAAAAAAAGAAATAGTACAAATATTGGACGCTAGTGTGTTTGAACTAATTCGCTCATTGCAGTTGTTTCGCCTGCACTCAGGTAGCCAGTTGAGACCTGTAACACCCTGTCTTCTTCTGAGAGGTGCTGTAAGTTCAGAAGAGAGTTAGACCACAGTGAGATGGGTTACTGAAAATGATAGTTGACCTATATCTTAAAGGAATCTTAGTTGGCAAACAAGTGAAGGGGAAGTCCAGACAAAATGATGACTATAATCAAATCATTCTCCTGTTTAAAAAAACTCCCTAGATCCCTGCAAATCTCTGATTCCTTAGTTTGGCAGGCTGGGCCTTCATAATTTGGCTCTGACCTACCTCCCTGCCCTCATCTTCCATCCTGTGACACTACTTAGTGTCTGAAATCACATTGCTTCCTTCTGAAGGACATCCTTTACTGTTCATTTAGTAAAGAAAGGTCTGTTGGCTTGAACTCTCAATTTTTGTGTATCTGAAACTAGCTATTTTACTCTCAGTCTTTTACTTTTTTTTTTTTGAAGTATAACATGCATATAGAGAAACACTCAATTCAAATGCACAGCTCAGAAAATTTTCATAAGTGAACACTTTTCTGTGAAGTGTTTCAAGAAACAGGATAGTCTTCTTCATATCCTCTTTCTAGTTACTACCAATTTCCAAAGTTAATCACTACCTTGACTTTCAACATAAAAGTCAGTATTTTTCTTTCTGAATTCCATGGAATAAAATAATGCACTGATGTCCTTTTGTGTGTGGTTTCTTTCGATTTTCCAGAGCGTTTGTTATGAATTTATACACCCATGAGCAGTGTATAAGGCTTTCAGTTACTCTGCCTTCTCATTAACACTTGATACGGTCAGTTTTTTTTTAGTTTTAGTCATTGTTTTGAGTATATAGTAATATCTCGTTGTGGTTTTAATTTGTATTTTCTTTGATAACTAGGGGTGTAGAACATCTTTTCATATGTTTAATGGCTGTTTAGTTGTTTTCTTCTGTGAAATACCAGTGTGAAACTTCTGTTTTTTTTTTTTTTTTTTTAATTAAACTGTCCATCTTTTTTCTAATTGAATTGTAGGGGTCTTTATATATGCAAGATACAAGCTCTTAGTCACAGGTGTTGCAACTATCTTTTCTATTTAACTATCTTGTCTATGTCTTGCCTTTTCATTCTTTTAAGATATCTTTTGATGAATAGAAGTTTTAATTTTAATGTTTAATAAGCTCTTCCTTGGGCTTCCCTGGTGGCTCAGAGGTTAAAGCGTCTGCCTGCAACGCGGGAGACCTGGGTTCGATCCCTGGGTCAGGAAGATCCCCTGGAGAAGGAAATGGCAACCCACTCCAGTATTCTTGCCTGGAGAATCCCATGGACGGAGGAGCCTGGTGGGCTACAGTCCACGGGGTCGCAAAGAGTCGGACACGACTGAGCGACTTAACTTTAACCTCTTCCTTTATGGTTAGTGTTTTATGACTCTTACTAAAACGTCTTTTCCTACTATGTGATCTTGAAGACACTCTTTTATGTGTGTGTGTGTATAAATTTCCCCCCCTTGGCCACACCGTGTGGCTTGAGGTATCTTAGTTCCCTGACCAGGGATTAAGTCTGGACTCTGCAGTGAAAACGTGGAGTCCTAACGATTGGATCATCAGGGAATTCCCGAGGACACTCTTATATTATCTTCTAGGAATTTTATTATTTTATTATTTCATTTTTACATTTAAATCTCCAGCCCGCCTATAACCGACTTTTCTGTAATGCAGGGTAAGGGGTGGTTTCATTTTTATTTAGTACTTTATTGAATTTGCCTGATCACTTTGTTAGTCTATTGTTGCCTGCTCGTTGAAAAAACATTCAACTTTTATTTCTTTAAAACTATACATTCTAAAAAATGTATAGTTATTTTATAACCATTTATAGTATATTTTTAATAGTATAATGTAGAGGTTAAGAATGTGGCCTCAGGATTATACTGCTTATATTCAGATCTCTCTCTGAAAAATTATTAATTCAAAATTTATTTTTAAAGTATCTGTGTGTCATTCCCTAGGTGCTGGGGATATCACTGCAAATAAAACAGACGAAAGTCTTTGCCTTTGTGTGGTGGTGAGGGGGGAGACAGACCCTAATAATAAAAATAATAATAAAAATGAATGAAGAAAGGCAATGCCAAAGAATGCTCAAACTACCGCACGATTGCATTCATCTCACATGCTAGTAAAGTGATGTATAAAATTCTCCAAGCCAGGCTTCAGCAATACGTGAACCGTGAACTTCAGATGTTCAAGCTGGTTTTAGAAAAGGCAGAGGAATCAGAGATCAAATTGCCAACATCCGCTTGATCATGGAAAAAGCAAGAGAGTTCCAGAAAAACATCTTTTCTGCTTTATTGACTATGCCAAAGCCTTTGACTGTGTGGATCACAACAAACTGGAAAATTCTGAAAGAGATGGGAGTACCAGACCACCTGACCTGCCTCTTGAGAAACCTGTATGCAGGTCAGGAAGCAACAGTTAGAACTGGACGTGGAACAACAGACTGTTTCCAAATCGGGAAAGGAGTACGTCAAGGCTGTATATTGTCACTCTGCTTATTTAACTTTATATGCAGAGTACTGGGCTAGATGAAGCATAAGCTGGAATCAAGATTGCCGGGAGAAATATCAATAACCTCAGATATGCAGATGACACCACCCTTTTGGCAGAAAGTGAAGAACTAAAGAGCCTCCTGATGAAAGTGAAAGAGGAGAGTGAAAAAGTTGGCTTAAAGCTCAACATTCAGAAAACTAAGATCATGGCATCTGGTCCCATCATTTCATGGCAAATAGATGGGGAAACAGTGGAAACAGTGGCTGATTTTATTTTTCTGGGCTCCAGAATCACTGCAGATGGTGATTGTAGCCATGAAATTAAAAGGCGCTTACTCCTTGGAAGGAAAGTTATGACCAACGTAGACAGCATATTAGAAAGCAGAGACATTACTTTGTCAACAAAGGCCCGTCTGGTCAAGGCTATGGTTTTCCCAATGGTCATGTATGGCTGTGAGAGTTGGACTATAAAGAGCTGAGTGCAGAAGAGTTGATACTTTTGAACTGTGGTGTTGGAGAAGACTCTTGAGAGTCCCTTGGACTGCAAGGAGATCCAACCAGTCCATCCTAAAGGAGATCAGTCCTGGGTGTTCATTGGAAGGACTGATGCTGAAGCTGAAACTCCAATACTTTGGCCACCTGATGCGAAGAGCTGACTCTTTTGAAAAGACCCTGATGCTGGGAAAGATTGAGGGCAGGAGGAGAAGGGGATGACAGAGGATAAGATGGTTAGATGGCATCACCGACTCAATGGACATGGGCTTGGGTGGACACCAGGAGTTGGTGATGAACACGGAGGCCTGGCGTGCTGTGGTTCATGGGGTCACAAAGAGTCGGGTACGACTGAGCAACTGAACTGAACTTAATGAACAAAACGTATATTAAATAAGGATATGTGTTTAGGTTAAATTGCAAAGGGAAGTAGAATGTTACAGGGGATGAAGTTGAAATAGGGTGGTGAGAGAAACCTTCATGAAGAGTTGACAGTTGAGTGAAGACTTGAAGTTGAGAGAACAGGTCTTGATATCCTGGAGGAGAAACATTTTAGGAAGAACTTCAGCAAGTGTAAAGCTCTTGAGGCAGCATCGTGCCTGGGTGTATTTGTGTAATAGTGAGTAGTAACGCCAAGTCAGTGTGGTTCAAACAGAAGTAAGGAGGTTAGTAATGGATGATGAGGTCAAGAGGTAACAGGAGCCATTGGAGGATTTTGTACATAAAGGTGATCTGTTTAAGAGCATCATTTTTGCTTATTATGTTCATAGTACTAGATTGTAATGAGGGTATGGGCATGAGCACTTAGGAGCTTGATGCTATAATTTAGTCTACAATTTCTTAGCCAGAGTAGAGGCGGCAAAGATAGTGAGAAGTGATTGGGCTTTGTGTATCTTTTAAAGATAGAGCCAATAAGATTTGCTGATTGATTAGATGTGGGGACTGACAGAAATAGGACTCAGGGTTTTGGCCTGACCTTCTCAGAAGGGAGAGCATTTCTAGTAACTGAGATGGGGAGAGTTGTGTATGTATGTAAAAAAGGGTAAGGAGTTCAGTTTTTGACCTGTAAAGTTAGAATTTCCTATAATACATTTCAGTGTATACAATGAGGAAGTAGTTAGAAGAATCTGAACTTTCATGGGGAGTTTTTCAATGGGAGGTTCAGCTGAGAAAGTGTACAGTGGCACGTGCCAACGAAGTGTCTTTCGGACTCGGATTCTCCTGAGTTTTGCTGGTAACTTGGGCACTGCCCTATTTCTCCAGAGCCAAGATTTATACATGAATTGGACTGTTTCCCAATGGTCACTTCTCAAGAGGTGTAAAGGCTTTCCTGTTCTTTGTAATTATTGCCTCTAAGCTTGTAGTACTCCAGAACTACTCCTGTTTTCTGCAGATTTTGGGTTATGGCTCTCCCTCAGTCTAATTCATTTTATTTTCTTTCAGGGATTCCTTAACATTAAAAAAATTTTTTTAAATTTATTTAGTGTTAGTTTATTTTAGTTATGCTGAGTCTTCATTGCAGTGCATGGGCTTCTTACTGTTGTAGAGCTTGGGATGTAGGGTGGGTGGGCTTGGTTGCCTGGAGGCAAGTGGGATCTTTCCAGACCAGGAATCAAAACTTGTATCCCCTGCATTGCAAGGCAGGTTCTTAACCACTGGACCACCAGGGAAGCACCCCCTGCCCCCTTCATATTTCTTGTCTGTTCAAGGTATTCTTGTCTGTTTTTCTTGTCATTACGGCTTTAAGAAATGTCTTTTCCTATTATTTTCAAGAATTTAAGAGAAGGAATGGGTGAGATAAATTTGTGTGAATAGACTGTAGATTTGATCCAGTTTTCTTGTTTATAGTAAAAATAATGTTTATAGAAAAGTGACAAAATGCATAGTGATAAAAATAACATCACCCCTATTTGCATAATGACTATTTTGGTTTATTTCTTCCACTTTTTTCCAAAATATTGAGATAACTCACCTATCACCTATATTACATAGAGGGCTTCCCTGGTGGTGGGAGAAGGGGACGACAGAGGATGAGATGGTTGGATGGCATCACAGACTCAAATGGACATGAGTTTGAGTAAACTCTGGGAGTTGGTGGTGATGGACAGGGAGGCCTGGTGTGCTGCAGTCCATGGGGTTGCAAAGAGTCGGACATGACTGATAATAAATAGAAAGCGTTTTTTTTGGTTTTTTTTTTTCATATAAGCTGCACAATTTGGATTTTACTTTCCATGAAAATTTTTTGAGATCTGCGCTTTGGTGACCCTCACTTAGCTTTTCTAGTTCACAGTAAGTGTAACTATTCAACTATTTAGCCTACTGCTGTGGCCTGACTTGGAGGCTAGCTAAGGATATGTATGCTGAAAAAATGGTCTGTTATTCTTGCATCCAGAGTACATCTCTGTTCTATAGAGTGTGTGTGTGTGTGTGCATGCTCAGGTGTCTGACTCTTTGCAACCCCATGGACTGTAGCCCACCAGGCTCCTCTGTCCATGAAATTTTCGAGGCAAGAATACTGTAGTGGGTGGGTTGCCATTCCCCTCTCTGGGGGATCTTCCCGACCCAGGGAAGGTGGTAGGTGGATTCTTTGTCACTGTACCACCTGAGAAGCCCCGTTATTTAGAGTAGGAGAGTCATCTCCCTAGGAGAACTAGAATTAATGTGTTATTTCTTTTTCAAGTTATTTTATTGTCAATCTAAAATTAAATTGTTATTTTCCCTCTCACCTCTAGTTCACTTAGCAGCCATGGAAGGCCACCTTCACTGTTTTAAATTCCTACTCAGTAGAATGAGCAGTGCCTCCCAAGGTTTGAAAGCCTTCAATGATAATGGAGAAAATGTATTGGACCTGGCCCAGAGGTTCTTTAAGCAGAACATTTTACAGTTTATCTGGGGGGCTGAGTATGAAGGAAATGATCCAACAGATCAAGAAAGTAAGTAATAAATCTGAAGTGTTATAGCATTTAAAAAGCAGAATAGAGAAGAAAAGGAAAAGAGTTACAAGGCAAATGTTATATTAAAATATGTTGCATATCATTCTCCACACAGTTCATCCAGATTCTCTTCTTTGTATGAAATATTTTAAGCAGATATATATAGAGATTAATGTAACATAATGAACATTCTTTATACCACTAGATTGAAAAATAAAATATTAGGTTAGATATACTTGAAGTTTCCTGTTTCTCTCAATACCATTCATTCCCTTTTCTCCATCCTCAGAGGTAACCATTATTTTAGATTTATAATTCCATTCTGTGGTTTTATGTTTAGTATATATGTACTCACAAAAATATGCAGTATCATTTTGTGAATATTTAGAGTAGGGAACTTAACTGTTGTAACTAATGAGAAATCCTAAAATTCAACAGTTTAAATGATACAGAAGTTTATTTCTTTTATGGGATAGCTTCAGTTGGAGAGTGAATCTTGTTCTGTGTAGTCATTCAGAGACCTGTTGTCATCCTAACCAGCTCTCTGTCTAGGTGTTGCTAATCCAGCAGGAGGAGGGGAGAGAACAAAGTATAAACTAGGATTTTCAAAGTCTAGTTTGCAGTCATCACTTTTGCTAACATCCTCTTGGCAAGAGGTTAGTCAGTCACATGGCCACACTCGGCCGTGGGGAAGCCTGGAGAATTCAGTAACCAGCTGAGGATCCTCAGCTCTGCTACAACTCTTGTTGCTATGAAAGGAAGGAGGTTTCAGTGGACAACTAGGAGTCTTTGAAATTTCTTTTTTTTTTAAAGATTGATTAATTTATTTTTGGCCGCTCTCGATCTTTATTGCTGTGTGCAGGCCTTTTCTGATTGTGACGAGCTGGGGCCAGTCTTCACTGCAGTGCAGGGCTTCTTTTGTTGCAGGGCACTGGGCTCTAGGTGCCTGGGCTTGCGTGGTTGCAGCAGGCAGGCTCAGGAGTTGTGATGCATGGGCTTACTCCACATCATGTGGGATCTTCCTGGACCAGGGATGAACCCATGTCCCTGGAATTGGCACGTGGATTCTTCACCACCACCAGGGAAGTCCCTGAAACTTCTTTTAAAACTTGATAAAAATGGCATAAAACAGTATGTATTCTTCTCTGACTTTTTTTTGTGAAATGTTATGATTTTTGAGGCTTATTAGACAGATAGATGTATTCTAGTTTATTCTTTTAAATTTTTTGTGTAGTATGACATTTAATAAAAACATTATTATTCCATTCTCCAGTTTGATATTTAGATTGTTTACAGTTTTCAGTGTTACAATCCATGTGGTGATGAATATTCTTAAAAGTGTCCTTGTGTGCATGTACAAGATATTCTTTAGAGAAGTGCCTCACTACCTTTTTCACACGTAGCCTATACTGAAAATGACACTGGTGTGGCACACTGGGACCAGTGGATGAGACTTCTTGAGGTGTACTGCCTGTCTGCTCTGAAGATTGAGGGCTGAGAGTTCTGCCTTGGCAAGCACTTGGGAAATTCTACTTTAGGTTTTGTTTGGTGGGATATGCCCATCTTCAGTATAAATAGGTATAAATGCTGCATTCTTCATCAAAGTGGTCATAGTAATTTACACTCTCATCAGCAATGTTTGGTGAGAATTTAGATGAACAATATTCAGTGTTGTCAGACTTAAAACATTTTTGCCACTTAGTTGGGTATGAAGAGGTTTAACTTGTGTTGTAATTTGCATTTTTTGATTACTAATAAGGTTGAACATTGTTTCATAAAGTTACTGGCTGTTTTAGTTTACTTTTCTATGAATTGCCTGTAGAATTGTTCTTTGTCCTTTTCTAAACTACTTGAGTTCTTTTATATAGTTCTGATACCTATCTTTTATTAATTTTATCCGATATATTTTCTCTCACACTATGACTTTTTTCACAAATGATGTCCTTTATTTTAAAAAAGGCAACTTTATTAAAATATGATTTATGTACAATAAACTATATTTAAAGTATGCAGTTTGAGTTTTAATATATATCATGAAACCACCATCACAATCAAGATGCAAAGCACTTTCATTACCTCAAATATTTTTTCATGCCCTCTCATTTCTTCTTTCACCCTGACCTACACAACCACTGATTTGTTTTCTGTCACTATAGATTAGTTTGGGTTTTTCTAATGGAACTCTTTTGAGATTCATTTGTATTATGTGTATTAGTAGTTCATTACTTTTTATTGCTTAGTAGTATTCCATTGTAGGGATGTCCCATATTTTGTTTAAGCATTCTGTCTTATTGATATTCTGTTTATTTGCCAATACTACACAGCTTTGATTACTAGCTTTGTAGTAAGACTGGCAGTCAGCTACTATATCTTCAACTTTGTTCTTTTAAAAATACTCCTTTTGAGTATTCTAGGTTGTTTTCTTTCCATATATAAAATTGAGAATAGCTGTTGCAGGGTTGTTAGAGGGCAAAATGAGGCAGTCCTTTTAAGCGCTTACTGCCATGCTTGATGTTCAGTAAGGTGTAACTGTTATCATTAGCAACATGTTATTAAGCATTTGCTCTGTGCTGGGCTCCAGGTCAGGTGCATTCACACCTGTGTATGTACGCACACACCTATATACTTCATCTGCTTCCAGTTTCCAGATGCTTTCATCACTTCCTTGTAAACAGAGGGAGTGGTCTGTGCAAACGTACAACTTGAGACCAAGTATATCTTTATGCAAAGGGTTGAAAATGACCATCTCCTTGTATTTTGTGGTGGCCTGAGAGAAACAGGGAAGGTGACAGGAATAGTTCTGGTACAGTATAGTCCTTTTCAAATCCTGAGTGATGGAAAGGCATGCAATAATCTTATTACTTGTCATTGCATCAACTGAACTAATTCTAAAATAACATTCTCATAATATTGAAACCTGAAATGTGTGACTGATTAAGGTAGGGAAAAAGAATGAATTCCTGTGTTTACTGAAATACTGAATTTTTTTATTCATAGCATTAGCATTTCCAGGTCATGTGGCTGCCTTTAAGGGTGATTTGGAAATGCTTAAGAAATTAATAGAAGATGGGGTAATTAATATTAATGAGCGTGATAATAATGGATCAACTCTTATGCATAAAGGTAAGTTATGATTCCTGCTTCAGTTTTAACACAATTGCTGTTGAGTTACTTACTGTTAAAATAATTATTCATTAGAAGCACATGAAAATGTAAAATTTTTCCTGATATGCTGAGAGGTATCAGTCTACCTTATATGGTATACAGGGTGCTTAATTTTCAACTCAAGTGTGATAATTCCTTTTATGTTGGGCATTTATGCATTATTACATTTGAGAGTAATTCACAAGTTCTATTGTGACACTGTCATGTTAGTTAAGTGAAATTCACTACCAGAGAAGTTTCTGAGGACTGTCATTTTCTTTGGACTAAAAATGACTGATTAGTTTATTGAAATAGAAACCATCCCTCTAGAAAAAAAGATTGAGCAGGGGACTTCTCTGGTGGTCCATTTGTTAAAAAATCCGCCTTGCAGTACAGGGGATGTGGCTTCGATCTCTGTTTAGGGAACTAAGATCCCACATGCCTCGGTGCACTGGGCCCACGCCCCACGACAAAGGATCCTACATGACACAATTTAAGATCCCATGTGTGGCAACTAAGACTTGATGCAGCCAAATAAACAAATAAATATATATATTTTTTAAAAGGTTGAGTAGAATTTTCTTCTTTCTTGTGCCCTGCAAAAATGTTTTTACTGCCATAGAAATATCAGTGAACATTAGATTTGAACACATTTTCAAAATATCTGCCATTTTTGTTTGTGCTCTCCTTCCCTCTATGAGAATCTTAATCTTTTTATGTTTGTTTTTAAATCAGACTGTTAAATTGTCAGCTTAGTGTTGGGAATATATACTGTAGGATTTATTCTTGACAATCTTACTTTTATTTATAAAATAAAAAAACAAATTTTTAACCTACTGCATGTGACTTTCCATTCTGTTTGATTTGTGATATGTCATAAGTTTCTTCATAATCAATGGCATATAATTCTGTTAAAAGTCTTAGTGTAAAAAGTAGGCTTGTTAATATAGTCTTGTGTTTGAATTGGACTTTATTTCATACATTACTTCTGGGAGTCCCAGTCGCAGATCGTGTTTTTGTTGGTTCTGTTGTTAGCTTAATCATTAAAGTTCATTTAAGTCATGTTGGTCTCAAGTATAGAATCTAAGCACCATGTTTTATCAGACAGAGTCAGTCTGTGGAGCAGGAGGAAGAGGAACATGAAAGGAGTTTCTCCTCACATAGAAAGGTCCTCACTTCAGTAAATGTTCTACCCTAGACTTGGAGAATTTCATTCCACCTATCTCCGCTGAATGTTTAGGTGTAAAACTCTTTACCATGAGGTTTGTGAATGGGGGGAGATTCAAAATGTTCATAGAGTATTTTTTAAAATGTGGTACCCTGGAGCAAAGTTCCATATCATATCCTATATACATAACCGGTTTCTATTGCTAATGTGTGTGTGGGGTGTCATTATTTTAGCATTGTAGCAAAGATGGGCATCTTGAGGTCTGGGAAATCCCGTAGTGTTTTTTTTTTTTTTTTAATACATGTTTGTTTATTTTTTTGGCTGTGCCAGGTCTTAGTTGCTATGCGTGGGATCTTTAGTTGTAGCACGAGAAATCCTTGGTTGCAGCATGTGGGACCTGGTTCTCTCAGCAGGGATTGAACCCTAGGCCCTCTGCATTGGGAGTGTGGAGCCTTAGCCACTGGACCATCAGGGAAGTCCCCTGCAGTATTCTTTGTTAGCTGGTTTTAGATTTGCTGAGAGAAACCCCAGTCTCTTCAGGAGCCAGCACTGAGTTTTGGTGATGAGTCAAGCAGAGAAGGAGAGGACAAGAGTCTTCCAGGCCTTTGTATGCTGGCCTGCAGTGCTGTGGTGAGGGCATTGCTATGTCACTGGGTCTGGCTTTGTGTCCTTTCCTCACTGTTGCCAGTATTGGAGGTAGATTGACTTTTAAAGCATCAGAGTCATACTTTTGTATGTTCCTCTTCTTTGACTCATCTTAGAGAGGCATGTATAGATTCAGCAGGGCTTCCCAGGTGGCTCAGTCGTATAAGAATCCACTGGCCAGTGCAGGAGATGCTGGAGACGTGAGTTCGATCCCTTGATCGGGAAGATCCCCTGCAGAAGGAAATGGCAACCCACTCCAGTATTCTTGCCTGGAGAATCCCATGGACAGAGGGGCCTGGCGGGCTACAGTCCATGGGGTGACAAAGAATCAGACATGACTAAGTGAAAGAGCACGCACACAGCACATAATTCAAATATATATGCAGAATCACACATGATTGACCTAAAGGGTTAAACAGTTGGAAAGCTAAGACAACAAGGAAGAGTTCTGCAAAGTGGTCGTCTCCATCCATTCATTCACTTAAAAGATAAACAGTTGTGGAATCCCCTGTAGGGTCGCAGAGAGTCAGACACAGCTGAGCAGCTGAGCACACGTGTATGTATTCAGACCAACCACGTGCCTGCACCATGAAGACAGTATGAGATTTAGACCTTATTGCCAAGGAGCTACATGCTTATACTGTGAGCACCTAGAGATTTGTATAAGTCAGGGTATAATCAGTGGCAAAAAGTATTTGGCTGTTAAAATACATGGAATAGGAATTCAGGAGTAGATGGTGAGGAACAGAAGTTTCTTCGGGTTAAATTACAGAGGAAGTGTCATGGGAATATAGATATAATATGTTAGTAAACACTAAACAGGGTGTAAAACTGTCATCATATTTAATCCTTATTGTAGTTTTATGAAGCAGTAGTGTATTATTATAAATATGACATCAACTCTGCAAAAGGTAAGGAAATTGAGGTCCAGAGGGATCAGGGTTTTTTTCTTTTTTTTAATGTTCATTAAAAAAAATTGAAGTTTAGTTGATTTACAATGTTTCAGATATATAACAGAGTGATTAAGTTATATTTACATATATGTACATATTTTTCAGATTCTTTTCCATTGTAGATTATTACAAGTTATTGCATATAGTTCCCTATGCCATACAGTAGGTCCTTGTTATTTATTTGTTTTATATATAGTAGTCTATCTGTTAATCCCAAATTTCCAATTTATACCGCCCCCCTCAGGTTTCTGGACTGAGGTTGCACAACTAGTAAGAGCAGAGCTAAGATTTCATTCATTTTCTTCATCATTTATTCATCAACTCTGTATTATTATTTTTATTATATTTCTGCATGCCAGCCACTTTCTAAGTTCTGTCCTGTCCTCCAGTCTGTTGTTTAGTGAATCTAAACGCAAATCTTTTTAGATTATTGAACTCCCCCACCCCCTCTACAGTTTCCCTGAGTCTTGAGATGGACTGAGGAGGAGGGGAGAAGTTAGATGAGCATGTAATTGGGTGATGGGCACCAGGTGTGAAAACATATAAGCTGAGTTTGGAGGTGAAAATTACTATTGAGTGCATGTGTTTTAAGGAGAGATGATGAACAGTTTATGTAATCATCGAGGAGACTGTAAATTCTGAGTTGTGAAGGTCAGAGGAATAAACTATTTATAGAAGATGACAAAAGATTTTTCAATCTTGCACATTCACATAGATTATACTCACATTTGGCCTGATACAGGATTGGTCAGAAGCTGTGAGTACAGTCGATGAGCACTGGATAAGGGTTAGCACAAAGCATAGATTATGGTTTCAAATCCATTACTTATTGGCTGTGTGATGTTAAATAAATATCCTCTTTGAGCTTCAGCTTTTTTGTATCTGTATGTAAAGTTTCTACATAAGGGCTGAGCATAGCAAACATTTGATTAAATATGTGTCTAATGAATGAATAAGTGACATAGAGAAAATAACATCTGGCCAACCTACTTTTGTTGATTATTGTAAGGATTAGTATTTACAAAAGTACTGTCTAGTGGTACTGTCCAGAATTTTAGAAAATTGTTTACTGATAACAATAACTTTCGTGTGTGTGCATTTTGTTTTGTTTGTTTTTTTACAGCCGCTGGGCAAGGCCATATAGAGTGTTTGCAATGGCTGATTAAAATGGGAGCAGACAGTAACATTACCAACAAAGCTAGGGAGAGACCCAGTGATGTGGCTAAGAGGTATCTCTACCTGTTTTGCTTCTTTGTTTTTAAAATTTTGCATGTATTCTCTTATACTCAGAATTCTATCTCTGAAGATTTCTGAAATTATAGGACTCAGTCAAATGCTGATGACATGATAATTTTCAAGCTGAATTGATGTTTGACAACATATCAGCTCTTCTCTCTAAAGCAGTAATTTTCAGCTAGGAGATAGTATCGTCCCCTTTCTTTGTGGAGTGGTGAATTTGGAAATGTGTGCGGAGGGGTGTTGTCACAATGATGGAGACCATCACTGATGTTTCATGAGGTCAGTCCAAGGATGCCAGACATTCTACAGTGCTCAGAATAGTGGTGTACAACAAAGAATTGTCCTGCCCAAATGCTGGTACCTGTTGAGAAATGCTGTGTAATAGAAAGGAATAATCAAAAGGAGTCGAATGGATTTTGAAACAGATTTTAATATTTGTATTTGAATTAAGTGTAACACCCATTATTGCTCACTTGGAGCTCATTTCAGATCAGGTCCTCAAGGAATACTTTAGTTCATCCATTTGTTCATTTGATTGTTTTTCATTCAGCTTAACCATGTTCCAAGTGCTGTGGTTAGCATTAGAATTACTAAGATGAAAAAACTTAGTCCTTGCTCTCAACAACCTTATGGTCTTGTGGAGAGATAAATGTGCAAATGTAACCTTTATTTATTATAATTACATTATCAGTACACGTTATATATAGGATCTTCCCGACCCAGGGGTTGAATGTGGGTCTCCTGCATTGTGGACAGATTCTTTACCATCTGATCCACCAGTGGAGTCCTATATAAAGTACAGTAAAGGACATAGAAGAAAAAGTGCCCAAATATTTCTGTGTGAAACTTGTGGGGGAGAAATGTTAATACAGATGGTGGTAAGAGTTATGAAGGAAACTGCAGGGTGTCAGAATTTATATAGAAGTCTGGGAAAATTTTTTTCTTGGTGAAAGCAACATTTATGCTGCCACTTGAAGGAGAAAGAGTTGAAAGATAACGCCTTGTGTGTTCAAGGAATGCATGTGACTCAGAACAACTTGAGTCTAAAATAGGAGTGTGGACTAAAGCTGCACATGAGGCTTGACAGGATGCAAGGGCCTAATTATTCATTAAGTTGCCATGCAGTTTTTGTTTGTGAGGTCATGTTCCATAAAATTTTTGTCTGTAGGATCTTTTTGAAGCCTTGGAATATGGTTTTGTTTTACTACATACTAGCATCATTACCAACTCAGGCTAACTTTTGTCTTTATTTTTAAAAATAGATTTATCAGTAAAGCACACAGATTTGTGCAGCACAGACTGATGAACTCTGATACATGTGTCTACCCTGTGAAGTCATAATCACAATCAAGATAGTGAACTTTTCCTTTATCCCTCAAAATCTTGTGCACCTTTGTAATCTCTCTCCCTTCCACTGCTTTCCACTGCTGCATCCCCAAGCAAACATGAGTTTGCTTTCTGTCACTAGAGATGAGTTTGCATCTGCTAGAATTTTATATAAATGGAAACTTACAATATATACTCATACTCTTAGGTATGTGGCTTTTTTCACTGAGCATAGTTATTTTGAAGTTCGTTCATGTGTAGTGGTTCATCTCTTTCTTGTTGCAGTGTAGTATTCCATTGGCTGTGGAATTCCATAGTATTCCAGAGTTTGATTATCCCGTAACCTGTTGAAGGATGTTTTATTTGTATCTACTTTTTGGTGATTATGAATACAGCTGCTATATATATTTACATACAGATTTTTGTGTGAACGCAAGTATTCAATTCACTTGGGTAATACTTAGGAGTAGGACTCCTGAGTCAGATGCTAAAGTGAAAGTGAAGTCGCTCAGTCGTGTCTGACTCTTTGCGACCCCATGGACTGTAGCCTACCAGGCTCCTCCGTCCACGGAATTTTCCAGGCAAGAGTACTGGAGTGGGCTGCCACTTCCTTCTCCAGAGGATCTTCCTGACCCAGGGATTGAGCCCAGGTCTCCCGCGTTGTAAGCGAGACTCTTTACCGTGTGAGCCACCAAGGAAGTCAGGTGCTAAGGGTGTGTTTATCTTTTTAAGCAACTGTCACAATGCCTTCCAAAGTGACCACACCAATTTGCATCTCACAAGCAATGGATGAGAGTTTCTGTTACTCCTTGTCATGCCAGCATTTTATATTGCCAGATGTTTTGATTTTCGTAATTCCAGTAGGTGTGTACTGGTATCTTATTGTGGCTTTTAATTTGTTTTTTCCAAATGAAAAATCATTTGATGCATCTTTTCATATTCATATTTGTCATTTGTTTGTTTTCCTTTGGCAAAGTGACCGTTCAGATCTTTGTCTAGTATTAAAACTTGGGTAGTTTTTTTTTTTTTTTAATTGTTGAGTTTTAAGAGCTCTTTCTATATTCTGGATACTAATTCTTTCTCAGATGTTTGTTTTGTGAAGATTTTCTCTCAGTTGTGGTTTGTTTTTTCATCCTCTTAATAATGAGCAAAAATAATTTAAAAAAATATTTGCTAATTTATTTGAGTGTGCTGGGTCTTAGTCGTAGCTTGCAGGATCTTCAGCCTTTGTTGTAGCATGTAAGATTTAAAAAAAAAATAGTTGCAGTATATGGGATCTTTTAGTTGCAGGCATGCAGAATCTCTGGTTGTGGCATGTGGACTCTTGGTTGCAACATGTGGGATCTAGTTCTCTGACCAGGGATGGAACCTGGGCCCCTGCATTGGGAGTGTGGAGTCTTAGCCACTGACCACCAGGGAGGTCCCAAGAGCAAAATATTTTTTTTTTTATCAATTTGCTCTTTTAGGGGTTACTCTTTTGGTATCATATCTAAGAAATCTTTGATTTCTTCCTCTTTTTTTTTTTTAAGTAGCAGCTTGATGTAGTTTATTTATTTATTTATTTTTCCTTGGGCTCCAAATCCACTGCAGATGGTGACTGCAGCCATGAAAAATTTTTTTTTTCATTTATTTTTATTAGTTGGAGGCTAATTACTTTACAGTATTGTAGTGGTTTTTGCCATACATTGACACGAATCAGCCATGGATTTACATGTGTTCCCCACCCTGATCCCCCTTTTGTTTTCTTTTAGACATTGTTTTAGGTTTTACACTGATGTCTGTGATCCATGTTGAGTTAATTTTTGTATATGGTATGAGGTATGCATCTAAGTTCTTTTTATTTTGCATATGGGTATCTAATTGTTCTAGCAGCATTTGTTGAAAAAGCTGTCTTTTTTCCTAAATTGCCTTTGTGTCTTTGTCCCAGTTAGGTGTCCATGTATACATGGGCTTATTTCTGTACCCTATATTTTAGCCATGGATCTGTTTGTCTATATCAGTGTCACGAGTGATTATAATGTCTGGCCCACATTTTTTTGTCACTCATCCACTAAAATGCTAAGTGTGAGTGTGGTGTTATAGAAGTACCCTTGAATCTGTTGTAAAGCAAGTACTCAGTAAGTGCTAGCTGTTAAGTTACAGTCTAGTAATAGATATAATGAATTTTTTTAACCTTACAACTTCCTGTGTTTATTACTATATCATTAATGATTTGCAATACCTGGTGAAAGGTTAGGATATATGTGTGCATGTGGTTATGTAAGTATGTGAGGAAAAAAATAGGGATTTGAGGTTTTTGTGTTTAGTGAGTAATTCTTCATCTCCTAAGAGAAAGCAATTAAACATTTTCATTAGCAAAACTTTGGGAAAAAATATGCAGGTTACATACAGTCACAGCAACAACCTGAAAACCAAGAGTATATTACTAGCTTCATAGAGGTGTGGAGAAGATCAAAGAAAATAGGAAATGTGGATAGAAATATCATTATTTTTCCATTAAATTTCAAAGCCATGCTGAGTGTTTGAGGGTTGAGGAAGGATGAAGATTAAGGGGGCTAGAGCTGTAGTTTTCCCTAAAACTGGAATCAGAACTAATTCTACAACCTAACTTAGGCCGTCAAGGAAACGGTAGTAAACAGAGGTAGATCAAGTAGGGTTGTTCTGGGTTTTCTGCCAGTTGAGCAGCTCTGTCTGGGGCACACCAAATATTCTTTTGATAGTAGATCACTTCTTTCGGTTGGATTTTTGCCACTAAAAATTATGAAATCTGGGAATTCCCTAGCAGCCCAGTGGTTAGGACTCTGTACTCTCACTGCTGAGGGCCTGGGTTTAATCCCTGGTTGGGGAACTAAGATTCCACATGCCATATAAATTGGCCTCTCCCAAAAATATGGAATCAGCCTTTAGTATGACTGCTTGTCCTTCGTTTCCACTAACTATTTGAGTTTCCTGCATAGCTGGATATGTGTCACATTGTCACCGAATTTCAGATACAGTTTTGCTTCTTTAGTGGTGGGTGAGCTGGTGAGATGATATAGAGTGTAATTCCCTAAATTAAGTACAAACTGTGATTTAAATTTGAAAAAGATTATGGATCCTGTTAATTACTAATTCTTTTCTACAGGTTTGCCCATTTAGCAGCAGTAAAGCTATTAGAAGGACTACAGAAATATGATACAGATGATGAGAATGAAATTAATGAAAATGATATTAGGTTTTTTATAAGACATGGTGTTGAGGGAAGCACTGATGCCAGAGATGATTTAGGTCTCAGTGAGTCAGATAAAACAGATGCCAGAGGTAAGTGTGCCAACTCTTTCATGATTTTCCCTTTAAAAAAAATACCATAGCCAGTTTTTACCACAAACTTGGGGAATTATTCTAAAGGTAATTACCATCTACAAAGTAAAATACTTTGGTATTTTGGGGAGAAGTAGTACAAATTTTTGTACTAGGGGTTGTTGAACATACAAAGAATATAAGACATGATCTCAGTCCCTCCATGAGGAAAGTGATATTTTCATGCCACATAACCCTAATTTCACTTCTCATGGTGTCTGTCAGAGAACCTTGGCTCATATGAGTGGATGAGAAGAACTGTTTCAATGGCACTCTTTCATAATGAGAAAGATAAGAAGGATCTGTTTGAATGGAGGCTAACCAAAGCAGAGGCAGGTGTAGTAAAGTGAGCAGTGCTTGGGCAGTGGATTCAGACATCAGGGCTTCACCTCTTTCTAGCTGTGTTACTCTGAACCTTGGTTTCCTCATCTATAAAAATGAGAATATTAACATAACATCACCCTCACAGAGTGCACTAATGAATGGGATGTGCCTAGCTCATGGTAGAAGCTTAGTAAATGTCAGTTCCCTTCCTCTTTTTTTTTTTTTTTTAAATTTATTCATTTATCTGGCTGTGCTGAGTCTTTGTTGCTGTTTGGGCTTTTCCCTAGTTGCAGTGAGCAGGGGCTTCTCTCGTTGTGGAGCGCAGGCCCTAGAGCGTCTGGGCTTCAGTAGTAGCAGATCGTGGGCTCAGCAGTTGCGGCTCCCGGGCTCTAGAGCGCAGGCCCAGAAGTTGCGGTGCGTGGGCTTGGTTGTCCCTCGACATGTGGGGTCCTCCTGGACCAGGGATTGAACCTGTGTGCCCTGCATTGACAGGCTGATTCTTCACCACTGAGCCACCAGGGAAGCCCAGTTCCTTTCTTCCTGATCTCTGGAAAGTACTTTCAGTTATTCTGACAAGAACTCGTTGTACCAAAACTCTGTTCTCTGAGAAAAATTTCTAATTCATGTCTAAATAAAAGAAATTTTTTTTAAAGAACTCCCAGAACACTGTTAGATAGAACCTCATTCTCCGGGAGATGGTAGAAACCTCTTTCCTGGTGAATGCAGCGTGAAGATGCTGATGCCAGGGGCTCCCAACAAGCAGCCCACCTGGATCGCCTCATAGCAGGGCTCAGTCAATGATCTCTTCAGAATTTCCTGACAGCTTTATTTTAAATAGCTTTATTGAAATGTAATTCACATACCATTTAATCTAATCTACCTATTTAAAGTGTATAATTTAATAATGGTTTTAGTGTATTCAGATTTGTGCAACCATTATTACAATAAAATTTGTAGTATTTCTATCACCCCCAAAAGAAAGCTCACACCCATTACCCGTACCTTCTTTTCCTTACCCCCAAACCATCCCCCAAATTAGGCAACTGCTAATCTACTCTCTGTCTCTATAGGTTTGCCTATTCTGGGCATTTCATATGAATGGGATGATACCATCTGTGGTCTTTGGTGACTAGCTTCTGTCACTTAGCACATTTTCAAGCTTCATGTACTTTGTAATGTGGATCATTACTTCATATTTATTCTTTTTTACTGCTAAATACACTTTATATATCCATTTATCCGTTGCTGGTCATTTGAGGTTTTTTCCATATTTTGGTTATTAAGAATAATGCTGCTGTGAACATTCGTATACACGTTTTTGTTTGGACATGTATTTTCATTTCCTTGGATACACCTAGGAGTTGGGATTGTTGCATCATCTGGTAAAAGTATGTCTGGCACATTGAAGAACTTCAAACTGTTTTCCAAAGTGGCTGCACCATTTTACATTCCCACCAACCACATGTGAGGGTTCCAGTTTCTCCACATCTTACCAGTACTTGTTGTTGTCTAATTGATTATATTAATAGTTGATTAGAGTGTGTAGTGGTATTTCATTTGGTAGATTTGCTTGGCATTTCCCTAATGATTAGTGGGATGTTCAGTATCTTTTCATGTGCCCATTGATCACTTGCATTATCTTCTTTGAAGAAATATCTACTCAAATCCCTTGACTATTTTTCAACTGAGTTATTTATCTTTTTATTATTGAGTTGTAAGAGAACTTCCAGATTTAAGTCCCGTGTCACACACATGATTTCCAGATAATTTCTCCTGTTCTGTGGGTTGTCTTTTTTCTTGATGATGTCCTTTGCAGTGCACATGCTTTTCATTTTGATGAAATCCACTTTATCTATTTTTTATTTTGTTTGTGCTTAGATTTCTTTTTGTTGATTGTACTGAGAATTAGCAAGGACTTACTAGTATTGCCGAAAATGAACAAGTGATTTGTAGAATTTCAGTGTCTTCTGAAATGATTTGAGCAGGAGATATTTGTAAAGTATCATTGTCAGTGAATCACAGAATTTTTGAAAGATGCTTTGGGAAAGACCATGAATGAAACCAGAACAGGTCCTTACTGTGGTGTGTTTGATGTAAACATCAAATTGGGCTGGCGCCCAATCGTGGTGTTTGCAGCTAGTGAGGGTTTGTATGTGCTGTTTTCTTATCCTTATTTAATTTTATTCCAGAACAAAATCCAAAGGACTAGCCAGTCTCTTCTTGGAACATTAGGTTTTGCAAGAGCACCTGTAGGGGACTGGTTGGATTTCTTGTCATCCCAGAATTCTTGGAACTGAGTTTCAGTTCAGAGCACTCTTTAGTGAGTTAGGTTTAGGGTCATGGCATTATAGAACCCTGGAACCATTTGAGGTTTGGCTCCTGGCTCAACACTCCTGTCATGTCATCCAGCATCCAGTTACTTTCAGTGAAGACACTCACTGTTGCCCAGATGGCCCATTTCTACCTTCTGACAGGGTTCTTGTGAGGATTAAAATGTACAAGGCACTTAGTGCAGTGTCCTGCCCATCATCGGCACTCCACAAATGCATGATAACTCTTACTGCTTTTATTTCGTTTCACCTTTGTTAAAATCTCTCTTTCTGGAGCTAATCCTGATTAGTCCTAGCTCTTAAAATCCCATAGAACAGCTTTTTCAAAACATAGCCTTCAAATATTAAAGATTAGATAAACAGTCACAATTCTTTCAATCTTATATAACATTAAAAAAAAAAAAATCCCCTCTATTTGCTTGCTGGTGGTTATGGTGGATCCCAGACCTGTCTGTGCATCTGCATTGTCTGAGGAGCTCGTACAGGGTATGAAGACCTGAATTTGTAGGACTGATATGGGGCTCAAACATATGCATTTTAAAAAGTGCCCAAGTTGATTCTGATGTGTGCCGTTTGGAACCTGCAGCTCTAACCAACTGAGAGATAAATCAGAGGAAGTGATTTGTTAACTGGTTGTATGGCAGAATTTCTCAACTTCTGTACTATGGACATTTTGGGCCAGATCCTTATTTGTTGAGGGGTTTCTCATGTGTATTTTAAGATGTTTAGTAGCATCCTGAGCCTCTACATGCCAATATTCTGTTTCCCTTCATCCTCTAAGGGTCAGCAAGTTAAAAGGTCTCCAGATATTGCCACATACTCCTTGGAGGAGAAAATCAACCCAGGTTGAGAACTAGTACCACAAAGGATAGAAAGATCCTAGTTTTAATAGTTGGAGAATAGCTCAAAGCAGCTATCAGCAAACTTCCTTCTCAGTATCATCTTTTGACAAAATTTGGGAATTGGATTAGTTCTGGTTTATCTTAAATGCATCAAGCATATTTAAGTTTTTCTAATTATCTGACATAATTAGATCGTGCCTGATCGGTAGTCCTAAAATGCTGCTGGCCAGCCTCCCTCCTTCCCTGTTCATGGTATTAATAATAGCCGTAACAATGATACATCCTCCAGCATCAGGAAAATAATCACCCATTTAGGTATTTCACTGTTTGTTCACCCTAGTACTTTGCTACTGGTGTTTATCCTTCTATGTAGACACCACCCTCCCTCCCTTCACTTCCCCTCACCTTGTAGACACGGCTCTAGAGGAAGAATATGCTTCAGGGCCAGCCTCCTGTGAGCACATGGGCTGTTACCCATCTAAACTAGGTTGCTATTCAACTCTGTCTTTCAGTGAGAGCTTATAAGAAAATCGTAGAATTGAGACACCTCCTTGAAATTGCCGAGAGCAACTATAAACACTTGGGAGGAATAACAGAAGAAGATGTGAAGCAGAAGAAAGAACAGCTCGAGTCTGAAAAGTAATGTCCTCAAAATGCTAGTGATTTGTTTTTACTTACCTTTCTAAATGCTACGTGAGGGTTTGTTGCTGAACAACTTGTTTTTTCATCCCACCAAAGGGTTTGAGTTTCCAACCTGTTTTCCTCTTAAACTCTCAGATGGAGAAGGTGTTAAGATTGTTTAAAAATTGTGGTAAAATATGCATAACATAAAATGTGTCACCTTAACTGTTCTTAAGGTAGAATTCAGTCGTGTCATGTACATTTACATTTTCGCACAGCTGTTCTCCAGAACTTTCTACCTTGCAAAACTAAAGCCTTATAAGGAGGAGTTGTTGTTTTTGAGACAGCTACTTTGAGATTTTCAGCCAACAGTCTCTAGCCATCCCTGTCATATTGGACTTCCTGCTCACAAGTGTGTGACCCAGTCCTGTGTTCATGGATGGTGGTGCCCCCCATATGCTCTCAAGCCTGGAGGCAGTGAGAGCCCCCTTGCCTTTCACTTTTTGCACCCAAGGTCGGCTCTCGGCACATCTGGCCTCGCTCTAGTTGATGAACAACTGCTGCGATAGAGGGTGTCAAGTGCTGCTTCCTCCCACTGCTGCTCTGCTCGTCTGTGTCCTTTCCACAGGGCTCAGAGAGCGCAGGCAGGCAGGAGGGAGACTGCTGCTTTTATCAAACGTGGGTCTTTAAGGAGCAGAGCACATGGGTTCTTTGCTTTCCCTGCCTTTCCTTTCATTGGATTCTCTTCCTCCTCCTTAGAACCTCTTGTTTCCCTTTCATTCACCCTCTTCTGCATCCTCTCAGTAAGAGATCTGGTAATTTATTCAAAGTAACATCTAAGTCTTTGATAGGATGAATGTGCTCTCTTTCTATGGATATTTGAAAGTTGTGGTAGACAAAAAAAATTTTTTTTAATCAGAATGTCCTTGTATTTCATAAATCACATCACACAAGTAACTATCCACTGCCTCTGTAAAGTCTTTTGAGATGTCGAATGTTTTTAGTATTGGCCTCTGCCTAAGAGCCTAGCTAAAATTTCTTAGATCCCTTGTAGTCTAGAAAAGTACTTCACAGTGGGGCAATTATTTCCTAGATAATGAGCTTTAAATTTTGTTCCCTTTACTTCTGAGGCAGATTACTCTATTACTTGTACTGTTGATACTTCTGAGCACTGCTGTATGCCAGGCATTAGGTAAGCCTCTCATATATACTGTTTCATGCAGTCTTCATACTTCCATGAGCTATTGTCTCACTATGTGGATTAGGAAACCAAGATTTAACTACAGGTTAAGTGACTTGCATGAAGTCACAAAGGGAGGACTAAGGGTGAGGGGTGGAGCCAAGATTTGGCCTGAATCTATTGACTCCGAATCTATTAGCCAAGGTCATTACAATTTTAATAGTCTTCTTGTTGTTGTTCAGTCACTAAATCGTGCATGACTCTTTGTGACCCCATGGACTGCAGCATGCCAGGCTCCTCTGTCCTGTGTTAACTCCCGGAGTTTGCTCAAATTCATGTCCATTGAGTTGGTGATACTGTCTAACCATCTCATCCTCTGTTGCCCCCTTCTCTTTTTGCCTTCAACCTTTCCCAGCATCAGGGTCTTTTTCAATGAATCGGCTCTTTGCATCAGGTGGCCAAAGTGTTGAAGTTTCAGCTCCAGCATCTGTCCTTCCAGTGAATATTCAGGGTTGGTTTCCTTTAGGATTAACTGGTTTGATCCATCCTTGCAGGCCGGGGGACTCTTGAAAGTCTTCTCCAGCACCACAATTTGAAAGCATCAATTCTTTGGTGCTCAGCTTTCTTTATGGTCCAACTCTCACATCTGTACATGACTACTGGAGAAACCATAGCTTTGATTATGTGGACTTTTGTTGGCAAAGTCATCTGTGCTTTTTAATACACTGCCTAGGTTTGTCATAGCTTTCCTTCTAAGGAGCAAGCACCTTTTAATTTCATGGCTGCAGTCACCGTCCACAGTGATTTTCAAGGCCCCCAAAATAAAATCTGTCACTGCTTCTACTTTTTTCCCCTTCTATTTGCCATGAAGTGATGAGACCAGATGAGATCTTCCTTTTTTTAATGTTGATTTTTTAAATTAGTTTAATTGGAGAATAATTGCTTTACAATATTGTGATAGTTTTCCCCATACATTGGGGCTTTCCATGTGGCGCTAGGGTAAAGAACCTACCTGTCAATGCAGGAGATGTAACAGACATGGTTCGATCCCTGGGTCAGGAAGATCCCCTGGGGGAGGGCATGGCAACCCACTCCAGTATTCTTGCCTGAAGAATCCCTTGGATAGAGGAGCCTGGTGGGCTACAGTCCATAGGGTTGCACAGAGTTGGATACGACTGTGCGAGAATAATTGGAGAATAATTACTTTACAATATTGTGATGGTTTTTCTAATACATTGACATGAGTCAGCCACGGGTGCACGTGTCCCCCCATCCTGAACCCCTCTCCCACCTTCCTCCCCACCCCACCTCTGGGTTGTCTCAGAGCACCAGCTTTGAGTGCCCTGCTTCATGCATCAAACTTGCAGTGGTCATCTATTTTACATATGGTAATATATTGTTTCAGGGCTATTCTCTCAAATCACCCCACCCTTGCCTTCTTCCACAGAGTCCAAAAGTCTGTTCTTTGCATCTGTGTCTCTTTTGCTGCTTTGCATATAGGATTATTGTTACTATCTTTTAAAATTCCACATATATGCATTAATACACAGTATTGGTGTTTCTCTTTCTGACTTACTTCACTTTGTATAATAGGTTCCAGTTTCATCCACCTCATTAGAACTGACTCAAATGTGTTCCTTTTTATAGCTGAGTAATATTCCATTGTGTATATGTACCACAACTTCCTTATCCATTCATCTTCCAATGGACATCTAGCTTGCTTCCATGTCCTAGTTATTGTAAACAGTGCTGCAGTGAACATTGGGGTATGTGTGTCTCTTTTAATTCTGGTTTCCTTGGTGTGTATGCCCAGCAGTGGGATTGCTGGGTTGTATGGCAGTTCTATTCCCAGTTTTTAAAGGAATCTCTACACTGTTCTCCATAGTGGCTGTACCTGTTTGCATTCCCACTGATAGTATAAGAGAGTTCCCTTTTCTCTGCACCGTCTCCAGCATTTATTGTTTGTAGACTTTTTGATGATGGCCATTCTGGCTGGCGTGAGATGATATCTCATTGTGGTTTTGATTTGCATTTCACACGAAAAGATGAAAACACATCTTTTTATGTGTTTGCTAGACATCTGTATGTCTTCTTTGGAGAAATGTTTGTTTAGGTCTTTTTCCCAGTTTTTGATTGGGTTGTTTGTTTTTCTGGTGTTGAACTGCATGAGCTGCTTGTATCTTGTAGAGATTAATTCTTTGTCAGTTGTTTCAGATGCTATTATTTTCTCCCAATCTGAGGGCTGTGTTTTCACCTTGCTTATAGTTTCCTTCATTGCGCATAAGCTCTTAAGTTTAATTAGGTCCCATTTGTTTATTTTTGTTTTTATCTCCATTACTCTGGGAGGTGGGTCATAGAGGATCTTGCTGTGATTTATGTTGGAGAGTGTTTTGCCTATGTTTTCCTCTAAGAGTTTTATAGTTTCTGGTCTTATATTTGGATCTTTAATCCATTTTGAGTTTATTTTTGTGTATGGTGTTAGAAAGTGTTCTAGTTTCATTCTTTTACAAGTGGTTGACCAGTTTTCCCAGTACCACTTGTTAATAAATAGACTGTCTTTTTCCATTGTATATTTTTGGCTCCTTTGTCAAAGATAAGGTGTCCATAGGTGCATGGATTTATCTCTGGGCTTTCTATTTTGTTTCATTGATCTATATTTCTGTCTTGTGCCAGTACCATACTGTCTTGATGACTGTAGCTTTGTAGTGTAGTCTGAAGTCAGGAAGGTTGATTCCTCCAGTTCCATTCTTCTTTCTCACGATTGCTTTGGTTATTTGAGGTTTTTTGTGTTTCCATACAAATTGTGAAATTATTTGTTCTAGTTCTGTGAAAAATACCGTTGGTAGCTTGATAGGGATTGCATTGAATCTATAGATTGTTTTGGGTAGTATACTCATTTTCACTATATTGATTCTTCCAGTCCACAAACTTGATGTATTTCTCCATCTATTTGTGTCATCTTTGATTTCTTTCATCAGGGTTTTATAGTTTTCTATATATAGGTCTTTTGTTTCTTTAGGTAAATTTATTTCTGAGTATGTTATTTTCATCATCACAATGGTGAATGGGATTGTTTCCTTAATTTCTCTTTCTATTTTTTCATTGTTAGTGTATAGGATTGCAGGGGATTTCTGTGTATTAATTTTATATCCTACAACTTTACTATATTCATTGATTAGCTCTAGTAATTTTCTTGTGGCATCTTTAGGGTTTTCTCTGTAGAGGATTATGTCATCTGCAAACAGTGGGAGTTTTACTTCTTCTTTTCCAATCTGGATTCCTTGTATTTCTTTTTCTTCTCTGATTGCTGTGGCTAGGACTTCCAAAACTATGTTCAATAGTAGTGGTAAGAGTGGGCACCCTTGTCTTGTTCCTGATTTTAGAGGAAATGCTTTCAATTTTTCACCATTGAGGATAATGTTTGCTGGGGTTTGTTGTATATGGCTTTTTTTATGTTGAGGTGTATTCCTTCTATGCCTGCTTTCTGGAGTTTTTTTTTTTTTTTTTTAATCATAAATGGGTGTTGAATTTTTTCAAAGGCTTTCTCTGCATCTATTGAGATAATCATATGGTTTCTTATCTTTCAATTTATTAATATGGTGTATCACATTGATTGATTTGTGAATATCTGTGCATCCCTGGAGTAAAGCCAATTTGGTCATGATGTATGCTTTTTTAAATATGTTGTTGGATTCTGGTTGCCTGAATTTTGTTGAGGGTTTTTCCATCTATGTTCGTCAGTGTGATATTGGCCTGTAGTTTTCTTCTGTGGCATCTTTGTCTGGTTTTGGAATTAGGGTGATGGTGGCCTCATCAAATGAGTTTGGGAGTTTGCTTTCCTCTGCAATTTCCTGGAAGAGTTTGAGTAGGTTTGGTGTTAGCTCTTCTCTAAATTTTTGGTAGAATTCAGCTGTGAAGCCATCTGGTCCTGGGCTTTTGTTTGTTGGAAGGTTTTTGTTTACAGTTTCCATTTCTGTGCTTGTGATTGATCTGTTTAGATTTTCTATTTCTTCCTGGTTCAGTTTTGGAAGGTTATACTTTTCTAATAATTTGTCCATTTCTTCCATAATGTTGAGTTTTAAGCCAGCTTTTTCACACTCCCCTTTCACCCTCATCAAGAGGCTCTTTAGTTCCTCTTCGCTTTCTGCCATTAGAGTGGTATCATCTGCATATCTGAGGTTGTTGCTATTTCTCCTAGTGATCTTGATTCCAGCTTGTGCCTCATCCAGCCCAGATGATGTACTCCGCATATAAATTAAATAAGCAGGGTGACAATCTACAGCCTTGACGTACTCCTTTCCCAGTTTTGAACCAGTCAGTTGTTCCATGTCCGATTCTAACTGTTGCTTCTTGACCCACATACAGGTTTCTCAGGAGACAGATAAGGTGGTCTGATACTCCCATCTCTTTAAGAATTTTCCACAGTTTGTTGTGATCCACACAGTCAAAGGCATTAGTGTAATCAATGAAGCAAAAGTAGATGTTTTTCTGGAATTCCCTTGCTTTCTCCATGATCCATCCAATTGTTTGTTGCCCACTTTGTGTTGAGTACATCCTAAAACATTTATTTTTTGGATACAAACTCCCGATACTAGATGTGAATGTAAAGGAAACTTAGCTAAGTATTGGTTGAGGGATGTCCTTTTGATTTTGTTATTAGTTAGATGAAACTCAGAATCAGTCCTGGGGCTGATTTTCTTTTCCTGTTTTCTGAATTCTAGGTTTCCATAGTTATGTTGTTCTTTCCTATCCCCAGCCTGATCCCCACGCACTTCCATACTAAAGCTACTATTGTATATTCTTAGATTGCCCTCTTTGAGACCTGACATCCAACTCAGGGTGTCTTGGGAGTTCTGGTCCCCTCATCATCCCAATAATAAGGCAGAAAGTAACTCTGGTTCAAGTCCTAGCATCACTTGTCTGGGTTTATTTTCATTTATTTTCATGTCGTCCTGATATGTCTCCCAACTCCTTGTCCCTGCTCCTTCCTCTCCCACCCTCATACCCTGTGGTCTGTTAATCATGTTAAAACCCAAGCAGAGGGGTTCAGGATGGGGAACACATGTAGATCCATGGTTGATTCCTGTCAATGTATGGCAAAAACCACTACAATATTGTAAAGCAGTTAGCCTCCAACTAATAAAAATAATTGGGGGGGAAAAAAAAAACACCCAAGCAGATAAATGTCACCTATTGTTCACTGAAATAAGCCAGGCCCACAGATGTATATAATGTACAACTTTATTTATGAGCAGAGACAAAACTAATCCAACATGATAGGTGTTCAGAAGTGTGGTTGCCTGTGCAAAGTGAGGATTGCCTGGGGAGAATGTTAGGAATTTTTTGAGATACAGAAGTATTTTGTATCTTGGTAGTCATGGTGGATGCAAAGGTGTACACATTAGTGGAAACTCATTGAAGGGAATTCCCTGGTGGCCCAGTGCTTAAATAGTCTGTGCTTCCACTGCAGGGGGCACATGCTGCATGGCCTGGCCACGAAGAAAGAAAAGAAACTCATTGAATTGTTTACTTGATATTTGTGTAATCACACAAAGTGAATTTTACATCATTACAAAGAAAGCTGAACAAAGCAGAGGAAATCTAAGTTATTATAGTCCTGCTCTGTCTCTGTTGAGGTCCTCCAGTGGCTTCCTGTTTTGCTGAGTGAAGCCTGGTCCTCCCTGTCATCTGTATGATCCTGCTTGTTCTGGCTTCTTTTACCTCTTGGACTCTACTCCAGTCACACTGGCTTCCAGTTTTCTTCTAGTTCCCCAGGTATTTCTCTGCCTCAGGACCTTTGCACTTGCTGTTCTATCTGGGATGTTCTTTCCCTGGATGTCCACTTAATTATCTCTCTTATTTCCTTTGGAATTTTGCTTACAAACCCCCTTCTCAGTAAGGTGTTCCCTAGCCACTGTATATGAGATATTAACCCCTTCCTCTAAAACATCTTCTATGACTGTCTTGCTCTATTTTTTTCCTCCCTAGCATTTATTACCTTCCAACATACTTATATTTAAGTACATATATTTTCTTATTTTCTTTACTGTCTAAGAAAGCCCCATGAGGGCAGATACGGCCTACTTTGTTCACTACTTTATTCCCAGGATCTAGATCAGTGTGAGCTCACAGTAGACGTTTAATACATATTTGTTAAATAAATGATTTATTTGCTTTAAATATAATGTAAGGATACTTTTCACTATCACCAGAAATAACTGCTAGTTGGTTACTGATTGAAAACAAAAATTTTTGACAGGACTATCAGAGAGCTGCAGGGCCAGCTGGAGTACGAGCGATTACGCAGAGAGAAGCTGGAATGTCAGCTGGATGAGCATCGAGCGGAGGTGGATCAGCTCAAGGAGATGCTGGAAAAAGCTCAGGTCCCCAGCTTTGTGGCTGTGGTTGGTATCCTTCTTAGCATGTTTATGTTTCTCAAGAGATAGCATGTAAGAGTAGCCAAGAGTACAAGCTTTGGATGGTGCTATTTGGATTTGAATTCCAGCTACAACCATTTTTTGGTTTGGACAAGTCATTTAACCTTTCTGTACCTTAGGTATAAATTGGAGATAATTTATAATTTCTAGAGTATATAATTTATAATTTCTAGAGTATTCTAAGAATGAAAGGAATATATATGTGTGTATGTATATACACACAGACATATATTGAAGAGATTAATTATTAATTTGTACAAAATAAAAAGCCAGGAAGTTTTTATTATAAATCATATTTGAGGTGGTATAGATCTGGAACAAAATTAACTCACCCATGAGGACTTTAATAACCACTTTAAAAAATACTAAAATAATATATGTCCTTGCTGTAAAATGTTAAAAGCAGGGCAGATGCTCCTTCCCATTTTGAGTTTGATTCTCCTGAAGAAGCTGCTGTGGTTTGATCTCGTATTAGACAACATTCTGTTCACCTGCAAACACGTGTGTATTTCTTTATGCAAATTCAAACATTTTCTGTGGGTTTTGGTATCTCATCTGTGCTTAATTTTCCAGGGGATATAATTAGTCATCATAATCAATCCATTCTCTTCTTTTGCCATGATCGTCTGATCTCATGTTTAGCCCCTGGAGACACTTTAGTATGGAGAGGCTGGCTGGGGCAGTCCTGCGTTGTCTTCTGGACACATACCTTTTATAAACTACCACACTCCAAATCGCCACCTGTCCGCCTGTATCTTTTGCTGCACACCTTTTGAGTCAATCCAAATTGATGGTCAAGCCCTAGGAAGTTTTTGGGGCTTTAGCTGTTTATGATTACTCTTTTCTTGCCCAGAAACATGTATTCCCAGGGTAAGTTTGACTTCACGCTCTAGAGCACCTCCTCGCTAAGACCTTGCTCTGTACCAGCGATGTGTAGCTCTCAGGAGTGCTGACTTGTGGTCCTGTGGTCTAGGCCCATTGGGTTTTGTGGTCCTGTAGGTTCCACCAGTTTTTGTAAATGAGCAAATGTCACTGACCTCTCATGGAAGCTGCTTATTTTCTGTTCTGCAAAAGTTTCTGGGGCTCAATTTTCTCATCTGTAAAATGGGGATGACACCTACCCTGTAGGGTATTGATGTTAGATGAAATACTGTGTGAAAATCCTGAGGTATCTTCTGTCTCCAGTATTCATAGTATTACATTCTTCCTTCCTCATATCCATTCCTCTTTTTTTCCTTTCTTTCTTTCCATTTTCTACATTTGAGTTGTGTAAACATAGTAGATAAATGAATGTGTAGAGCCCTATGCATCTGAGAGTAGAAGGAATTAGTTTATCTTCGAGTCTAAACACATAAAGTCTAAATAAAATGAACTTTTGATTCTGTGCTTACTTTTATAGAGGCTTCAGGAAGCTCTCACTAAATCTTTCTTCTGTCACCTGCTGATAAGAGACCCATGATTGGGTCTCCATCTTAAGATTTTGTAAAATAATCTATAAAAGAATCTGCAATAGTATAATTTTTAGCCAGAAAAAAATTTCTTAGGCTAGTTTGATGTAATGCACTTAAATTGTTTCTTTATAATAACTGGTTTTGATAATAACTTTTTATAGTGCTTTCTCATATACTATCTTAGCTTATATTAACCCACCTCACCAGCTTATTGTTTTCTATTCTGTTACATGTAGCCTACCTTTTTCTGAACTTGCCCAACACTTTCCCGCCCCCAAGCCTTTGTTCATTGTTTTCATTTGTAAAGTTCATCACACTGCACACTCATTGGGGTCCTCTTTGATATGTGGCTTCCCTGATGGCTCAGATGGTAAAGAGTCTGCCTGCAATGCAGGAGACCTGGATTCAATCCCTGGGCCAGGAAGATCCCCTGGAGAAGGGCATGACAACCCACTCCAGTGTTCTTGCCTGGAAAATTCTTTGGACAAAGGAACCTGGGCAGGCTACGGTCTATGGGGTTGCAAACAGTTGGACATGACTGAGCAACTAACATTTTTAATATGTATATTGTACTTAAATAAAAATGTTTACTTAAAAAACTTAAACTAGATGGGAACTCTAATAGCTTCGGGAGAGATGTCTGTCCACAGATTGATGCAGCACTGAATTCCTCATGCTTCCGGCTAAAACCAGTGTCATTTGGGAGGTCGTTGGTGCAAAGCTTTGGGCCATGCTTGCTAATCTAGAATGGCCAATGTGGAACTGGTAACGTTCCATGATTACTTCCGGGTTTAACTTTCTCTTGTTTTCTACCTACAAGGCTGTGGAACATGGTTGGACTTTGATATGTTCTCTGCTGGGCTTTTCTCTGTCCTGACATCCTAGCCTGTGAGCCCGTTAATGGTCCTTGGAACAATCTGAGAGCTTAAGTGAGTTTATCCATGCTGAGCTGTTACTGTAAGGAAGTTCTAGAAGTTTGTGATTTCTCTGTATTGGTTATACTGTTTTGACAGTCTTATTAAGCCTTTTCTCATAATCAAGAATCATTTCGTTTTAGTTGTATATGCTTCCCAGAACTTCTTAGGTTGCATGGAACTTTGTAAAAACAAGAATCCTCCCCCCACCCCCACCCCCCAAAAAAACCAAGAATCCCATATACCTTTGTCCCCAGTTTCATGTGCAGTGTTGTTGGTCTCTTTAACAAACCTTTATATTCTTTCAGATGGAAACTGGTTAATATTTAGAATACATACATTTTCATACAGGGAATTTTGGCTAATTTATACTTAGAATTGCTTTTGGTGCCTAAGCATCATGATTTATGTCTTTAATCTCTCAGTATTGCAGTTCTTTTTCCCCAAGTTTGGGAGAAAACACATATTAGGGAGAAAAATGTTTCTGGCTATAATTTGTGATGAGGAAATGAGTAATCTTGGTGAAGAATGTTCCCCAAATGCAAAAACATTTGGAATTTGGAACTTTCAGTGAAGACTTACCAGAGGCCTGTTGGGTGCCAAGCACCTATTTTCTTTTGAACTAGTTTATGGTAAGGCTTGGTTTGATAGAACAAGTTACCTATTTGATGTTAGTTGAGGCCCCTTTGATATATAATCACTCTTTCTAGAATATTTGGGATTGTTAAAAACCTCCTTTAGGAGTTAGCATATATGAAAAAGGGAAATAAATGTTACTGTTAGCAAAAGTCTGGTAACGCTATTAAGCACTAGAAAATTGGCTGTCTCTGACAAGTAGCTTCCTATGTTTCCCTGCATTTTTTGTTTCCTTTCTCTGATTCTGTCTTAGTTGGATGAGGTTAAACTCCTGCCTTACCTTGTTGGGGTCCTCTAATGGACCAGATCCTGGTGGTACGGAGTCGACGATAAGAAAGTGAAAGAGAGAGAGAGAGACAAAAAGACCCGGGGACCTAAGCTCTGATGGAGCAAAGGTGCTTTAATGATTTTCCTATGAGTATATATAGGCTGTGGTACAAGAAACTTCTTTCGGGAATGATAGAGATCAGAAAACCAAACGTACAGCAACCGTTACCAAGGGAACAAGGGGTAATGTTAGTCACAAAGTCAGGACACAATCCATATCTCAAGAAAGGAGAACGAGACTAAGCAGTTTTGTCCTAAAGAGAATGTTTACTAAAGGAGACCCAAGCCTGCCTCACACAATGACCTCAGTCCCTGGGAGCAGCGTGCTGTTCCGCTTGAAGAGGGACAAAGGACTCATGAGAGACAGCACGTAGGAATCCTCCTGTCAAACATTCCCTGACAATTCCCCCTTATTTATTTATAATATTTGTAAGAAGAGTTCTGACCATCAGAGTTTATTCAGTTTTAACAATCTTTGCATGAAGGCAACAGCAGACAACAAATATAATTGTTAAGATAATCACCAAAATTATAGTTCTAGACCCAATGCTATGAGTAAGGCTTTGAAACCATCCATGTGGGTCTAGCCCAGATAATTGGTCAGCCAATTGTTTAGCTAAAAGTTCCCATACTAGTGGAAGAGGGCAGATTATTAGAAAAGGTTTCACATATTTCTTTTTTGTAATAACTGTACATTCAGAAAGGCATTATCATATATGTTTTAAAAATGAAACTTGATTTGTTTCCAGTTGTAGCCACTATTTTAGAAATGAACAGGAGTAACATGAAATTGAGTAGAATTTCAAACATATTTTGGCATCATCTGTTTTTATACATCTGTTCATTGATCTCCAACCCATTTGATGGCTGTTGTCAGTTCCTGTATTTCTTTTTGAATATCCTCATCTATTTGAGCCTGAGTGGCCCACATAGTATGAATATCTTTAGTCCAATTTTGGATAAAACTATGTGTTTGAATTGAGGTTTGTAAAGTAACGCTAGTGATGGCAGCAATGGTGCAAATAGTTGTTAATCCTATAATGCCAAAAATCAGCCATCCAATGAATCGTTTAGATCACTAGAGCAATTTAGTAAATAACTGGGGAGCAAGTCTAGCCTTGGGACTTTCTTCCCAGAGCCATTGGAGATTTATTGGTAACCATAGATATGTTGAGATTGAAGAATCAAAAGGGAGTCATTTTTTAAGGAAATAGAGGAGTTAAGTATATAATTTACAATTTATGCAAGTTACAGAACGTAAAGTCTTATTGAATTGTAAATTTCCTATAGCTACAGCAAAAGGAAGTGGAACATAGGCTTGTATAAAATATGATTGATTATAGTGAAAGAAATAATTGCTATAGCTATGATTGGTCCCTGTGAAATGTCTGGTCCAAGTCCCAAGTTCTTCGGTGTTTGCAGCAAATTTTCAGATGTCCCATTGTTTAGGCCCAATCTGTTTATCAAGGATGATTCGAGGACGAGGTGGGGGCCATTCCATCGTCAAGCTAGCCAAGAAGTCCTCTGTCATGGTAATGTTCCATTGTAGTATTAGTAACCTTCCATGTTACTTGAGTAATATAATCATACATAGTATTGTTAATATCATCTGAGCAGTTCAATAACCACATACTATGGGGTCCCCAATTGACAATTGTATGATTAGCTATAAACATTAATTTTCCTGACTTGGCCTGACATTTGTCCCAATGAACAGTAATATATTTAAAGTTCTTATTAGTAAACCCTTTGCATAGTGTTCTTTGTTTTTTCTTTAATTCTTTTCCTAAAGTTTTAGTAGTATAAACATGATTCATGGACAAAGAAAGGGCAGTAAGTAATCCAAGAAGCATCAGAAAGTCCTCTTTTGGAGGCAGGGGAAGGCCTAAGTTTGTCGGCTAACGTTTATGCATATTTCTGTTGTGCCCATACACAAAGGAAGGATTTCATAACCTAGAACGATATTGATTAGTTTTTCTTTTTCTTCAGGATGAGAGGGCCCCTCCAAGTTCCAAGGAAGGGGCATATGTGTTGACTCATTAGTGGATATGATTGGTTCTATATCTGTCCATTTTACAACCTACAATAAAAAAGGGGGGTTAGGTATATAAGCCCAGTAAGTGTAATCTATCAGGTCAGCCTGAGCGGGGGAAGCAAAAGCAAGCAAAGCAAGCATAGCGAAGAAAAATATTTTCAGGATTCCAAGGCATTCCCTGTTGAGAAATCAGATTTTTAGTTTGATTAGTAAGGGTTTTTATCTGTCCCCAAGTAGGGAGATCATAAGGTCGATTATGTCGAGTGTGGCGTTTTTGGAAATTTTTAATGTTGCCATGGCTTGTATTGGAATTCTTTCCTCCTGGGTTTTTTGCTGTTTCATCTCTAGTCTGAATGCTGGGGGCCCCCTTAGGTTGAATCTTCTGAAGAGGAAGTCATGTGAGCTCGTTGGATCCATCTGGAGAAATAGAAGCATATCCTTTCCCTGTAAGATTAGTTTCTTAGATTTCCATTGATTAGTTAACCCGTCTTGATATCAAATGGGCAAAGGAAAGGAGGTGTCCTTTAATGTTTCAAAACTTCTTTTTTGTTTGTTTTTTTGTTTTTTGCTTTTGTCAAAACATCTCTTTGTGGTGAGTTTAAAAAGTTTAAAACAAATAAGGCTATATTAACAATAGTTATAAAAAGAAAGGAAAGCGATAATGATGAAAACATTCTTAGGAAATATTTCAGTCCAAAAGAAAAAAATCATTCAGAAATCTGTTTGGGACTGGTATTTGGCTGTGTGTTATTCGGGGCAGAGGATTAGGAGTAACCATCAAATATTTTTTCCTAAGTGAAATTATTGAAAACGTGATGTAGAACAACTTGACAAATGAAATGTTGCTCACATCCAAATATATTTGACCTTGTCCTTGAAAAAGAAATGCAGCTTAGCAACTGTTGAATCTCACTGTTCAGTGTGTTAAAGAGGATGACTACACTTCCAAGACAGACCTGAAAAGAAGGCGAACATTCCACATTTCTGATATTCTTGGAAACAAATAATCCATTCGGGAAATGGTGTCTTTTTTTATGCCGTTTTCGCCCTGCTTTAAGAATCCTACAGATTGGGAACAGAAATAAAGTCACACCAACAATAGTTATAGGCTTAAAGACTACACTACACCAGAATCTAGTAAAGTTTGCTCTGGACAAGGAAGACAAACGTGTTCCTGTGTATTTCCTCTTATTTAATTTTTTTATTTGCAGTTACAGTGTGTAATGTGTTTGTCCAATCATGTCTTGTGTTTGTGGACTATAAGGAATGTCTGCAATCTGTTTAATAGAGAATGAATGTAAAAATTGTTTGAACTGCTTAGAAATATAGGCAGAGTCATTGTCTGTTTTTATAGAATTAGGTGTTCTCATTATCGTGAAGTAAGTTGATAGGTGGGTTATAACATGTTATGTAGTCTTACCTTAGAGAGGTGTTGCCCCTAGAAAAGAAGAATTTGTATTGATCGAGACATGTAAGAAGGAAGAAGAAGAAAGTTCAGGACAATGAGTTACATCTATTTGCCATAAAATTTTCCTTCATTTGTCATAAGCCCTTCTAAAATTCCAGCACTAAACATCCCTAAAAGTTAAAAGGCCAAAACAAAGTATGATAGCACAGTAAACAAATGCAATGTTTATTTCAAATAAACACATCATACTTTGTGGTTTTCATTGTGATCCACCCAAGCATTTCAACTGCATTTTCCAATAGAAAAATTTGCAGTCTGTGAATGTATTTGCTGACCAAAGTTAATTCTGTTAAATGTTGTTTTCCCAGAATTTTTCTTTTGTTTCTAATTTGGCCTAATTTGGAGAAAGAACATTTGCTGTAGCTAGAACGACAATGAAAAACTAGCCTAGCAAAGCCTATGCAAATACTACTTTATTCTATAATAAATGTTTCAACAATTAAAAAAAATATTTTTGTATTCATCATTTTATTTGCCATTTCTTATATTTTTCTATTAAAAGCATATATTTTACTTTTCTGTAGCAACCATGAAATGTATGTTAGCATTTTATAGACCGTTGAACATATTTATCAAATCATATTATATTATATATATATATATCCATTCCTATACAAATATATATTTATATTCATTAACAGCTCAAAATCTCTTCAGCTCTTCTGCAAGAAAAACCCCTTGTAAGAGTAAGCCAATGTTAAGCAATTAACGCTTCAAAATCCTACTTCATTTGGAAATGACCCAGCCATTCAACAAACTTCTACTACTTAGTTCAGCACAACTCCAGAAACCTAAGTCACTCCAATCCCAAGAGACGGCTCCAGATTATAGATAATAGATCATTCTATCAAAAATACAATTACTTCTAATAGAGCTTATCTAAAAGTTTTCATCTCATCTATATATTTGTATATATATATAAAGAGTTACCTTTTTGTTGACAAACTTAGCCCACCCCAAACCAAGGCATAACAAAAGTATTATATAATGTTGATGACTCAAGACATGGCCCAACTAGATTAACAAATAATTATATTTAAATCACATTCACATTTAAATAAACATTATACCCAACATTGAACACCCTTCAGTTCATGTAAAGCTGAATCTAAATAGAGCTCATTAACTCCACACTATCCAAAAACAAAGACATACATTGAGATGTAGATAATTTTAGATACATAGGCATAGTTCTCCGTTTGAAATTTAAAATATCCTTTTGTTTTATTTATTTATTTTGAGCTCCACCAATTTGTTAATGGCTGGAGTCCTAGATAGAGTGGGCTGTGTATCCCAAGGACATGATAAGAGTTAACTTAAGGTTTTTTCTTAGGCCTATTTTTGTTTCCCAGGCAGAACTGGAGCTCCAAAAAAAAAATATTTTAACAAGTTAACCTTTTCCTAACTGCCCATGCAAGAGAACTGGTTTTGCAATTTCAAAAAAGATTTTATTTTAATCAGTTTTCTCTGGAGTCTAAAGAATATCATAGCCATTCAGTGTCAAAAATATCATAAATCCTTTTTGTAGCTATGGTATATTATTAATGATATATTCAAGAGGGAATTGCTGTCACATAGGAAGTAAAGCCTTGGCTACAAAATTTTGACAAATACTAGGACTGTTATGGAGAAGGCAGTGGCACCCTATTTCAGTACTCTTGTCTGGAGAATCCCAGGGATGGGGGAGCCTGGTGGGCTGACATCTATGGGGTCGCATAGAGTAGGACATGACTGAAGTGCCTTAGCAGCAGCAGTAGCAGGACTTTTAAGCATTTTGAGGTAACATAGTCTACTGAAATCTTTTATGAGGCCCGATATGATTAGGATAAGGGAGACAGAAAGTGAATCTCTCCCGGTCTAAAGGGTGTAAAGGTATATTAAAAAAGCAATCTTGTGAATCAGTAATAATAATGTGCCAATTTTGAGGAATAGTAATAGGTGATGGGATCTCTGGTTGCAATGCACCCATAGGTTTCATAAAAGAATTAACTTTTCTAAACTCTGTTAAGAGACACCATTTGTTATATTTCCTTTTTATAACAAAAATAGGAGAGTTCCAAAAAGAGCAAGATTCTTCAATATGTTTCAATTTTAATTGTGTGTTTATAAGTTCTTTAGTAGCTTGTAATTTTTCTTTCGTAAGGGGCCATTGCTTTGTCCAAATAGGCTCATAATTTTTCTCAGTTATTTTAATAATTATTTTGTTTGTTAAATGAGCAGTGGCCCCTAGGAAAAATGTGGAATGTATATCTGAGTTTGCCATTGCATAAGTAAGTCCCTTCCTATTAGATTAAGGGGTGCATCTATCACATAAGGTCTTAATGTTGTAGGTTGGCCTTTTGGTCTATCATATGGGTAGATTTGAATATTTTGATAAATTTCTTGTACTTGGTTTGAGAAATTCCTGCAATTTGGCAAGAGACCTTTTGTATAGGTCAGGATTTGGGCCACAAGTGTTTGGAAATAATCATAATATTAGATCCAGTGCCGAGGAGACCAGAAAATCTTTTACCATTAATTTTGATATTTATATTTGGTCGGACATATTTAAATACCAATGATGTCCATAAGGATTGTTTCTGATCTGTATTGCCAAATCTGCCTGTCCGCACATTATTAGAGGAGTTAATAGAAATGTAAGGCAAAAGAAGTAATTGAGCAATTTTGTCCCCCCTTTTGAATTGCCATAGAATCTGAGCTGACATCATAATTTGAATTTCTCCTTTATAATTTGAATCAATTATTGCAGGGTGAACAGTAATTCCTTTAGAAGCCAAATTAGATCAGCCAAGTAAAAGACTGAAGGTTTGTGGGGGCAGGGGTCCAAAAAGTCTAGTAGGTATTCTAGAAGGGACTGCTTAAGGGTAAAGGAAAACATCATTTAGGGCCGGTATATTAATGGCAGCACTGCTGGACGTTGAGGGTTTGAGGGAAAAGATAGAATTTGCCCCTGGTTTTTGTTGTAGGTGACCTGGGAGGTCCCCTGTTTGGAGTTTCCTGGAATAGGTTTTCCTTCAATATTAAATTTAAATTTACTGTCTTTGGCGCAGTGCATTCCTTTATGGCAGCAAGGGCAAATTTTTGGAGGTTTTTTATTAGCCTTCTTAGGGCAGTTCCTTTTTAAATGGTTTTTATCTCCACGTGTAAAGCATCCTTCATTTCCCTTTTTAAAAGGTAGTAGCCATTGTTTCAGCTAGTATTTGCATCTTTTAAGTTTTTGATCCTAGATTGTGACAAGCCTTCAAATAATCAATAATAGTCCTAGTCTCACAAATTTCAGCTATAGCTCTTTGACATTTCTGATTTGCATTCTCATAAGCAAGTAATTTCTCTAGCTGTTTTTTGGTTTCTTCTCCGATTACAGTACAGGAAATAGCAGCTTCTAATCTAGCTTAAAAATTAGCATAACTTTTCATTAGGTTCCAACAAATGAGAGACTTTTCGAATTGCGACTATTGGCAGAGGAGAAGCATTTGGAGCAGCTGGGGCAGGGCTAGTAAGAAAATTTTGAGATATTTTGTATTGTTTTAATTGGGCCTTTTGTAAAGTTTAATCATTTAATTTATATTTATGTAATAAGTGTTCTGTCTGTTGCTGAATATTGGAAGGGCTAGAATGTACCTTTAAATGGAAGAATTACAGCTTTAATAAGAGCCCATAGGGGCTAGAAATCAATTGGAATATTTTTTCCTTGTTTGGCTGCTCGTTTAACATTTTCTTTGACCTGGAGCCAAATTTCTAAATCAAAACTGCATTTATCAGGAAACTAAGGATTATGTTCAACTACTGTTTGAAGGCAAGCCTCTATTCATTGGCGTGAAACCAGAAGTCCCTGAAATTTAAACAAATGGTGAAGTAAAGTAGAAAAATAATGGGGCTGGCCAGCCGTTTGACCTATTCCTTAGTACTTACCGACCTCAATAGGTCCCTGAGTCACTCCTCCCGATATGCCACGTGTACCAGTGTCCCTTTTCGGGCGCCATTTGTTGGGGTCCTTTAATGGACCGGAACCTTGTGGTACGGAGTCAACGGTAAGAAAGTAAAGAGAGAAAAAAAGACCCAGGGACCTAAGCTCTGATGGAGCAAAGGTGCTTTAATGATTTTCCTATGAGTATATATAGGCTGTGGTACAAGAAACTTCTTTCGGGAATGATAGAGATCAGAAAACCAAACGTACAGCAACCGTTACCAAGAGAACAAGAGGTAATGTTAGTCACAAGTTCAGGAGACAATCCACATCTCAAGAAAGGGGAACGAGACTAAGCAGTTTTGTCCTAAAGAGAATGTTTACTAAAGGAGACCCAAGCCTGCCTCACACAATGACCTCAGTCCCTGGGAGCAGCGTGCTGTTCCGCTTGAAGAGGGACAAAGGACTCATGAGAGACAGCACGTAGGAATCCTCCCGTCAAACATTCCCTGACACTACCTCAGTGTTTTTCTTTCATGTACATCTTTTCATTCATCCCCTGATGATCTTGAGGCCCTCCTGAAACCTGGGGGTCAATTGAGCATCTATTTTCCATCTGCTACTCCACCAGACTCCTGAGTGGGAACCAGCTCTCATGACTTTTTGTATACCTACAGCATAGTATATACAGTACACAGTACAGTTGTAGGAAGTGAATGAGCAAATTTTTTGCTGAAAGAATTGAAGAATAGTTATAACATGATCTTAGGTGTCGGACAAAATTTGGATTAAAATCCTGCCATTGACTTGGTTTTGTGACCTTGGGGAAAGTTGGTTAACGTCTTGGACTTCTGTCTCTGTATCTCTAAAATGTTGGTAATACAAGCTGCTTCACCTTGTTGTATGTGTAACGAATGAAATACAGTGGCGCCATCTGCTAAACCCCACTAAAAGGTTTGTTGTTCTTGGTCTTCAGACTGGTTGGCAAGCTTTTTCAAGAGAAGGGGCCGTAATACTCTGTGCCCACCAGTGCCTGGCCACTATAAGGGATGGCTAGCAGATTCTCCATCTATTCCTCACTCAGGTTTGCAGCTGAGGGGAGGAACAGATGTGTGATTTTGTTTCCCTGGGTGGTGCTGCAATCACAGCAGTTTCCTTCTGTGCTCACACGCTCCTATGAGTTAAGTGACTGACCTCATTAGCAGAGGTGTAGGTGGGAACACCTTGGGGACTGCCACCTCTAGTCATTGGCTCTCCTGACAGACATGCGCCTTGTGATGTTCCTGAAACGCCTGCGTTCAGATCTGTCCTGCTCAACCGAACAGAGCATTTTTGACTAGAAGAATTATCCAAAGATGACTGACATATATGAGTATCTGATGTTTCTAGTCTTCTCTTCCTGCTGCCCAGAGCCTTTATGAAGTGAGTCTTCTGTGCTAGATACTGAGAATACCATGATGGATGAGAAGTATTCAGAAATAGTGTGCGACAGGGCAAAGCAGGACCCGGGCCGAGCAGCTGGGGGCGCTGTGTGAGCAGGGGAGGCGGGCCGGACCCTGGGGTGTGGCTCCCAGCCCAGTGGGGCTTGCAGAGTCCAGAGGGCGGCATGTTAACGCTCTGTGTTATTTCCTGTAGTGATACGCTGTGAAGTGTTGGTCAGAGAGAAGCAGGAATGACAAGGCGTTCTGTACTGGGTGTGTGAGGGGAAGGCAGGGCTGGCTGATTTCTCAAGGTGCCTCCCAGGCTGATGAGTCAGTGCAGCATGATGCCCTGGTGCTTCAGATGTAAGAACTTATTTACACAAAATTCTAAAAGAGATGTATACTAGAGTTGAAAATTATTAGCATGGTTAATTTTTTTTTTTGAAACAGATAATGTAGAAAGATGAAAATGTGTCTAGCATAGAAATCCTAAGACATCTAATTTGGCCATCTTTTCCTTTGTAGGAAGATGACATTTCCTGTGACTTAAGCAAAGAGAAGAGGCGAGTGAAGAAGAAGGTGTCTTCTGGGGGAGTTTTTGTGAAAAGGTACTAATCAGTAGATAGCTTTAAATAAACTTGATTTTTTCTATTTTTAAATAGATATAAGTGTAAATCTATATAAATTCATCTCAGAATTACTCTGATGCGCAGTTATTCCAATTCTGAAGGCAGAAATATGTTACATAATGTCAAAGGGATTAAAATTACATGGACTCAGTTGTATTTCCCCTCCCAATATACTTTTTATATATTTATGTGGGCAAGTCAAAACTGTGAATTATTAATTTTTCCAGTATTCACATAAACTTTAAAATGTAATGCAGTTAGTAATAAAAAGGTTTAGTTATATATATTAAAGATTATTGAAAGTTCTGTTATGGCTTCATAATAAATTATATTTCTTTTACTTTCTTTTTTTTTTTCTTTCTTTTACTTTCTAGAGAATACTATTTTACCAGTGTAGGCATAGCTTTTTCCCCCCAACTTTTCAAATGACTTTTTAAAAATAATTTATTTTACTGAGGTGTAGTTGATACACAGTGTTAATTTCTTCTGTACAACAAAGTGGTTCAGTTATACATAAATATACACACATTCTTTTTCATATTCTTTGCGGTACACAGTAGTACACTGCTGTCTACCCCTTCTGTCAGTATATATAATACCCTGCCTCTGCTGTCCCAAACTCCCAATCCATCCCTCTCCCACCCGTCCTCCCCTTGGCAGCCACAAGTTTATTCTGTGTTGGTGAGTCTGTACCTGCTTCATAGTTAAGTTCATTTGTGCCATATTTTTAGATTCCACATATAAGTGATGTAATATTTGTCTCTTAATATGCTTCATTTAGTATAATTTCTAGGTTCATCCATGTTGCTGCAAATGGCACTATTTCATTCTTTTTTTATAGCCGAGTAGTGTAGCCATTCGTTTGCTGATAGACACTTGTTTCCACATCTTGGCTGTTGTGAATAGTATTGCTGTGAACAGAGGTGCATGTACCTTTTTGAATTATAGTTTTGTCTGCCTATATGCCCAGGAGTGGGGTTGCTGGATCATATGGCAACTCTATTTTTAGTTTTTTGAGGAACCTCCATACTGTTTTCTGTAGTGGCTGCACTAATTTACATTCCCGCCAACAGTGTAGGACAGTTCCCTTTTCTCCAGACTCTATTCAGCGTTTATTTATAGGTTTTAAAAATATGTATTTTTGGCTCCTCTGGGCCTTCTTCGATGTGTGTGGGCTTTCTCTAGTTGCAGTGAGCAGGGGCTACTCTGTCGTCGTGGCGCACAGGCTTCCTGTTGTGGAGCATGGGCTCTAGGGCGCTCGGGCTTCAGTAGTTGTGGCTCACAGGCTTTGTTGCCCTGTGACTTGCAGGATCTTCCCAGACTGGGGATTGACCCATGTCTCCTGCATTGACAGGCAGATTCTTAACCACTGGATCACCAGGGAAGTCCTGTAGATTTTCTTAATGATTGTCATTCTGACCAGTGAGTGGTGGTACTTCATAGTAGCTTTGATTTTAATTTCTCTAATAATTAGTGACGTCGAGCATCTTTCATGTGCTTCTTTAGTCATATGTATGTCACATGACTTGATTGTTAAAGAGCATCTGAACTTGGGAGAAAAAGACTAGTAAGTTTTACTTACTTGTTTTTTAAATGTTTGCTTATTGGACTGTGCCGGGTCTTAGTTGCAGCATGTGGGATCTAGTTCCTTGACCAGGGATCAAACCTGGGCCTCCTGCATTGGGAGCTCGGAGTCTTAGCCACTGGACCACCAGGGAAGTTACAAGACTAGTAAGTTTTAGAAAAGGACAACTTTATAATAACAACCAAATATCTCCAGGGAAGTTTACATAAAGTGAAAATCAGCTCTTGTAAAAAGAAAAAATACATGTGTGTTTGCTAAAAATACACATCTAAATAATCTGCTTTAGAATTCAGCCGTTGTTCTGTCTTGCAGGCTTTATAAGAAAGGAAAAATAGACAAGGTTGATTGGACAGGATGATAATCCTGTCCAGTGATCATCACGCCCACAGCCCTTGCTTCACTGGCAGCAGCCGTCTCTGCACACCCCAGGCTGCCCAGCCTCTCAGCCCTGGCCGGCACTGTACATGGTGCTCAAGGGCATTTTGGTCCAGTATCACCAGGGCTTGAATGCCCTGACATGAGTGCGTTTGGTTGCTAAGAGGTGTTTAGGCTTGTCAAGGGCTATAAGCAAGTGTTAAAAAGTGGCCTACCGATCCTTTCTGTAACCCTTACAGTCATTATTGTGCAGTAGGCTTTCAATCTGTAGTAAAAACGATTGTCACCATTTATTGGGCACCTTGTGTGTGATCTGTAAGTTCTTCACATGTATTACTGCTTAGTTTCCACCACAGCTTATATGACGGAGGTGTAGTACTTGATACATGCAGGTTAAGGAATTCGCCCAGAGTCACACAGCAACGTGGAGCTAGGGTTCTAACCTTAGGAGGGAAATTTCAGAGTCTGCATTCTTCTTTACCACAACTGGAATTCCCAAGTCCAGCATCCCCCTCCCCTTCGGGGACGTCATGCAGCCTTACTTTCTCCTTCAAGCCTGGTAACTGTAAGGTGGTCCCGCCCGGGAACACTGTCTTCTATTCACTCAGTTTTCTGTTTGTTGTACTTGTTCCAGTTTTCTCGGGGCCGTATCTCCGTCTGTACCAGTGAGGCAGGAAATACCAGGAGAGCGTTTTAATACAAGCACACACCTTTGTGGCAGAGGGTCCCTGGTTGTCTCCCAGTTTCTCTTCTTTTTCCAAAGTATTAGGATTTACCTGGAATTGTGGCTACTCAGGCTAAGGGCTGACTTCTCAGTTTCCTTTGCAGCTAAGATGCCAAGTTGTGGCCGAGAAGAGTGTGAGCAGAAATGCCATGTATAACCTTATGGTCATGTCCCTAAAGGGAAAGGGTTTTCCCACATCTTGCCCCTTTCTTCTTCTGCAATGCTGTAAGGTCCTGAGTAACTGGACACTGCCAGGAATGAACCTGGACACACGAGAAGAGCCTGGCTAGAGTTGCTAAGTACCAGAGAAATGCAAATCAAAACTACAGTGAGTCATCAGAGAACTCAACTTGGAGATTACTCTTGTTATTAAGAGTATAAAATCTGGAGTTAAAGTCTGTGTGACTTACCCACTGTGTGACCTTAATTTCACTTAGCTTGTTGCTTTAGCTGTAAAATGAGGATAACCACCTGCCTAAGAGGACTGCTGTGACAAACAGGTGAGTGAGATATATTATTTAGCATATTCTTTTTTTTTTCCATTTATTTTTATTAGTTGGAGGCTAATTACTTTACAATATTGTAGTGGTTTTTGCCATACACTGACATGAATCAGCCATGGATTTACATGTGTTCCCCATCCCGATCCCCCCTCCCGCCTCCCTCCCCGCCCCATCCCTCTCTCGTGTTGTATAGTCAATGTGGCTGTTCTACAGAATGCCAGCCACTAACCTCAGTGTCTGTGCACAGCCGTTCCCACCGCCTCATTGTTTCCTTTACACTGAGAAAACACTGGGACTCAGTTCAGAATGGCGTGAAGGACAGTATCATGGAGCTCGCTTCCTCCCACAAACACATCAAAAAACATGTGGGACAAACCTACAGAATACCTACAAACGCTTGGAGATCTCTTACAACCAAAGCTCCAATCTCTACGTAACTGGGAGGATGAAGGGAAAGGGAGAAGAGGAACTGGGACGGGACCTGCACGTCTGGGCGCGTGCTGTGGAAGAACGCTCCCTAGGCAGGAGCCTCCTGCGGGGCCGGCAGATTGGCGGGGACAGGGAGGGCACTTCAGGGGCTGGAGGGCGGGGTGGGGCCCACGGCGCTGAAGGGCACAGACGGACCACCACGGAAGGTCCTGGCCGCCTCCCCGCACTTCCAGCCCGAGACGCATACCTGCTGGCGTGCGCGGCCCCTGGGTGCGGGTGAGACCTGAGGAGGGACTCAGCCTGGCTGCGCAGGGACCGCCCCGCGGGGACGACCGCTTGTACGTCCGGGGAGGCAGGGCTGCAGGCCTCGCTGACCGCTGGCCGTCCCGCTGCGGCGCGGGGACGCTCTGGCGGGCTTTCCGACTAGAACCGCGTGCGCCTGAGGGCCTCTGGGCCACTCGTGGGCTCCAGGGCTGCAGCTCCAGTGGCTTGCTGAGTGCCTGTGCTCTGAACTCATCACCAGGGCTTATCCCACAGGAGCAGACTGGAGTGAGCGCTGTGTGTAGAAAGGCCGGTCCCAGACAGGAGTGGGGAGAAGTGTCTGGGCCACCAGGGCCTGCTTCTCCTTTAATCTCACTGAGCACGTGTGGCAGGGCGGCTGAGGAAGTGATTCCAGTGTATGCTACTGGAGGGAAGACATAGTCCCTCTTAAAATTTAGCGTATTTTACATTGTGCAAATGAATAATTTACCTGTTTACTGTCTATCTTCGACTAAGATCCTCAGTTCCATGGGAAGGAAGCCAGGTTCAGCTCTGCATGTGGGGACCAGCATGCCCATAGCAGGCATTCTTATTGAGTGAATAAATGTACTGTAGAATTTATTACAATGGAACCTATATGATCTTATTTACATACAAATTTATAATGTGCTAAGAATTTTCTTAGGCAAGTGAATTCTGAGATATTTTAAATCAAAATACAAGACAAGTACAGAAAGTTTTATTTTGTAAACAAGTCAGCCATTAGATCTTTGAAACAAATTTAGTTGGAAAGTGATTCTCACTCACTAGACCATATATGGGCTGGTCTTTTGACTGCTCTATAATTTAGATTCCCTATTTATAACTAAACAAATGATGGAGGTCATTTTGAGTAACTAATGGATCATCAAACTTAAAAGTTTTGCCAAGGCATATGTGAAATCTTGAAATATTTAGCACTTCTTGGCCTTGGCTTCTTGATCTGGCTAAAACTGAAGGTCTGAGATGAAATGATATTTTGTACTTTCCTTGAAATATATATCCTATTAATAGATGCTATTATCAAAGAAAATAGACCCAGTAATGTCAAAACAAAAATATAAAAATTCCCCACGACTTTCTTGAGAGTAGGGATTACATGCCAATAGACATGTGCTGAATTTTAAAAAGCTTTGTTTATGTAGTAAATTTAAGATGGGTTCCCAAGAAGCAGGGATAAACCAGTTTTTGTGAATTAGAAATTAACAACTCTACGGATTTCATACTGAGTGTCATATACTTGAACTAGGGCACATATTATTTTAAAATTTATTGTTTTAGTTCATTACCAAAAAAACCTAACTCTAGCTATATGATAAGTTGCTTTTAAAATCCAAACAACCTTGTTATTGTATATATTTTATATAAAAAGGTAATTGTGCAGTAGCTATCACGAAGTTGAATACAGTTAACAAGCATGTGGGCTTGGGAATAGCTTTCAGATTTGCAACAGATATGAAAGAAATCCTATGATTTACAGTCCTTCAAGTAAACATAAGAAAAGTCTAGTTCAGTTTCTATGAGCTATCAAAAGCATAAAGACAAAAGCCCTATCTCAAATCTATCAAGTTTTGAATGGCCTCTTTCAACATAATAAAGACATACATGAAAAAGACAAAATATACCTTCCATTCTAAAATATTTCCTTTTAGTCCATATGTACTTTAAATAATCGTGTATTCAGTTCCTACTATAACTTTCAATGTTCAGAGTAAATCCATCCAGGCAGTGTTCCAACAGTCAAAGCAGCAGGAGTAGGAGCATGCATAACTACAGCAGTTTCACTGTTATTTCCAGAGTCGATAAAATCCCAATGCTATTGCCAGGCAAGTAAACACTGAGGCTGTTGAAAAGAAGAATCTGTGTTATAGGTCATGCATTTGAGATTATCCTGCAGAGACAGACAGAATAATGTCATTTTCAATTTAAATTGAAAGCAAAAATAAAAATCAGTAAATCCAGCCAATCTTCTACCTTAGGTTTTTCATCCCCTAGAAGATTAAGCTAACAATAAAGGATATCAATTAGGGCATGATTAATACCAATTCTTAGAAGCTTCCTATATTTTACATAAGGATGACAGTAATTTAAAAATCTGTTAGAATCTATAAACAGTGTTTCAAGTCATTATTAATATTACCATTATTAACAATACTACTTTAAATAATTATAAATTAATTTCAGATATAATTTTTAAGTGAAAAACTTTTCTTGCTGACATTAAAAAATTGTCATTAAGCTAGAAGAACAGCCACATGATCCATAAGACAAATTGTCTTAAAAGTACATTAAAAATTATTTCATAATTATTAAAAATTTATGAATAAAAAATGAATTGTTAATGAAAACCCTTCAGAAACAACTCAGTGAGGTAGAAGAAAAGGCAGAAAAAGCATCAGACTTTTTAAATAGTTCATGTACCACCTATTGTCTGTGTTACATCACTAAATAGAAAACCTTTCTGTTCTCCTTAAGGTGGTGAATCTGGGTGAGGCTTTTGGACTCCCTAGTTTTTTAGTTTGTTTAAACAGCCATGATTTTAGAGACTCTGAGATGAAGAGCAAACTTCAATGATTAAAGACGTAAGAAACAGCCATTCATAGTAAAGCTATCCTATTTTTAATGTGTAAATTAATTATATATTATCCCATTTGACCACACTACTAAAACTTGGTTAATGACAAGAGGTCCCTAATTTTAAGAAATGGGATTAGGTCTAAGTCACGGTGGGAAGCTGGACATTTGAGGAGAAAGAGTAACACTTAAAGAATTTCTTGTCTTGTTGTCACTGGTCAATTACACATTCTCTCATTTGATCCTGCTACTATTTGCCATGCTCCAGGTAGTGTGCTGAAGAATTCCGTATATTACCTTATCTAGCCATGATTAAAACCCCATGGAGTTGGTGATAGTATCCCCATCATATAGATGAGCAACAAGCTCAAAGCCGTACTGAGAGCAACGGTGGAAGCAGGACTCAAGGCTGTGAGCACCTGACTCTAAAGTAGTTGCTGCTGCTTTAAGAGCAGAGCAGTGCCTGCAGAACCAGTAGTTGTAAGTCCTCAGTGAAAAAAGGAAAGGAACATAGGAAATCTAACTTTCTAAACAGACTTAGTGATTTCTTTTCCCACTGCCACTAAGTCTGTTAGTCTGCCTCGTGTATGTCCACTACTGATTGATTGAAAAGCTTTCTGGAGACCATCACCATGACACTGCGTCTGTAGGTAAATGCACGAGAAGACGCTGAGTGGAACAGCAGCTCTTCCTCACGGGGTGCTTTGAGATCTATTTTCAAAGTGGGAACGATCACTCCAAACTGGGCTGATCTGGAACTTCCCCTGAGCATTAGTACTGAACAGATCTCTGGTTCCAGAGACTTTTGCTAGGGTTTTTGAAACTCATTTTAGCCTTACAATCCTTTTTTTCAAATGGATCTTTAGCAGAAGCCCAATATTTGAAAAAGGCAGAAATTAAGTCATTCAAGTTGAGGAGAAGAAGGGGGGTGTGGAGGTGAGCATCAGTGGGGGGCTGGGGTCATCTTGATTCCTACTCTTGCGCCAACATACTGAGTGCCTGCCCAGAAAAACCACTGATGCTATAAAGCAGCTATTTTATTTTGGACAATAACAACACAAAATCCTAAATGTGTATATCTTTTTGATCCCAGTTTTTAGATGTGCATAAGCAATTAATTATATAGAAATTCTAGCATGAAGGCACAAGGATGTATATGTGGGTATGTGTATTTATTCACACACATATATGACTATTTGGTGCAATATTATTTTTAATGAAAACGTCAGAGCAGAATGTCTGTAAGTAGATATTATATATTTAGATAAGTTATGGTATTTTCATATTATAGAATACTATGATTTCTAGTAAAAAGATATCTATGTATTCATATGGAAAGATGTTCAAGACATTTGGTTAAATTTTTAAAAGTTGTAGCTTGTAGAGTATCATCTAATTACTGTTTTAAAAATCTATAATGTTCACATACAGAAGGAAAAGCCTAGGAAAGATACATACTACCAACAGTAAATACATATGGGGAGGGAGAAGGCTTTCATTTTTACTATATTGCTTTTCAGTTATACAAACAATTTAGGATGAAAATATATTACTTTTTTATAAAAAAGAAAAATACTACTCGAGGGCATTCTTCCTAACTCCTTGGGGCTCTATAAATTGCTCAGGTCACAAGGTTCTTGAGAACTCAGTATGTGACAGACTAATTCTGGGCAGTATCCCTGCGTCCTCAGTTGGATTCAAGAATGGAAGTAATTTCTACCCCTTTGTTTGCTGTGGTTTTTAATAGCCTATATCTGTTTTGGTGATCTGTACCTAATTGTGGACTACCTAGTTGAATCTTTGCATCATTTTGTACGGGTGTTTATGTGTGTCTTTCACTTCCGTACACTTTTTCCTTTTCAGAGGATGCAGAGTGGCCTATTAAACTTACATTTTCCAAGCACTGCAGGGGACCAAACAGTAACTCTGTTACAGCCCCTTCTTTTGTGTCACATGGCTACTACCTTGGGAGGTAGGAGCTAATGCGTCTGAAAATCAAATGATAGTAATTCCTTTCTCTGACAACACAGTCTTACCTGCAAGATAACGAATTGTCTCAAGCTTATTGGATTCCATCAGAGTTTTTAAAGAAGCAATTTCAGTGTCAATTTTGTTACCAGTCTCTGAAATAATACCTCTGGTTTTGGTATCCTGTAGTAATTAAGAATAAGATAATTAGATTTTGTCTCTATGTATCATGGACAGAAATGTTTACTTTAGAAACCCTCATTTAGGGGCTAATTTTGTGTTAAAAAACTTTTGAGTGGGGAAACATAGATATAAAAATTACATGAACATTATAAACTGACAAAAACTATTCCTTCTACTTTGATATTTGGAGACTACTAGGATTATCACATTCTGGGCACATTCCACTAAAAACCTCACAGGTAGTTACAGGCATACCTCATTTTACTGCATTTTGCAAATTTTTCATTTTTTTAAAAAAACAAATGGGAGGTTTGTGGCAACTTTGAGTCAGGTAGGTTTATCAGCACTATTTTTCCATAAGCATTTGCTCACTTCATGTCTCTGTGTCACATTTTGGTAATTCTCACAATACTTCAAACATTTTCATTATTACTATATTTATTATGGTGATTTGTGATCAGTAACTTTTGATGTTATTATTGCAAAAAGATTATTACTCAGTAATGGCTCAGAAGATAACTGGTTAACATCTTTTTAGTGATTCTTATTTTTTAATTAAGGTATGGATATTGTTTATTGAGACATAATGCTATTATTGCATACTTAATAAACTACAGTATAGTGTAAATGTAAATTTTATAAGAACTGGGAAACTGAAAAATTGCTATGACTCACTTTATTTCAATATTTGCTTTATTGCTGTGTCTGGAACTGGACTTGGAGTGTCTCTGAGGTATGCCTGTATTTGAGACCTAAATATACAAGGATAAACTAAGAAGCAAAAATGTCAGTCACAGAACTATCACTTTATGGGTATAAAGTCCTTAAGATATCATAGTTAAAACGTTAAATATCTTTTACAAAAGGAAAAACCAACCAGGTTTATGATAAACTGACACCAATATTAAAGACCATGGCAGATATGCTTGTTGAGTTAACGCTGAAGGGTAGGAAAAGAAGGTGATACTTAGAGCTCAGAAATTAGTGGTGAGAGAATTTGATTTCATCTCCTTTATCTGGCCAAGAAGTTAGAGAAGGGAACAGGCTGCTTGGAAAGGCAAATGGTACCTGTACTTCTACTGAATTATAATCAAGAATGATGTCTCTCATGTCGGAATGTAGACCAAGTGGCTTTTAACTTTTAAAAAAGGAAAGGACTAGGCTGAGAGCTAGGTTTATTCAGCCATAGAGATTAAAATGGGAGTAAGAGTGCCTGCCTCGCCCAGAGGCTGACACAATAACTAATAAATAGAAAGTGAGTAACGTAGGATCTAACATATAATAAGCACTCAATAAATATTTACTATTACTTAAAAAATATGTAAGATAACTACTTGAATCTAGGCACTTAAATACTGTGACTCCCTGTCTATTTGAAAAATAATTATCTTCCATATAAAAGTAGTTGAAAAACAAGTGCTACCTGGAAAGCTTGATTCTGACTCAGAAGTCATAGCTCCAGTACTACCACCCACCTAGCAGCAGCTTCCCCCAAAGTACTGGTTACCTGTAGTAGTTATGAGGAAATGACAGGCTGCATAGGGCCAGCTTGTTCAAGTCCAGACTTACAAAGTGATACCCGTGAGGGTAGCTACATAAGGCATGACAGCTATACGAAAACAGAGGAACTGTTACCCAGTAGCTTACATTTCTGGTAAATTCTGTGGTTGCTTCCATAAGTTTCTTTTCTTGATCTGTAAACTAAAGGATATGAATTATCAGGAGGTTAGAGAAAAGAAAAAAAAAAAACTAAAAGGAATTTTTAAAAGGAATAAGTGACCAAAAAAGTACATTTAAAAACACATTACCATATCTGTTACTCTGCTCCTTTCTAGGTTGATATCCAATTTGTTATCTGCTCTGATTCGACTAGTTTCATTCTTTAAAAGAAAATAAAAATATTTAAAAAGTGACCTTGTCATGAATATCTGTCTGAAATTTACATATTCTGAAGTGGGGAAAAAAGTTTCACTTACTATCAGTTGTTGTTTAACTTGTTCTAATTCAATTTTCATTTTCTAGGTATAAAGAAAGATCACACACAATTGGTATTAAACCAAAAGCCCATATGATTTATCAAAAAAAATCTGAAACCCTGCAAAAGCAAAAATTGGACAATCTATGGATTTCTAATATAAAAACTCATTATAAATTAAAAAAAGAAACCTAATAGTTCCTCTTATTCAGAAAATAATATGAACATGACATTAGAAAATGTATTTATGTTTTAATATAGTAGCCCCCCCAGTCCATACGGGAATATGTTCCAGGACCCCCAGTGGATGCCTGAAACCCTGACTAGCACTGAAGCCCATGTGCATACTATGTTTTTTCTTACATTAACTGGTGGGTAGCATACACGGTGTGAATACTCTGGACAAAGAGATGATTCCTGTCCTGTGGGGATGGAGCAGGATGGCGAAGATATTCTGCTACTCAGAACAGTATGCAGTTTAAAACATGAGTTATTTCTGGAATTCTCTACTTAATGTTTTCAGGTTGTGTTGACTACACATAACTAAAACGGTGGAATGCAAAAATGCAGATAAAGGGGGACCTACTGTAGTCTGCTTTAAAAAGCAGGCTGACATTCTAATATTTTAGGCTAGTGGATAACAAAGCTCTGACTGAATTACAGAAACATTTTTCTCTTCAGTGACAAAAATAGTTACAGACCACCCGCCCACCCCAAGCCACATTACTCAGCCCTGAAAACATTATTCTAAACCACACTAGAAATTTTATAAAATATGTACATCAAAGATTTCCTCCTTTATGTGACCCATATAAAATACAACTCTCATTTTTTTTAAACAACTCTTAAGCATGCAAAACACTGACATACATAGGAAGATTAAGTATGGTTAAACATGTAGTAGACTTTTACCTAAAACTTATTTAAATAACCACATGAAACTGTTTTTGGGTCCTATTCACCAAGTAGAATACTTGTGAAATCAGTATTTTATTATTAATAAATTGAGACTTGTATCACCTGGTTCTCTGCTCGCAGATTTGCAAATTCACTTTTCTCTAGGATGACCATGTCTTTTCTGATGGAGTCCAAATGAGCCATTAGCTGTTGTACTGTTATTTCCTGAAATGCAAAATTAAAGTCATCTAGTGATCTATATAATACCATCCCCTTACATGGAACTTCATGAAACTTAAAAAACTGTAGTGGGGTGCTCTCTGTGCCCCTTCTGATGTCTGTGTCAGACGCTTTCTCAGTCCCTTTTTATACTTTAATAAAACTGTGCTACACACACACACACACACACACACACACAATTATTATCTTTCTACAAGGTATAATGTTGCTTGGCTAGCTAAGTAAAAAAAATTTAAGCATATGAAACCTATATATCTGAGATATCAAAATGAAAAGCAGGAGATTCAAGGAGGAAAAGGATTTCCCAGTGAAGAGAAACTAATGTCTAGGTCTTTTCAATGAAAGAGTCCCAATAAATTGCTTACTTAACCTCTAAGAGTTCTTCAACAAATAATCTTATTTAAAAAATATCTACATGGGAAAGCTCTAATCTTTCATTGCTTTAACTTTGAAGGATTTTTTACCATTGGAAATTTCTAGGATACCAGATAAGACTTAGAAGTCAGGTAATAAAATAGGTAGAAGTATGGTTTAAATAATTAGCCCTTGTCAGCATAACATAATTAGTTTTGTTTAAATTCCCGAGTATCTTTTCTATATTTGGCAATATAAAGAATTTGTGAAAGGAAAAGTGGGCCCTATCTGATAGATTTATAAACTTTTGCTTTGCTAGTGAGGGATATTTTTGTAGAAATGATTAATTTTTGGCTGTGCAACATGTGAGATCTTCGTTCCCCAACCAAGGATCGAACCTGTGCCCCCTTCAGTGGAAGCAGAGAGTCCTAACCACTGAACCACCAGGGAAGCCCCTGTAGAAATGATTTAAAGCAGGCTTACAAAGAAAATGTAACTTTTACCACTAAACTTCTCAAAATCATGTAGTTTGCTGATTCATCTTTTATCCCTCTTTATAAAAAAGCAGATGAGAGTATAACCTTGAAGAACCTCTATAACATGGTTCATAAACAAAACAAAAAAAACCCAAACAAGAGCAAGATCACTAGTGGAACTCCCATTTCTGTCATAGTTTGTGACCAGGGGTGCACTGTTGGGGTTATAAGTCCTCTGCTGACCAATTTAGGGAGAAAGGCTATTTCAAAACTGACTTGACTTTTAGAAAACAGGGGCTATAACAGTTCCAGATACATAACTAAGAAATGACTCGTCCAAGGGTCTGGAATGCACACATCTTCTCCAAAAACAACCCTCAGATGGCACAGTCACATAGAGTGGAAGTTAAAAATGTGAGTTCTGGAGTCAGACTGCCTGGGTTTGAATCCAAACACTGCCATTTACTCTGAGACTCTGGGCAGGTTATTTACTAACTTCTCTGAACTCCTCTTTGGTGTAATGGAAATAACTACCTATACCTTATAGCACTGTTCTCAGGATTAAATGAGATAATGCATGTACAACGTTCACAGTAATATTTGTAGCACAGGACTCAATAAATGTAATAAGACAGGGACCTAACGGCTGAAGCAGGACAGTGTGACTCCAATGAATGTTGTGATGTGCAGGAAGTTTTGCTTTAAATATTATACCTGTATAAAATTAAAAGTAGGGAGGAGCCAAGATGGCAGAGGAATAGGACGGGGAGACCACTTTCTCTCCTACAAATTCATCGAAAGAACAATTGAACGCTGAGCAAATTTCACAAAACAACTTCTGATCGCTAGCAGAGGACATCAGGCGCCCAGAAAAGCAACCCATTGTCTTCGAAAGGAGGTAGGACAAAATGTAAAAGATAAAAAGAGAGACGATAGAGTTAGGGACAGAGATCCGTCCCGGGAAGGGAGTCTTAATAGAGGAAGTTTCCAAACACCAGGAAACCCTAGCACTGGCGGGTCTGGGGGAAGTTTTTGAATCTCGGAGGGCAACCTAACTGGGAGGAAAAAGTAAGGCCCACAGATTAGGTGCCTAAAAGCAACTCCCAGCAGAAATGTACCCCAGACACCCGCATCCGCCACCAGCAAGTGGGGGCGGAACAGAGAGGAGCAGGCGGCATTGCTTAGGGTAAGGACCGGGCCTGAGTGCCCTGAGGACAATCGGAGGGAGCTTTTTTAAACTGTGGGATAGCAAGAGAGAAAATTAACCAGCCCGAACACAAATTTGCCGGCAGTTCGCAAAACCAAAGGGACTGAGAAACTCCAGAGAAGAGCTAGCCTGCGGCGGACCGGCCCATCCCCGCCGGAGGTAGGAGGCAGGGGGGAGGGGAAAGGGGCAAACTCGGCCCCAGAGAGGGCATCCCCTCCCACACTGCAAACAGGCCTCCAGTTTCTATCCAAAGACTTCCTGAGATTCTGGATGGTCGACATCCGCCGCCAGGAGGTTCGCGGCTAGAGGCCAGCTCCTGAGAACAAACACAAGCTGCTGGCACCAGACAGAACAGGCTGGGGCCGCGGAGGGGAGAGGGCGCGTCGCACCCGGGGAGAGTGCGCCCGTCAAGCTCCTGGCTGTCTGAGCTGCTCAGGCCGGGGAAGGCACAAGACGCAGGCACAACCCAGTCCGCGCTTTTGTGGAGTACCCAAAAACTGGAACCGCACGCAGTGCAGGGCACGCTCCCTATAGAGCAGCCGGGAGCCTGAGCAGTGTAGACGGGGGAAAGCACAGACACCCGTGAGCAGGGGCAAACCCAGTGTGGGCGGAACACGGTGAGTGCTCCCCACACACAGATATCTGTCTGCAGTGCCCCGCCCTCCCCGTAGCAGGACTGAACTAGCTACCTAAATAAGAGATCACCTCCACCCGCCTGTGTCAGGGTGGAAATTAAGACACCGAAGAGATGGCAAACAGAAGCCAAATAAACAAAGGGAACCGCTTCAGAAGGGACCAGTGCAACAGATTAAAATCCCTGTAGGTAACACGGACTACACCGGAAGGGGCCTATAGATATCGCGAAGTGTAAGCTGGAATGAGGAGCTACCTGAAATTGAACTGAACCCACACTGACTGCCAACAGCTCCAGAGAAATTCCTAGATATATACATATTTTTTTTTAATTAAAAAAAATTTTTTTTTCTTTCCTTTTCTTTTTTCTCTTTTATTTTCTTTTAAAATTCCCTATTACTCCCCCATTACTCCTTAACTTTCATTTTCATATATTTTTACAATTTTTTCAATTAGGGAAAAAAAATTTTTTCTTTTTGTTTTTCTCTCATTTCCTTTTAAAGTCCTCTAATACTCCTTTATTATTCCTTAATTTTCATTTTCATTTCACTATAACCTTGCAAAAAAAAAAAAAAAAGACAAGCCCTATTTTTAAACCGAACCTCATATATATTTCTAAATTGTTTTTGTTTTTAAATATTGTATTTTTAAGAGTTTAAAGTCTAACCTCTACACTAGATTTTTAATCTTTGTTTTTCAGTATGTGATATAAATTTTGGACATTTAAGAATCCAATATTCAGTTCCCATTTCTATTCAGGAGTGTGTTGATTACTCTCTCTCACTTTTGACTCTGTTTTCTACCTCAGAACACCTCTATTTCCTCCTTTCCCCTTCTCTTCCCAATCCAATTCTGTGAATCTTTGTGGGTGTCTGGGCTACGGAGAACACTTTGGGAACAGAGAACTGCGTAGATCTGTCTCTCTCCTCTTGAGTCCCCCTTTTTCTCCTCCTGCTCATCTCTATCTCCGTCCTCCCTCTCCTCTTTTTCATGTAACTCTGTGAACCTCTCTGGGTGTCCCTCATGGTGGAGAATCTTTTCACCATTAACCTAGAAGTTTTATTATCAGTGCTATATAGTTGGAGAAGTCTTGAGACTACTGGAAGAAGAAAACTGAAATCCAGAGGCAGGAGACTTAAGCCCCAAACCTGAGAACACCAGAAAACTCCTGACTACACGGAACATTAAGTAATAAGAGACCATCCAAAAGCCTCCATACCTACACTGAAACCAACCACCACCCAAGAGCCAATAAGCTCCAGAACAAGACATACCACGCAAATTCTTTAGCAATGCAGGAACATAGACCTGAGTGTCAACATACAGGCTGCCCAAAGTCACACCTAACACATAGACCCATCTCAAAACTCATTACTGGACACTCCATTGCACTCCAGAGAGAAGAAATCCAATCCCACGCACCAGAACACTGACACAAGCTTCCCTAACCAGGAAACCTTGACAAACCAATCGTCCAACCCCACCCACTGGGTGAAACCTCCACAATAAAAAGGAACCACAGACCACCAGAATACAGAAAGCCCACTCCAGACACAGCAATCTAAACAAGATGAAAAGGCAGAGAAATACCCAACAGGTAAAGGAACATGGAAAATGCCCACCAAGGCAAACAAAGGAGGAGGAGATAGAGAATCTACCTGAAAAAGAATTTAGAATAATGATAATAAAATGATCCAAAATCTTGAAAACAAAATGGAGTTACAGATAAATAGCCTGGAGACAAAGATTGAGAAGATGCAAGAAATGTTTAACAAGGACCTAGAAGAAATAAAAAACAGTCAATTAAAAATCAATAATGCAATAAATGAGATAAAAAACACTCTGGAGGGAACCAACAGTAGAATAACAGAGGCAGAAGATAGGATAAGTGAGGT